>NC_056749.1:261720768-262028268 GCF_019279795.1 Protopterus annectens
TTGGCTATATGTTTTGAGCAAAGTGGTGAATCTCAGTTGGCCATATCAAGCAGTGGTTCCCCCTCGATTTCTGTTATGGCCGACATCTGTATCAACTCTGCTGACATGCTCTCTGCGGCTACTGACATGGCCTCTTCCAGAGGAACCATCAGAATAGGAGTAACCGGGTGTCCCTCGGCCCCTAGAAAGGCAGCCGGCGGAACATCCAAAGGCGGAACGACATCTGGAGAAGGCTTGCAGACCTTGGACTTCTTGCTAGGTTGTTCAGCTTGGGCAGCAAACTCGGGATCCATCCTAAGCGTGAGGCGTTTAAGCATTTGATTTTTCTAAGTACAGACAATGCTGTACAGTCAATAATTCACAACATCATCATCAAAATTTTCAGAACGGCGCCTTTGCAGGGGCCAGGCCAAAACAGAGGAGCTTCCAACAGACTCACTTCAAAGGCAAAAAAACATACAACAAATACAGGAACCAGGTTTCCAATTAGGATCTGATGTGCTAATGAACATTAGTATTAATGAAGGGGTGAACTCACCTACTTTGGGTGTATTAGCAGACTATCACAGTAATATAAATTCTGATTTTGAGTTACCAGGATATGGAATTATGTTTTGAATTCCTATACAGCTAGGATACATAGGAAAAACACATTCTAACACTTTCTTACATTATATGAGCAGTCACCTATTTCATCAAAAGAAATCGGTCATCAAGGGGCAACTAGTAAGAGCATCTAGAATTGTCAGCTTAGATGATGAATTTTGTGAGGAGTGTGATTTAATTAAGAATATGTTCCTCCACAGAGGGTACCCCGAATCCTTATTGGATACACTTATCCAAGAAGTTATGGATAAAAAGTAACAATGTATATACACCACTACTTAGTATTAAATCAACCACCTTGCCTATAAGTCCAGGAAGTAAATTAGAGGTTAATGTGGACCTAAATGTTAGTAAAGATATTCCTACAGATAGAAGTTCAAGTGATACCAACATTCCTACTAACTTCATCACCACCTTTAGTAGACATAGTAATCAATGTTTAGCTATTCTAAGAAAGAATTGGAACCTATTTAAGATGTATCCTGACATCTTATCAGAAAATAGGTGATGGCCCTACGGTGACCTTTAGAAAAGGAAAGAATCTTAAATCATTATTAGAAAAACAGGATATAGTAATAGTAAGGAACCCAGGCATGTCGAAATGCCTTAATTGCAACTACTGTAAATATGTAGATGAAATTAATATCTTTCAAATCAATAGTACAACATATAAACTAAAGGGTAGATATAATTGTAATTCCACCTTTGTAACATATTTAGCAAAGTGCTCATCCTGTGCAGTGTATTATGTAGGCAAAACTGAGAGAAGATTACGCGACAGGATGTATGAACATCTATACGCTATAAAAAAAATTTAACCCGATAATGCATTAGCAAAACACATTTCCAGTCACAAGGACCATTCCTTTAAGTTCCTCATTATTGATCAAGTTAAAGTAGACATCAGAGGAGGCTCCAGACCTCAAACTCGAGGAACTTGAGTTAACCTGGCAGATTAGACTAAATGCATATAGTTCCCCAGGGTTAAACGATGCTTGTTCAATTAGTAGTATATTGAAATTAAACAGCCTGAAGAGGTGAAAAGACATGACTATATCAAGTGACATAAAAATGATGATAATAATAATTATAAAAAAGAAATCACTATATTATACATTTACTTGCATTCCTTCACGTAATGCTATGGTTCCATTAAGTTGCATGGAAATCTGTGTGACAGTTTCCATGCGGAGAGCTGTGTGTGTGTCTTTTTAACTAGGTTTTTTCCAATAAGGTTATTTATTTTATTTAATATGGTTTAAAAATTGCTTATTTAATGTTGGTGGTATTTCTTCGAATTGTTCATGATTAATTTGATGGGAATATACCTCAAGACTGGAACTAAGTAATGTATTTTACTACTTTAGTGTTAATCAATTAACTACTATGTGTGTTTGTGTGTGTATATATATATATATATATATATATATATATATATATATCAGTCTTGTAATAATGGATCTTGTTCTGATGAAGTCAGCTGTTAAGAGCTGACGAAAAGCGCTTTAATAAATTTATTTTGACTGCATACTCGCAACTGCCCAGTTTTTCCATTTCTAAGTTTGGTTTGCCAGTTTGTTTTTAAACTTTGAGCATACTTGTATCTATTTGGTGACTCTGTGGTCACTCTGAAAGCATTTCAGCATTGGTCAAACACTATAATTTGTATTAATATTACTTTAACTCAGTACAATTGGGCATCCTTGTTTAAGAGACTTAGAGTAGCTGTCCTTTGAGTTTCTGGTGTCAGTTTAGCTACCTTACAGTATGGGCAGAAGGGGGCATACCTAGTGAATCTGCCCCAGCCTTTCCCAGGTAGGTGGGTGGGGGCGGGTGTGTGTGTCAAAAATCAAATCTCAGTGTGTGTGTCAGCTACCTGGAGCAGGGAGACACAGGACTGGTTTCACAGAGTGTGGTGGAGGATTTGTCTTGGACACTCTGCTGAGGACTCAACTCTTTAGCTGTGTCAGTGTGGAGTCGTACCGGGGATCCGGACAGATAGAGGAGGAAACCCAGACCCCGGACTGAGTGCATTCCCTGGGTGCTCTTAAGTGAAACTGTGCTTGATGCAGAAAGCTGCATCTGGAAATATTGTGTGCATCTTTTTTTGTTACAAGTGAATGTCCCACTTCCACTCTTCCTACAGGAACTAGTAAGCCATTCTCTGGCAGACATTTTAGTCTCTGGATCACTCATGTTTAGAATACTGCAACATGAGAATAAAAGGACATCTTCTGTTACAATATTAATTTCAACAGTTATAATGCAGTCTGACATACAAGTATATTTCTTTTTCTGTCCAGCAGGACACACTGTTGGTAACTTTTGAACACAAGCAGCTTTACAAATACATTTTTCAACACAAACATATGTACAAATCAGTTTGATATACAAACAACATATAATTGTTTAAAAAACTCCAGCTAGCTATACATGTCACATAACCAATAACCTACTTATCCTTGCATAGCTGACAACACCTCACATCATCACAGAATGTATCCCGCATGAATCCTGAGGATGCTTGCAAGGGGATTATTGAATGCAGCCATGGTGTGATGTAGGCATATATGAAAAAAGGTTTCTACAGTATGCTAGGGAAGGACATAAGGCACCCTAAGAATGCTACGAGAAATTTACTCCTTTTGAACCCTTCGCAGATTAACAACCTGGAGAATTTCGAAGTTTTTGAACCGTGAATCACCAATGTCCAGAGAAGTTCAAAGGAAGGAGGCAGACTCACAGTAAAAACATCTGAGGAACTAATGCTATCAGAATAAGGCAAAGTTCCGACCCCTGTTGAGAGGATGACAGCAGGACTCTGAACCCTCAGCTTCTGTCTAGTGACATTTCTCTCTATGAACCGTGTTCCATAGAAATCCAGGAAAAGGGGACACTGCAACATAAAGTCTGGAAAATCCTCCTCTCCTCCATGGGGCCCGTTCCTAATAGTTTATTACTAGCGGGAAATTGGGCAGAGATTGGCAATGGAAGAATGGCAAAAGAAAGGGGAGTCCCTGCCAGTAAATAAGTAGAATCGACTAGGGAAAGATGTCTCTACTGAGCTATATCTGTAGGAAGATGACCAACTTCATTTTGGAACCTCTGTGTCGGACAGCAAAATGAATTCTGAGAAGGGGGATCCTATGACAGTGAGATGGAGTCAGACATAACTGGGCCCCACCAAAAAAACGAAGGTCCAGTGTTTTAGGGTCAGCACGACTCCCGGGCCAAAACAACAGGTGTAGACCAACCAGCACTTGCCCTTCTCAGAAATATGAAGACTGAGTGAAAGCACATCCTAACTAGTGACCCAAATGCTCAGCTAACTTATAACAGGAAATCACACATTCCGTGTTGGACAGCAAAGAAAAATGTGAGACAAGGGTCTGGACACTCAAGGGTCATGGAAAGGAACAGAAGAGAAGAAGAAATAAAAAAACGAAACCTTTGGATCAAAGGGAAGTTCTGATCAGGAGAAGGACACAGCAATCGAGAAGCTGCTTATCCAACTGTCTAGTTCTGCTTTCTCACATGGTATCTGTCAGATCCTAGTCTTAGGATCCCAAAAAGAACAATGGTGGAATTGATCGGATCCAAGTAGGGAAAATTCAGGAAACAAAGCGTCCTCAACCACCTCTGAACTCAGGATGCCATCAGAGACCTTGTGCATCCTGCCCAAACTTCACTCAGTAGGATCCAAGGTCTCAGAATCTGACAAAGGGCAGCAATTCTTGTTCCAAAGGTATATGTCTGATCCTAGATGTAAGATTCAAACAAGAATGGTGATATTTTACAAGATTTGAAGGGATTAAACTTAGGATACAAAGGAGTTTTTCCTAACCCTTGTCTCTCCTACAAAAAAGTACAATTGTGTACACTTACCATAAATGTAGATGCTAGAGTGTGTATTCACTGTTGCAGTCATTACATTAGGGTAATCCTGCTGGCAGGTTGCCCTCAGTCGGCCTGAATTCCAAAGTCCTGGGTCCTGCGTCGGCTGCTGTCGCCTCTTCCCTGACGTCGGGGGTATAAAAGATGCAGCAGACGCCATTTGCTTTAGTTTTTCTTGCCCAAGATGTCAGGTGCCCCCTAAAAGGGTAGCCAAAATTTATAGATAGATATATATATATATATATATATATATATATATATATATATATATATATATATATATATATATATATATATATATATATATATATATGTGTGTATATGTGTGTGTATATATATATATATATATATATATATATATATATATATATATATGTGTGTATATATATATATATATATGTGTGTGTGTATATATTATATATATGTGTGTGTGTATATATTATATATATGTGTGTGTGTGTGTATATATATATATATATATATATATATATATATATATATATATATATATGTATGTATGTATGTATATGTATATATATATATATATATATATATATATATATATATATATGTATATGTTTGTGTGTGTGTGTGTAAATACATGCACCAATATAAACTTTACCTTCATCTACAAGCAAATACACCACATAGGTTGCATAAATCAGAGAAGGAAATATAAGTTCCATCAGAAGAAAGGGGGATGGCGGGTGGGTAACCTGGACTGCAACAGTGAATACACTCTAACATCTACATTTATGTTAAGTGTACACAACTGTACTATGTTCTTCGTGTTTCACTGTTGCAGTCATTACATTTGGGTAGAGTCCCAAAGCTATGGATGGGAGCATTAGGAGCGGCTAAGAGGCCCTGCAGAACTGCAGTGGCAAAGCCTGCCCTGGATTTAGAGCAGAGTGGCAGATGATAATGCTTTGTAAAGGTGTGCACTGAACTCCAAGCAGCAGCCTCTAAAATGTCATTGGTTGGTACTCCCCTGAGAAAGACTGCTGAAGTGGCTGCAGCTCTGGTTGAATGTGGCCTAATGCCCTTAGGCACTGGCTTGCCATGGTGTAAGTAGCAGAAACAAATGCAGTAGCCTATCCACTTTGAAATAGTCTGCTTTGAGATGGCCTTTCCTTGTGATCCTGCAGCATATGCCACTAGTAATTGCTCTGTTTTTCTGAAAACTTTGGTTCTGTCCAAGTAGAATCCAAGCTATCTGTGTACGTCCAAAGAATGCAGAATTCCTTCCCCCTTGTTCTGTGGATTTGGATAAAAAGTTGGCAGATTAATAGTTTGGTTAAGATCCACACTGGATACCACCTTAGGCATAAATGTTGAGTTTGTCCTCAGACTCTGTCTGGATAAAAAATGATAAAAGGTTCCACAGCCATGAGTGGCTGTAGTTCTGAAACTCATCTTGCAGAAGTTATTGCTAGGAGCAGAGCTGTTTTCCAAGATAAAAACTTTATATCAGCAGTAGCAGCTGGCTCAAAAGGAGGCAGGGTGAGTTTTTCCAAGACATAGTTGAGGTCCCATGCAGGCATTGGTGATCTCCTTGGAGGCCCTAAATTTTTGGCTCTTCTGAGGTACTGTTTTGATAAGGGATGAGAAAAGATTGGTGGCTCTGTATTGTAATGAGCCGAAATGGCAGTGGCATGAATTTTAATAGATGAAAAAGATAGCCCTATGTCCAGCATCTCAGTTAAGTTTGCAAAATCTGAGGAATATACGGCACAGCTGTAGCAGTTCCTTTTGCCTGGTTCCAAGCACAGACTCTCTTCCATTTTACAGCATAAGATTTTCTAGTACTACGCCTTTTGGCCTCCAAAATGACATCACAGCTTTACTAAGAAGTGCGTTTTGTACGACTACATTATCCGCCATGCTGCCAGGTTTAAAGTCCTGAGTTGGCTGTGCAGGATCTGTTTGTTTTCCTGGGACAGTAGATGAGGTATTTGAGGTAAGGTCCAAGCTGGGCATTGAGACAAGTTCTTTTGGACTGGAAACCAGTACTGGCGGGGCCAGTCTGGGGCAATCAGTATCATTTTTGGCTTCTCCTGTCTGACCTTTAGGAGTACCTTGGGGAGGGGAGGCAGTGGGGGAAAGGCATATACTGATAGGGCGGCCACTTTCTATGCTCGTCTGTGCTAAGTCCTTGTGCAGAATCTTTTTAGTTGGAAGTTGTGAGGGGAGGCAAACAGATCTATGTCCAGGCATCACCATTTCCTTGTTATCATGCTGAAGACTTGTGGATCCAGCTGCCACTCGTGGGGATCCATGAGGTTTCTGCTTAGTTCGTCTGCCGCAGTATTTTTCCTTCCTGGCAGGAATTGTGCCTACAGATGTACTTGGTAAGTTAATGCTGTGTCCCACAAAGTCATGGCTAGTCTGCAAAGGGGGGTAAGAATGTGTGCCCCCCTGCTTGTTTATATACCACATGACCGTGGTGGTGTTTGTCTTTATCAGTAGTTGTCCCGGATTAAGTAGGTTCTTGAAGGCTGTCAGGGAATTCTGAACAGTTAGCATCTCTTTTTGATTGATATGTAGATGCATTTGGGCTGAGGACCATGTGCCCTGAACGCATCTTCCTGCCATGTGGGCCCCCCAGGCATAATCTGATGCATCAGTTGTTAGTGTCTGCCTGGTTGGGGGTAATGTGAATGGCTGTCCCTTGTTTTGGTGACCAACCTTTGCCCACCATCAAAACTCCTGTTGTAGGCAGGGAATGAGAGTAATCATTGCTTCCAGAATGTGGCAATGTTGAGTCCAAACACTTTTTAGATACCATTGAAGTTTCGTCATATGCAGTCTGGCATATGGAATTAGTAGGATGCAGGATGCCATGAAGCCCAAAGCCTGCAGAATTTTTCTTGCAGGTAACTGGGCCTTTGTTGCCAACATTTTGAAATAGATTGTCAGTTGCCTTTGTTTGTCTGGCGTGAGATAAGCCATCTGGGCAGTTGTATTTAAGCTTGCACCCAGGAATATTATCTCTTGAGAGGGTACTAGTTTTGGTTTCTTTTCGTGGACTGTGTACCCTAGGCATGTTAGAAATCTTTTCACAAACGCCAGATGCTGTAGAAGAATGTCCTAGTTCTCTGCTTGAATCAGACAGTCGTCCAAGTAAAGATATATTTGTATTCCTCTGTCTGCAGAATGCAATTACTGGTGCCAGACACTTTGTAAAGACCCTGGGTGCAGTAGATAAGCCAAAGGGCAGTGCAGAGAATTGGTAATGCATATAGCCAGCCTTGAATCTGAGGTATCTTCTGCATAATTGTCTGATTGGGACATGCAGGTATGCCTCTTGAGTCTAGAGTAACCAGCCAAGCGCTCTTGCCCAGCACGGGCAGAAGCTGCTGCAAAGTCAACATCTTGAATTTTGGTATATCCAGGAATGTGTTCAGAATAGATAGGTCCAGTATTTGTCTCCAGGTCTTGTACTTTCTGGGTACCAGGAACAGTCGAGTAAAATCCTTGTCCTTGCTCTGGTACTTGCTGAATGGCCCCCATGTCCATGAGGGATGAGACTTGTTTTTGTGCCTCTGCCCATTGATTTTTTTGGCAGATCTGGCCAGCCGTTTGCCTTTGGCAGGGTATGGAAATAGAACTTGTACCCTTGTGACACGATATTTAGAACCCACTTGTCCTGGGTTATAATGTGCCAATTTTGAGAAAAAAAGTGCTAATTTTCCCCCTAAGGGTGTTGCCAGGAGATAAGTGCTTGGTGAAGGCAGGGGGAAGTCATTGGGACTGTTTCCTGTATGGTTGTCATTTGTTTTCTCCAACTTTGGAGGTAGAAGCACCCCACTGCTTTGACCTGTAGGAACCTTGCACCTGGGATCTGCCTCTAGGGTGTCTGGATCTGCCCCCTTTGAGGTCCGTCTGACACAGGAAAGGACCAATTCTTTGTAGGCCAGTGTCTACTAAACCTAGGTGGCTGTACTTGTAAACCATCTTTGACAGTTTGCATAGATTTAGCTTTGTCCTCCATTTTCTTTAACACCTCCTCTGCCTTAATACCAAAGTATCATGCTGTAAAGGTTCATCTAATAATTTAACTTTGACAAGATGAAGCAGCTTTTGTTCCTTTAACCAAGCATGCCTCCTAATTACAGAACCCATAACTGCGGCCCTGCAAGAGGCCTTCAAAGAATCAAAGCCACATTGCAAAGTATGCTTTCTAACTTGTTCAGCTGCATGCAATAAATCCTGCATTTTCTTGTTTTCAGCACATTCAGACTTGAATAACATTTTCTGTTTAAGCAATGCCATGACATGTTGCTGATATTTCAGCTAATGAAATAGACAGTTTAAGGCCCTTTATAGCCAAGGTAGCAGATGTGTAAACCTTTTTTCCTCATCTATCCAGTGCCCTAGAATCTTTGTCAGAGGGGGTAGGGTTTTTTTGCAGTGGAAGCCTCAACTCCTTTGGGACCCTGTGAAATAGTTTCTGGGTCTGCAGCAGGGTTTTTAAAAAGGAATTTATGAGAGTCAGGAACCCTATAATATCTGTCAGGCTTAACAGGAGATGGAGGTAAGGAGTCAGGGGTAAGACTAGACTCCGAAAACATCACCTACAATATCTAACACAGGTGGAATGGCTAGTGGCCTGTGTTGAGGTAGTAAAAGGAAATCCCAGAGCCTCTTTTTAGATTCTGAAAAATCTTGGCTCTCCCAGTGGAAATGCTCCCTCATGGTATGCAAGATTTCCCCAAAATAATAGTCCTCTGGAGGAGAAGCTGAAGGTATAGATTCTTCAGCATCAGAATCCTCATAGGAGGAACAGAATATTCCTGATCAGAAGAGGAATCATAAGAAATAGATACCTGATCTGAAGATTCATAGTCAGTCTCTTGCCTAGGCCTCATCAGGAGGGGGATGGGAACCCCCTGACCAAGGTAATTAAGTCTTCAGCCATTTTGAGCATCTGTTTTTTGGGCATAGAGGCCTGTCCACGTGGTCTTGAGGTTGTTTCTTTGCTTTAGAAGGTGCTTTATTCTTTGCCTTTGAAGCTGAGGTTGGCTTAATGTAAAGATGTTTAGGTCTGAATACACACTCAGAAGCCGGTGCCTTCTCAGCGGCTCCGGACCCATCTGAAGGTATAGTATCTGAGGCTCCAATACCTTGAATGTCCAGCGGCATGGCCAACTCCACGTGGGAGTCGGTAGCGGGCTGCGAGTCTAAAGTAGCGGGTGTCAGGGGCTGCAAAAGCCCCTCACTGAGAACTGGCGACTGGCATAGGAGAAGCTTCATCATCTGTTTTGGGCCTCGGTTGTCTCTCTCCTTTTCTTTGCTTTTTTTGTGAACTCCGGTAGTTGGATTGGCTATCCGACGACATTTCTGGAAAATTAAACCGGTGTCCAAAATAGTTTAAAGCAAAATCATACCAACGCTTAATACTGCGTTGGTTAAATCTAGCACAAAACCGACAACCAGCAACGTTGTGATCAGGGCCTAGGCAAGAAATACAGTAAGAATGAAAGTTCTTATGAGGTATTTGCTTTCCACAAGAAATACAATTATTAACTTTTTCTGACATCGGTCTGGAGCAAGAAAAAAGTTTCCCCAACGGGGTACTTAGCTTTATTGAAGACTTCGGATCTGAAACTCGAACACGAAAATCTCAGGAGTCGGCCGACCGGCACTTGCGAACTGCTTCTGCTTTGGGCACCGTGCGGCAAGAAAGATCAAAGAAAATGGCATCAGCCGCATCTTTTATACCTCTAATGACCACATGTCAGGGAAGAGGCGACAGCAGCCGACGCAGGACCCAGGACTTTGGAATTCAAGTCGACTGAGGGCAACCTGCCAGCAGGATTACCCTAATGTAATGACTGCAACAGTGAAAATCGAAGAACATCTTTATCTAGTTGGATCTGAAGGCTTGGGATCAGATAAATAAACCAGATGAGAGAAAACATTAAAGGGACCTCACCTGTCAGATCTGAGAGGAACTTAGGATCTGAAGGAGGCCCTAGGATCTACAGATTCAATGAAAGAATCCAAGATCCTCACTGAGCGTTTTTTTTTTTTTATTATTAATTCTTATGTGGGGGTGTGAGCCCCAACGAGAACAGTAGAAAAATTAAGCTCATTTGCAGTGACCAGGTACAAGAAAGGAAGTCGCTGCCTGTGAAAACTTCTCTCTGTACAAAGCCATAAAAGAACAAAGTCCCAAAAATATGAACCATTTTAAAATACTGCATAATAGGTTTTGCATTATCAATCTTCTGAAGAGTATTAAGTCTGAATCTCAAAAGTCTGTCACTTTTTGACTGCATTCCTCAAAGATTTGGTAAGGATTTGACAGAAAACCACAATTTTATGAGTAACAGGCCAAAAATGAGGCAAAATCAGCACTTTACTAGAAAAACTAAACGGACACACTGCTAAACAATATACAGTAGAGAGGCAAGCATGGTGACCTCTTACCGCCAAAAACAGAAATCCAGCAGCAGCTAGAGCCCATAACAAAACTCTTACGGCCCTACCCCTATGAGGACAGTGAAACACAAGCAAAAAACATATCAGTCTACGAAACAGAGAACAGTCAAAGTTACAGTCCCTACTCTCTCTCGCAGCAACAAACTAAAAAGGACTACAAGAAGGAAAAGGGGGGGGGGGGCATCTAAAGATACCAGGTAAAGCGAGATAGCAATCAGTGCCAGAAAAGGAATCAAAGTCTGCCGAATATTCAGTACCTGTCTGCCAGTAAAACTGTGAAGACATGAAGATGGATTATAAATAAGCAACCAAGAAAAATTAACTGTGAAAGGGAAGATGATGGAAGTCACTGATCCTACTCCTTTACAATAAAAACCAAAGCACCACATCATAAATAGTAAAAAAAAAAAAAAAAAAGATGGAAAAGAACATTTCTAGCCACAAGCGACTACTGAGTCAGGAAAGAAGCTTTAAGAAAACAGAATAAAGAACCAGAACAGGAAACAGGATAATTATAGGCAAAAAAGACTTCTTACTGCTCGAACTTTGTAATCTTCTGTCTCACCATTATGGCAGCAAATGAGATCTGGGTAATTAGGGATGCTGTACTGCATTATGGGAAGAGGGAGGAGCTCGAAACTGTGATCCAAAGTCTTGAGAAAGCGGCCTAGTCAGATCCGGTAACCTGATCAGAGACGCATCACTGAAGAAGAATGAAAAGGACATCAGACATAATGGTTCTGAACTGCAGTAAAAATGGAATGCTTATATGGAAACTGAAAGCTGAATTATGGCTAATGGGAAAATAACCCAAATGCAATGACTTAATGCTTCAGTAATCCTTTTCAAAAGACTGAATGGTACTACTGCAGCAAACCTTATGACACATTCTTTTATTTTGTCTTCAAATGTAGACAGGCTTCTTAACTCTTTTTGACAAACAGGTCATAAATGTTAAAGGAAGCATTTAATAACTGCTGTTGCACCTCAGGAGATGGGCTGCTGTAACAATCTCCTCAATGCCATATAAAAAGCAGCTGTTCTGACCTGAGCATCATTGATTACCAATGTCAACCAAAGGGATGATTTACAATTCTCACAATGTTTCAGATTTTAAAATTATTTTCTCATTAGAATCTGGGAGAACATAACTGCCTCTCGACCAATTCAAGGAAATGTGCTCATTTTGGTTGTTAATGTGAATGACCTGTGTACTATCATAGCCCCCATCACCATTAAATGGAAAAGTGCTTAGACTCCACACTTGGAAAGAATTCACAACAGTGGTGGGAAATAAGTCATCTAAAATATGTCTGCCAAGTAGTGGTCCAAAAAATACACTGCTGGGGAAGCAAATCTCCTGTCCATCCAGACAGACTGCATCTTGTACAGGGAGTTCTACACAGACTTTATAGCGAACTTAATGATGGGCAGGGAAATGTTTGCAGATGGTTTCGGATGGCGCAAATATTTCATCTACTGTCACTAACTAAATGCCACTGTAGAAGGTAACAGGCAAGTACTACGCTAGCTGCCCTTCATGGCCATTTTAAGCCTAGCCAACTTCCCTTTTGGTGCCTGAATTAACCTATCCAGTTTGATCTTTATTGGCCTTACACATCCCATGGTTGATAATTATATATTAGCCTTGATGAGAATAACTGGGATCATACCACAGACTTTGAATGGACCCATGCACGATATAAAGCATTTGGAAACTGGGAAAGCAAATTGCCTGTCCATCCAGAGGTCATAGGGCATTCAGAAGCCTTAATGTTTAACAACCAGTGGGAATCAGCATGCTCCACACAACAGAAAGGGGGGTGAAGACTTGCAGACCCTGACAGCAACTGAGAATCACACAGATCAAGCTTTACAGTTATCACTGGACAGGAGTTAGGCTCTGTGTTCTGTCAATCTTTTTGGGTGTACCCCCATGACACCTACAGATAAAACTGCTGGAAGAAAACTTTTAAATGAGCTCAACAGAATTCTGCACAACAGATACAAAAGTCTTTAAATTGCCAAAGAAAAAACATTCAATGCCACTGGTGGGTGCTACTGGTAAATGAGAAGTTTCTTTTTGAAGAACTCCTCCAACCAACCAGAGAATCATAGATCCATCACTTGAAAATGAAAAAAGTAGCCAATGTTATGATGTGGGAAACCATAGAAAATGGGAAGCAGGATGGCCTCCTTGTTCAGTCACCCTAGCAGGCTTGGTGCTACTGTCCATTAGGGGCAAGCACACCACATCAACAAAAGCCCTGTTCATGTGCCCATACTCTGATGAACCCTTATGTGAACTTCAACCTATAAGTCTAGCTCAAGACCTGTACAAGAAACACCTTAACTACTCCAGGAATACACATTTTTTGTATAATGGCATCCCCTCATGACCTCTTCAAAGAGCTCAATAAAAGTTCCTCTTAGTGGTCTCAAATTGCTACAGTGTGACAATATGAAATGATGCCATGAAAAAAAAAAACTTCAAAGACAACAGTGGGCCATAAGGGCAAAACACTGGGAGGGGGATCACTGTGGCTGCCTGCCATTCAGTGCCACTATTTCACCTTCAAGATAATTTGTGAAAGGGGGCCTCAAAAAATAGTTAGGCGCTAAAACTTGGTAAGCCTTCATGGTACTGAAAATCTGAAGTAAGCTCCTTGTATAGGTGGCCTCTCAGATTCAGTGGGAAGACATCCCTTAAGGAAGGGGTGTGAACCTGGGAAGACTGCTGAAACCTCTTTCTCTTGGCAAAAAGAGTGCTGCAGATAACTGTTATTTGAGGAGTATATGATAATTCTGTTGGGGGGGGGGGGGACCAACTAGGAATCTCTACGGCCTGAATGGAGTCATGTGCTACCAAAATGCACAAAAATCTCCCCAAAAAACATAATGACAGAGGATCAGCAGCAGCAAATTAATGCAAATTTTTACACTTCACTTTGGAAGTACAAGCTTTCGGTACTTCACCAATGTATTTTTCTGCTCAAAACATCTACTTGCTTTCAGTGAAAATGAACATGTTGAAGGTAGACATTGAAAGTACATGCTACATCATCAAGACACATGCAACAGGTTTAGCATTCTTACCTGGGTGGTAGCCAATCCGTTGCTAATGCTGTATCCATTTATTGTGATCTGAATCTGTCCTCGATTGATCATCTCTATAACAGCCTCAGCAATAGTGTTCATGGGAATTACATGCATGTTGAGGGAAGAATTGTTGTCGGAACTATCGCCATTATCAGGACACTTCAGCTAAACAGAAGGAAAGAAAAATTACACTCGCAAACAATGTTAACTCAGATCTTAAACAATGCAACAGCCTACTACAAGAACAAATTTCTCATGTCCTGCTTGACACATCCTTGGATGATCTCAAAAAATCACTGGCAAAGTGCTGTAAATGGAATGGCACCCCTAATTCCTCAGTTCTATCCTTTGCAAATTAATTTTTGAAGTAATCAAGCACAGAAAAATTGTGCAAGATACTTATCACAACTGCAATTCATATCGGAGATCACTAATAGTAATTTACATCATTTATGATTGTAGCTTCAAAAATCAATATTAGGCTTTTGATCCCGAGGACCACTTGCATCCAGACAATATCCCAGAACTGTAGGTAAACACCGACATGATCGAAGTATAGCTAGTTTCAACCCCTTTCCAGGAGGGACCAAGGGATCAGACTTGGGAGGTGTATTCAAGAATGCCCATTTAATCTTCCAGGTTATGCTTAATGAAGGTCAGGGAGCTACTATGCTATGTATGCAATGAATTCCACTCCAGAAAATAAGACTTCTATGGACCATCTCACCAGCAGATCACAATGTTTTTGGGGAAGCTAAGATCTCTTGAGCTGGTTGTGTGTTATTAGCTTTGCAGATGTGAAGAAGGTTGAGATTTTGTAAGCTAGACAAGAGATCACCTCTCCCAAGAATCTGTAGGAAACAAGAGATAAAGCATTTTACAGTCATCTGGACAGCTCAAGAAAGTCATGCCCTTGATTACCTTAGTGAGATACTGCTGCAACCTCTCAAATGGAGTCATCCACATGACTAGAGAGGTACATACCAAAGGGGCCACTACACTCTATTAAGGGTTGGATAATGGAGGAATTAACTTCCTTTGATTTGGAAGAAATACCCATGCAGATTAGTCTGGCAAGAAAAATGGATTTCCTGTTAACTGCAGATACATGGTAATCAAAGGACAGTGCATTATCAATGAAACTGTCCACATTCCTAAAGGTTGAGTTAACTTTCAAAAGGGGTGTCACCTATGTGGTGTGTGCATGGGTGACCATTTTTCCTTGACGACAATGCTGCATTATTTGCTTTTAATCCAGAAGACAGGCATGGCTTACTGTTGCATGTTAGTCCCTCCTGAAGAAAACTTGAAGTCAGCTGGGGAGTTAATGACAGCTCCAAGTTTGCAGTCATCTGCAAACCTGGTCAGCCACAGATCCTTTATGTCAATCTTGCTATCAGAGAAGTAAATAATAAACAGCTATCAGAGAAGTAAATAAACAGAAGTGGTCCTAGGATTAATCCCCAAGGGGAAACTGCTGGTAACTACTTTTTATGAGCACAGGGTGCAGCCCACACTAACAGACTGGGTTATATCACTCAGCTTATCCAGTGGGTAAAACAGGAGTTTTGATTTAATTTTATTACCTTGTTGATAACATCAGAATACCAGATGATATTGAAGGCCTTGGCCAGGTCACAGTAGGCAGTACGATCAGATATGCCAGATTCTAATGCATTTGTGACAAGTTGAAAAAGGCATGGTCAGCGTTTACGAAGCCCAAACAAGCTTGGGTCCACCCACTGTTTTGTCCAACATATGCTGGTCATATGGAAACTTAACTGGTGGGCATTTTTACATAAATAGTTTGCAGAGAATAACCTCTTACCCTCAACCCTATAAAGAAAACAAAACAATTTCACAGAATATTCTGAAAAGAAAAAAAAAATGATAAATTCCTGTGAGGGAATGAAGACAATGTAGATTTACTGTTAGTGATCATCCTCAACAAATTTCTGTTAAAGTCAGCATCTTAACGTACTATCTTTCCGTGGGGAGTATCACTTTAAAAGTACATTTCAACACTATGCAGATTGTTCTAAAACAAATGTGTTTTAAATTATGGGGAGGTAAATGCCTGCAGCACAGCTACACAAAAACTTTCTTCCACCTTGACTGTGCTATTAATTTTTGCTAAAATGAGTCGACAGAGGTCCTTCAGAAGTTTTAGACAATCTCAGGAAAGCTACAAAACAAAGATCTTTAATATGAAAATTAGAGATGGCTGCCAACCAGACTCATAGTTGAGAAGCTTGCCCCTGAATGAAAGCTCGGCTAAAAAAAAATGTAAAACTGCATCTGAAGGGGATGAAAAGGGATCTAGACCTTTAAAAGCAGCAAAATGCTATACATTTTTCCCTTTACTGCAATCAGAACTCTTGGAAGACTTGAGATGAGGAAGTATGCACAACTCTGGAAAACAGCTTGGGATTTCTGGCCATCATTGGAAAAGGAGAAAACAAGTGGTCACAGTTTGCATGATTTAAGATAAATGTAGATCTTAGAGTGTATTCACTGTTGCAGTCATCACATTTGGGTTATCTGCTTGCAGTAGCCCTCAGTCAATCTATCAAAGTCTTGGGTCCTGTGTCAGTTGCTGTCCCATCTTCCATGACGTCAGGTAGTCAGGGGTATAAAGCATGCAGCAGATGCCATTACATCAGTTTTTCTTGCCCAAGATGTCAGGTGCCCCCCTAATGGGAAGCAATTCAATTTAAATATGCAAGGTTATACCTCCAACAAAAAATCAAATACACCAAAAAGCTTTTAAGCATAGTAAAAGAGAATAGAGGTAAAGCCAAAAGAAGTCAGAGGATTGGAGGGAGGGTAACCAAGACTGCAACAGCAAATACACTCGAACATCTACATTTATGGTAACTGTACACAACTGTACTATGTTCTTCGTGTTTCACTGCTGCAGTCATCACATTTGGGTAGATTCACAAAGCTAAGTATGGGAGGAGGAATTTAGATAGCATTAAGATCAGCAGAGGAGGATGGTTCTGTGTTGTAATGAGCTGAAATGGCTGAGGCATGAATTTTGATGGTGGAAAAAGAAAGGCCCTTGTGAAGCATCTCAGTTAAGTACTGAATAATCTGAGGTAAACTGGGCGCTGCTGTGCCCATCCCTTGAGTTTGGTTCCAGGAACAGAATCTTTTCCATTTTTCAGCATAAGATTTTCTAGTACTAGGCCACCTTGCCACCAAAATGACACCCAACACTTGTTTACTGAAGGCTGGTAACGGAGAGGTCAAGCAATTAGCCAGGCTGCCAGGTTCAGGGATTGAAGTTGAGGATGCAGAATCTGGCCCTCCTGCTGGGACAGTAGGGTAGGAGTCTGAGGCAGGTGCCATGGTGCCAGCAGTGACACTGCACAAGAGGGGGTACCAGTGTTGGCATGGCCAGTCTGGTGCAATCAGTATCGTCCTTGGTTTGTCCTGTTTGACCGTTAGCAGTACTTTGGAGAGGCAAAGGAGGAAAGGCATAAACTGATAGATTTTTCCAGTTGAAGAACAGGGCATCCACTTTCCAAGCTTGTTTGTGGGGAGTCCTTATGCAGAATTAGTACAATTAGTAGTTCTGGGGGGGGGGGGGGGGCAAACAGGTCTATATCTGGGCTCCCCCCATTTGTTTATCAATATGTTGAACGTCTTTGGTTCCAGTTTCCTCTCATGTGGGTCCATGAGATTTCTGCTTAGTTCTTCTGCCAGTGTATTTAGCTTTCCATGGCAGGAATTGAGCCTGTAAATGCACTTGGTAGCTCAAGGCTGTGTTCCACAGAACCATGGCTAGTCTGCAGAGGGGGTATGCTTGCTTATGTACCACATAACAGTGGCGTTGTCCGTCCTTACCATTAATTGTCCTGGAAGAATCTGATCCTTGAAGTCTGTCAGAGCATTCTGTACAGCTAACATTTCTTTTTGACTGATATGCAGGGTGCATTTGACTTGGGTTCCATTTGCCCTGAATGAACTTCCCTGCCAGGTGACACCCCCCCCCCCCAATGCATAATCTGACGCATCTGTATTTAGGGTTTGGGCGACAGGGGGTAGAGTGAATGAAATTCCCTTGTTTTGGTGGCAGGCCTCTGCCCACCAAAGGAACTCTAACTGTAGGCAAGGTATGATAGGAATCATTGCTTCTTGATCCTGAGAATGTTGACCCCATAGGCTTTTTAGACACCATTGTAGTTTCATCATATGCAATATTGCATATGGAATTAGGAGAATGCAAGAGGCAATGAACCCAAAGGCTTGTAGTATTTGTCTTGCAGACAGCAGGGGTTTTGTGGCCATTAGTTTGAAGTAAGCTGTCAGATGAATTTGTATCTATGGCATGAGGAAAGCCATCTGGGAAGTTGTGTTCAAGCTTGCTTCCAGGAATATAATTTATTGACAGGGTACAGGATGTGATTTCTATTCATTTATAGTGTACCAAAGACAAGTTAGCACTTTGTGTACAAACGCCAGATGATTCAAAAGTATGTCCTGGCTTTCTGCCTGAAATAGACAACTGTCCAGATATTTGAATATTTCTTTGCCTGCAAAATGCAATGACTGGAGCTAGGCACTTTGAATATCCTGGGCGCAATAGATAAGCCAAAGGGCAGTGCACTGAACTGATAGTGCATGTAGCCTGCTTTGAAGCGTAGGTATCTTCTGCAAGATTCCTTGATTGGGATGTGCAGGTAGGCTTCCTTTAAATCCAGTGTTGCCAACCAGGCATCCTTACCTAGCATAGGAAGCAACTGGTGAAGAGATAGCATCTTGAATTTTGGTATCACCAAAAAGGTGTTTATGATAGAAAGGTCCAGGACAGGACGCCATGAGATGTCTTTTCTGGGTACCAGGAAAAGTCTTGAGTAGAAATCTTGTCCCTTTTCCTCTTCTGGTACTGTTTGAATCGCCGTTATGTTTAAGAAAGAGAGTTCTTGCTTTTGATACTCTGCCCACTGATTTGGGGGTAGATCTGGCCAACCATTTGGGGTTGGTAACGCGTGGAATTGAAGTCTGTATCCTTGGGAAACTCTATTTAAAACCCATTTGTCCTTGGTAATGAGTTCCCAGTTGTCTGCAGAGCAATCTTTCTCACTAAAGGAGCAGTCAGTTGAGAAGGGCTTGGAAGTTTTAAAGAGATAGTTTACCATGGGGGGGGGGGGGTCTTACTACTCCGTGATTTGGAAGTAGGAGCCCTCCACTGCTTAGTCCTGTGCGTACCTTGGGACTAAAGCCTGGGTGTTCTGCTGGTTCTGGGTTTGGACTGAAAAGGCCTGGAAGAGGCAGGAAAGGACCAATTCTTAGAAGGCCAATGCCTACTAAATCTTTAAGGCTGTACCTGTAGGAAATTTTTAAGTTTGCATAGATTTAGTTTTTTCTTCCATCTTTTTAAGTAGTACTTCTGCTATGTTGCCAAACAGACGGTCCTGATTTAAGGGAGCATCCAGCAATTTAGCTTTAACATGATCTGACAAAGACTGCTCCTTAAGCCAAGCATGCCTTCTAAGTACAGACTCAGTGACAGCAGCCCTGCCTCTAGTGAATCAAAACCACACTGCAAAGTATGTTTTTCAACTTGTTCAGCAGAATGCATTAAATCCAGTAAAATCCTTATTTTCAGCACAGTCAGGAATCAAAATCATTTTCTGTTTAAGCAATCCAATGATATGCAGCTGATACTTTAACATATGAAACTGGCAGTTTAAGGCTCTAATGGCCAAGGTTGCAGAAGTGCATACCTTCTTACCTCATCCAACTAGTGCCCTGGAATCTCTATCAGAGGGGGTAGGATTTTTGGCAGTGGTAGCCGAAATGCCCGTGGGTCCCTGTCAAATGGTCTCAGGATCCGCAGTAGGATTTTTAAAAAGGAACTTGAGAGAGTCAGGAACCCTTTAATATCTATCAGGTTTTCTGGGAGCAGGAGGTAAAAAGTCAGGGGCCAAGCTAGATTCCGAAAAGGCATCATCAACAATGTCCAGTACAGGGTGGATAGCTAAAGGCCTGTGTTGGGGCAGGATTAAGAAATCCCTAAGCCTCTCTTTAGAATCAGAGTAATCCAGCTTTCCCAGCGGAATTGCTCCCTAAGAGCATGTAAAGCGTCACCAAAAGAGAAATCCTCTGGAGGGGAAGCAGAGGGAATAGAGTCCCCTGCATCAGAATCCTCATAGGTAGGTAACGGTAAATCCTGGTCAGAGGGTACAGAAATTTCAGAATCCTGATCAGAAGTATCATAGGCAAATTCAGTCCTAGGTCTCTTAGAGGGGGAAGGTTGGCTTCCCCTGATTAAACTAATAGGTTCATGGGTAGGTACTAGGCTATCGGCCCTAGGGCCCATACAAGCCTAGCCAAAAAATGTACCCTGGCTTTCATCACCCAAGAAATTTATTTTCCTGTGCCCCTGTCGAGCAGAGCCACAGAAGTGATCCCCGGGGTGAATTTCCCATTTCCCATCCAATCATCAAGATCTTTCTTGAAGAGTGCTAATGAGGAGCGCTGTTTGACATAGATAGGTAGTCTGTTCCAGAGTATGGGAAGTCTCTGGGACAGGAATTTATCCCTCCAGCATGTTCTGTTTATTGTGGTGACAAGGTTTAGGTCCCTAGAGCGTGTAGCTCGGAGGGATTGGGATTTCTTTAAGTGGAGCATGTCCAACAGCTCTGGGTTTGACATAGCTTTGTATGTTAGGCAGAGATCACCCCTGAGTAGGCGATGTGCGATGGAGTAAAGCTGTAGTTATTTTTAGACTGTCTGCATACGGCATCTGTTTGAGGCCAGTAATCCTCTGTGTGGTATTTCTGTGATCTTTCCAGTTGTTGTAGATGTCTTGTGAGGTACATACCAAAAGGGGCACTGTACTCTATAATGGGTCTAATGAGTGATGAGTAGAGGGGGACAATGACCTCTTTTTCTGGATGAGAATCCTTTTGTGATGAGATGAGCCACATAGGATTTCCTGACCACTGTGGCGATGTGATTATCAAAGGAGAGACTACTGTCCACCTGTGTCCCAAGGTCTCATCACATTTTCGGCATTAAGTAGACTACCAGCTATGTGGTAGTTCATGGGTACATAGTTTTTACTAAAGGGGATAACAATACACTTTTTGGCATTGAGCTTCAGGCCATGGCTTTGACACCAGGTATTTGTCTCAGCGAGGCCCTTTTGTAGTTTGTCCACATCATTAGGAGTTTCGATTATGGCTCCTAGTTTGCAGTCATCTGCAAACTTTGTTAATAAAGACCTTCTGTGTTGGCCTGCACTTCAGAGAAGTAGATACCAAACAGGAGAGGACCCAGGACTGAACCCTGTGGTACTCCACTTGTCACTGGTCTGATGTTGGATTTGGAATCCGCTACTTTCACAGTGTGGGTTCTGTTAGTGAGCCAGTTGGCAACCCATCTTGTGACATAGGGATTTATACCTAGTTTAGTGAGCTTATCTATAATTCCAGAGTGGGGGATGGTGTCGAAAGCCTTGGCGAGATCTAGATAAGCTGTGTGAACCATTTTACCCTCATCTATGGCTTTGGTGACTGCTTCAAAGAAGTCAATCAGGTTTAGGAGAAATGATCTGCCTTTTACAAATCCAAACTGGGTGAGGTCCAGAGTTTGGAGATTACCAATGTCTTTGTTTACGAGTTCCACAATGATATGTTCCATGGCCTTGCAGACCAGGCTCGTCAGGCTAATGGGGCGGTAGTTCCCGGGGTTCATCGTGGCTCCCCCTTTGTGGAGTGGGATAACCGTCGCGGTGCACCATTCAGTGGGTACAAAGCCTGAGGTGAGGCAATGATTGAACATGGTACTTGGGTAGGGTGCCAGTTCATTCTGTAGTTCGTGTAGAACGCAGCCTGGGATATTGTCAGGTCCCATGGATGCTGTGTTCTTGGCTTTGGAGAGTATGTTTTTTACCTGTGCAGCCGTGATTATAGGAACTTTGCATTCTTCCGGTATAGAGATGGGCCCTCCAGGGGGTCAGAGGGGGGTAAAGTTAGCACTGAACCTATCTGCTAGGATGTTGGCAATATCTTTAATACTTCTATTTTCCTTTGTCCCCGACAGTCTGCTAAATATCCATCCTGAAATCTTTTGCCTAATTCACAGGCTCATTTCTTTCCAAATGTGTCGCTTGCACCCTTTAACATAATTCAATACTCTTTCCTTTATGTCTGTAAGCCATTTACATTCCAAGATAACATTGACAGAGCAGCCATTATGATAAAAAGCTATTGTTCCCATTTATTATGCATGACAGTTTTCTATGTGCATTTTCAGGATTTGTCTTACATGCACACGCTAATATTTGGCAGGCTGATCTTTTATAGTTATTTTTCTCACCTCCATTTGAACCTATTTCACATTTCTTAAGACTTTTTACTTTATTGAAAGGCCTCAAACAAAAAATGAAATACATTTTCAGACTATCCCACCCCGACTAACTTAGAACAAACACACAAAACTATGTGCATTTTCAACATATTAAGGTAACCCTTCAGAAAGGGACAATTATCCCAAATTAACAGCTGCACCCACAGGCATAACCTGATCTAAAATTAAGGCTACATGTGCTAAAGCACATGTTACAGTCTCTGTTCCCACCAACACCAGTTGTCTGTTCTTTTTAACTCTGCTCTTCTCCCAGATGTGAAAAGCATCTTGTATTCTTTAAGTAAACATTAATTTTAGACCTATGAAAAAGTACACTAGCTACCTGCAAATAAAACTTAATCATGCACTGTTCTAATAAATGCATTAAAGTATTAAGGCTGCTGGTGAGTATTATTTACCCACTTCCCATAATTTCAAACTATTTTTCACTAGACTGCTTGACTATAAACTATTACGTTTTGCATTCCCCAGAGCAAAGAATGCTTAAAATCTCTCAAGATTAATTGCTTGTACCCCCAGACAGTTTGTCTCCATATAAAAGTAGTCAATGAGAAAATAAAAACAGCTAACAACTTTCAGATACGTGAGGGCATCTTTCTAAACACCACTCAGAACAGAAAGCACACAACTCTCCTGGATAACTGCTTTTACCTGCAGACTTCTTGTCCCTCAGAGAACATCTGCCAAATGAAAAACAAGCTAGGGTCTTTGCATATACAAGAAGCTTAGCATTTTCATGGCTTTCATCATTTTTCTCTTATTTTTTTCAAACCTATTTGCTTATAAAAAACGTGTATATAGCTTAAGTAAAGAACATTAATATAGACATCCACTCTTGTAAAAACAAGGAAAACTGTCTCATCTTATTTATGCATATACAGTAGATATAAAATGGGTACACACACCAGTTAAAATGCCAAGTTTCTGTGACAAAAAAAGGAGACCACAATAAATCATTTCAAAACTTTTCCCATCTTTAATTTGACCTATAACCTATACAACTGAATTGAAAAAAAAAAAAAAACAAATCTAGAAGGAAGTGTGGCAAGGAGTGGTACAGGACATAGGACTCTGCAAAAGCTGTAGCAAATGGCAATGGATATGATATTGTATGACAAGAACAATACAAACAGCATTGCAAGGGACATGTCCACCACAGGAAGATGATCCCCAACACAGAAATGGTACAAAGAACTACAGTTGTTATTTGCTGTCCCTATCTGAGGAAAAGGAGACCCTTTCACTCAGTGGTGGCTTAGATGGGGGAACTGGACGGGCAATGACATCAAGTGTGCCTGTAGTGGATGCACCAATAACTGCTACTTTTCCATATAATTCAGTGAACTGCATGTTTTACAGGACTTATTCAGCTATAGCCTTTTTACACATTGTCATGCAACAGTAGGCCTGTCATAGGGTGGGGTGGTGGTGGTGGTGGGGGGGGGGGTAGGCATACGTTTCAGTGCTGCAAAAGTTGTCTTTATGTTTTCAGAGCTTCTCCTGGTAGAATGTTCAGCACAACAGAACACATGTTTGATAGGAGTAGGTTAGCTGTGGTTAGTAATGATGGTAATATGCACAATAGGCACAAAAAAAAAGTGATGATGCAGCTGCACTGCTAGCAACACTAACTTAAGAGGGCTCAACTGAAATCCCAGCCTCAGCAAGGTTTGGTGCATGTTTTAAAATCACAAGACTCCAGTCTTGTTGGTTCTCTTCCTCTCCTGATGTACATATATCGGCTGAGAAGCTACAGCATTTTTAAAACCCGAATTATTCTGATAATTCGGATGCTGTTCTCCGATCAGTTGACTTCTAAAATGAGTATTGTTGCTTGATTACACAAAAGAAGGGGAAAAGCTTCACAAATTATTTTCAAGCCAAACTGAACATGCAGAAAGAAAAGAAGTTATGTCTTACCACAACGTTCCATCTGCGCTGTTCATCTTCATTCATTCATTGCTGATGGTTTTGGTTCCATCCTCAGAACCAACCAGGCTGCTGCAACAAGCTCGCGCCAGCCAGAAAAATCTCGAGCCAAGCCACACCCATAGTGCCCCTTCTCCACATTACCCCAGATTGAGTTTGCCCATACAGACAGGACAAAATACAGGCAGAAAGAGGAGGCTTTCTGTGAGCAATTTCCTTAGCACAGGAAAGGACCACAGCTGAACCTCCAAGAGTCTTTAGGAGGGGGATGGTGGGTTATAATGAATGAATGAATGAAGATGAACAAAAACAGATGGAACATTATGGTAAGACATAACTTCTTTAACTGATGTTATTAATCTTCATTCATTCATTACTGATTACCCACTTCCCTATAGGTCCTTTCTGACTCAGTTACACAGCAAACTTTTTCATTTCTTCTAGCATGTCAAAGGGTCAGTTGCTAGCGTCCTCTCCTGCTCAGCTGGTGAATCTGGGAATATTGAGGCAATGTTACAATTGCCTCATGTACACAGACAACCCTCTCCTCCTCCCACAAAACACAAATACATGCGAGTGATGCAACTATATAGCTAAACTGGAGGCTGAGCTCTCTCAACTCAGGACTGGCAAAACCAGACAGGAGGAGAAGGTAACCACACACACCACAAACCCAGTCTCACATAGAACTATCACAACTACAAATCAAACACATAAACACACAAAGACTCGGAGGCACTGATCAAAAATCTACCAAAACAGCACGGGCCTCCAAAGCAGACACCCAAACAACTGCCACCTCATGACATAACACAAGCAACACATAGATCACAAAGTCAGTGTGCAAATCAGTCACAGCCCTTAAGGCCAAACACAATGCCAGACACACTTGTCATAGGTGACTCCATAGTCAGACACACTGACGTCCCACTCACCAGACTTAACAAGGAGAGGGTCACAGTAAGATGCCTGTCGGGTGCTAGAATCCGCCACATAACACAAGCACTCAGGTCACGCCACAGCAAGTACAAGTATGACTCAGTCATTGTCCATGCCGGTGTGAATGACCTGAGACGTACCTCCCTGAACTACATGAAAAGAGACATAAAGGAGCTCTCAGATTATGTAGCCCAGGCTGGTATGACCCTGACCCTGAGCAGTATCCTACCTTCACCAAGAATGATGCCACAATACAGAGACAAAATGATCAGTTTTAATAATTGGCTTAATTTCTGGTGTCATTCTAAGGGATCCAATGTCTGTCTGCCTGGAATGACATGCTTGACAAGCCACGCTGCTTGCAAGGGACGGCTTGCACCTGTCACCCTGGGTTTCCAGATATTGGCAAAGGCTCATGCCACCCCCATAGTGCCTTTTTTAGACAAGGCTCAAATTCTAAACCCACCGCCCTAGAAAACAATAATGGAAAAAAACTAAGGGTAATGCTGCTCAATGCCAGAAGTCTAAATCTCAAGATGCACGCCCTCAAAGCCCTCCTCAGTATGGAGAACATCGATGTCTGTGCTGTGACTGAAACCTGGTTCAAGGCTCCTGAGAGCACCCCGGCACTATCAGGTTTTACCTTATAACATGCGTTCCGGCCCCAAAACCCGGACCGTACCACAAAAGGAGGGGGTGTATCCATATTCATCAAGGATACCCACACCTCCAGGCTGGTGGCAACTCACGAAGCATCAGAGACCATTCAGGTGCAATTAACCATAGGCAAAAGTGCTCTACAGTTTGTAGCATGTTACAGGCCACCCTCTCAAACTCAGGAACCCCACACAGCCTTCCTGAAGACACTGGAGAGTATAAATGTCTCTCCAAACACCATCATATTGGGTGACTTCAACTACCCAAACATAGACTGGGAACATTACTCAAACCCCAATACAAAGGTTCCTGGAGTTCATAAACTCAAATGCTATGGAACAACTTGTCACCATTCCCACAAGAGGTGAAAATATACTAGACCTGATCATCACAAACATGGGGACAAAATGCTCCACACCGGAAGTATATCCCTCATTGGTGAGATCAGACCATAAACTAATCCCACTGGAGATCCACATCCCGCCCCCACCACCAACAAAAAAGACCACAGTGAAGAACTTCTCAAAAGCCAACTTTACACTTCTTAAGACTGGTGTGGTATCCTTCAAGGCCCCTGAGCCACTGGAAACCACAACCCACGCTGCTGAATCCCTTACAATTGCTTTCTACGAGCACCTCCAGGACTGCATGGATCAAGCAATCCCAAATAAAATCAAGACCCTTTCCACCAAAGGCAAGCGCCCGATCTGGTGGACCCCAGCCATAAACAAACTTTACAAGAGGAGAAAGCTACTACAAGAAAGAGCAAAATCCCTAAAAGGGAAGACATATCTGATCAATACTAGTAAAAAACTACGATCACTCAAAATCATCCAAGGCCAACTTTGAGAGAAAAATCGCCAAGGACTCAAAAGACAATCATAAGGCCTTCTTTAGCTATGTTAGAAATCTAGGTGGAAACTCCCAGATATGCTCAGAATTAGTCCAAAATGATACAAAAATCACTGAACCCACAGACATTGCAAACATACTGGCAGACAGGTTCAGTGAAAATGTCTCCCCTCCCTCCCCCCCAAAAGGAGAAATATCTATCTCAGCAGAGTGTAGCCTCCCAATCATCTCAAATGCCCAGGTGAGAGCTGCTCTCGAAAGCTAAAAACACAGCATCAATGGGACCGGATGGTGTCCCCGGCTGTGTGCTACACAAACTCAATGAGGAACTAAACCCACACATAAGGCTGCTGTTTAATCTTAGCCTTACCACAGGATATGTACCCAAAGAGTGGCGTATGGCAACTGTGGTCCCACTCCACAAAGGCGGCGCTACTACGGACCCTGGTAATTACCGCCCCATAAGCTTAACAAGCCTGGTCTGCAAAGCTATGGAGAGGATCATAATGGAACTCATAAATAAAGACATAGGGAACCTACAGACATTGGATCCTACCCAATTCGGCTTTGTCAAGGGCAGATCATGCCTCTTGAACTTGGTCGACTTTTTTGAAACAGTCACCAAGGCCATTGATGAGGGTAAGGCAGTTCACACAGCCTACCTTGACCTTGCAAATGCTTTCGACAATACCCCACTCGGGTATCATAGAAAAGCTCGCCAGCTTAAATGTAAACCCATATGTCACAAGATGGGTTGCAAACTGGCTCAAGGACAGAACCCACAGGGTTAGAGTTGCTGGTGCCATGTCAGACTCCCCGGTCACAAGCGGTGTCCCACAGGGCTCAGTCCTGGGCTCCCTCTTGTTCGGCATCTACTTTTCAGAAGTGCAGGCAAACATAGGAGGATTGTGGCTGACAAAGTTTGCAGATGACTGCAAACTGGGCGCCATAGTTGAAAATCCATCAGACACAGATATCCTTCAGAGAGGTCTCATAGAAACGGACAACTGGTGCCAGAGCCATGGCCTTAAGCTAAACGCCAAAAAATGTATAGTCATACCCTTTGGTAAAAACAAGGTAACCCCAAGTTACCACATAGGTGGCAATCCATTAAGCACAGAAGAGGTTATCAGGGACTTGGGGACCCAAGTTGACAGTAACCTTTCTTTTGACATTCACATTGCCAAAGTGGTTAGGAGGACCTTCTACATTGCCCAACTGATTATGAAGGGATTCACATCCAGATCAAGGGAGGTCATTGTTCCCCTGTACTCTTCACTTATCAGACCAATGATTGAGTACAATGCCCCATTCGGAATGTATCTTACCCGACACCTGCAGCAATTGGAAAGACACCAAAAGTTCCTCACCAAAAGGATAAAGGGGCTCAAAAATATGCCATATGCTGCCCGACTGAAGAAACTCCAGCTCTATTCAGTCGCATACCGTCTGCTCAGAGGTGACCTGTGCCTGACATACAAGGCCATGTCCAACCCGGAATTAATGGACATGCTCCACCTCAAAAAATCCAAATCCACCACAGCCACAAGAGCAAGAGACTTAAACCTCAACACGGATATAAATAGGACGTGCTGGAGGGACAGATTCATCACCCAGAGACTCCCTATGCTGTGGAACAGAATCCCGGTCCATGCGAGACAGAGCACCTCGCTGGCTCTGTTCAAGAGGAATCTTGACCAGTGGATGGGAGATCGTAGGTTTACCCCGGGGATCATCACTGTATCACTGCTGGACAGAGGCACGGCAAACTAATGGGTATAGTATTCTTCAATCTAAGGGGTGGTGAAAGCCACACAACTCTGGCTAGGCTTATAAATGCCCAAGGGCAGATAGCCTAGTATGAACCTATGAACCTATGGGACAGAGTCCCTTTCTACCTTGTTTCCTGGGAGGGCTTATGGAAAAATGTTCCTGAGCACCACTGAATGATGCACAAAGGAAATGCAATCTCTCAACCATTTAGATAAGGTAACTTTGGATACTGATTTTCCCATTTTCGGACCAAAATAGGATATAAACAGTTAGTCAGATTTCCATACGGATTTCGCTCTGTCAAGGTAAAAACTTAGTTGTCTGATGGCCTCATCCACCAAACTAGGTCTTACTTGCATTGGTTGGTTATTCTGATCTGGAATTACATGAGTACAGTAGCCATGGGCGTCATTTTTTAGGCATGGTTCGAGTTTTAGGCATTGAAGAAGAAGAAGATGGTGTTGGTTTAATATGCAAGTCAGTAGGCCTAAATACACCCTCAGAAGCCGGTGCCTGCACAGCGGCTCTGGACCCATCCAAGGTACAGACATACGCAGGTTCCACAGCTGAAGCATCTCGCGGCATACCGGACTCCGAATGAATCTCAGTAGAGGCCTGCGAATCTGAAGTAGCAAGTAACAGGGGCTGTGAAAGCACCTGAGTACCAGCGAACTGGCGACTAGCTTAAGAGAAGCGTCGTCGGCAGCTTTGGACCTAGGCGGCCTGTCTTTATCTTTGCGTTTTTTTCTGAATGTCAGTAGTCGGAATGCTCACCCAAGACATATCTGAATAATTGAACCGAGTACCAAAATATTTAAAGACGTAAATATACAGACGCCGAAAAGTTCGCTGTTTAAATAAGACACAAAACCGACAGCGAGGTATGTCTTGGTCATGGCCTAGGTGAGGAATACAGTAAGAATGAAAATCTTTATGAGGTATTTGCTTTCCACAAGAAATGCAATTATCGACTTTTACTGACATCAGATTAGAGCAAGAAAAAGTTTCCCCAATGGGGTACTGAACCTTTAGTTGAAGACCTTGATTCTGAAACTCAAAAATAAAATTTCAGGAGTTGGCAGACCGGCACTTGCGAAATGCATCTGCTTCAGGCACCTCACGGCAAGACAGATGGATACTGATGTAATGGTGTCACCTGCATGCTTTATACCAGACTACCCGACATCAAGGAAGATGAGACAGCAACCGACGCAGGACCCAAGACTTTGATAATCAGGCCGACTGAGGTCTACTGCAAGTAGATAACCCAAATGTGATGATTGCAACAGTGAAACACGAAGAACATCTGGGCAATGCTCGCTGAAAGGATGGGACAGATACATAACTGGATCCAGAACCCAAGGAGAGCAAAGCAGGTTAGGCAACAGGAAGAGAAACCAAACTTGTCTGGGTCAAAAGGGGGCTAGGAGGATCAATCAATTTGCACTATGCTGCTTTCTGTAAAAACCCAATGATCAATGGAGTATGTTTATATGCATACAAGAGACCCAGAGGCCAAGCGTCCATCTGACTGTCCGTCCTGAGGGATCAGGGCAAAGTCACTGCTACTTGGTGCGGAGCAGAAATGAAAACAGGCTGCAGCACAAGGGTGGTCCAGTACGCTGAATCCGTCAACACTGACTTTGAGGAATCAGTCGTGGGGCAACTGTATGCTTCAGCTCAGTTTGACTACTAGTACGGCATATCTGCCCAAGACATGCAATGTTATCAGAAAGCAATGGGAAGACATCTCTCAGTCATACCTTCATGGTCTACTCACATAAAAGGTAAGATTGGGTTTCCCCTTGCTTAATGAGATACCAGACACCATCCTTAGTGTTTGTTTGGATTGATATTGCACCTCTGGGGAGAGTTGTGTAAAGCCTGCAACTCCAAGAGGACAACTCATCTCCAAAGTACTGATGTGTAGGCTGGCACCTAACTGGGACAAGGTACCTTGAACCATCCTTTCCTCAAATGGACCTCCAGCGCAGCAGAGAGATGTATGTACTTACCATGGAAGTGGGAAAGACAAAAGCACATCATGCACACACCACATTAGACGGCAGCCACCATGCAATGGGACTGTGGCAACCCTAGAGTCTTAGTCTTACGGGATATTCCACTGGCTGCATCTTCAAAAGACGAGTGAACCAAAAGTCTCCACTAAAGTACATGCATGTAAAACCTGGCCAGAGGAAAGAAAAGTTGTGTAAAATCTTACCATAACCACATATGTCCTCTTCTTCCATGCTGCAGTATTCTTAGTGTGGGATTCTCAGTCTCAGGCGACTCGAACGTCTGCTCCTATACAAAAGCTTAAGCCTGGCTCCTGTAGGTGTGTGGGACGTCAAACTTAAGGCCATAAACCAGGCACCTTAAATGTGACGTCTGTACACACAGACCTCAGAACTTAAATGCCCAGTCGGACAGTTCAGAAGAGAGCCAAATGATGTCAACAAGAGGTGCAAAGTGCCATTTGCTGGCTAGTCTGACCGTGGTCTAGGGGATGCCTCAGGGTGCCCTTTAGACAGGTCAATAAGAAAAAGGGGGATAGGTGAAGGGAAAGTACAGCTGTGTACACTTACCATAAATGTAGATTAGAGTGTATTCACTGTTGCAGTCATCACATTTGGGTTATCTGCTTCCAGTAGCCCTCAGTCGGCCTGATTAACAAAGTCTTTGGTCCTGCGTCGGTTGCTGTCCCTTCTTCCGTGACATCAGGTCGTCAGGGGTATAAAACATGCAGCCAATGCCATTACATCAGTTTTTCTTGCCCCAGATGTCAGGTGCCCCCTTAATGGGAAGCAATTAAATCTATAAACACACAAGGTTTACTTCGAACAAAAAAGCAAATACACCAAAAATGCTTTTAAGCATAGTAAAGGAAAGCAGAGGTATAGCCAAAAGAAGTTAAGAGGCTGGAGGGAGGGTAACCAGGACTGCAACAGTGAATACACTCGAACATCTACATTTATGGTAAGTGTACACAACTGTACTATGTTCTTTGTGTTTCACTGCTGCAGTCATCACATTTGGGTAGATTCCCAAAGCTATGGTTGGGAGAAGGAGTTTAGATAGCATTAGGGCCAGCTATAAGGCCCTACAAGACTGCAGTGACAAAGCCAGCTCTGGATTTAGAGAAAACTGGCAAATGAGAATACTTGGTGAAAGTATATACAGAACTTTAGGTAGCAGCTTCTAGGATGTCCCTGGTGGAGTGAGGTCTGATCCCCTGGGGGAATACGTTTTCCATGGTGCTTATAGCAGAAATGAATGCAATGGCTTACCATTTATAAATGGTTTGCTTTGAAATAGCCGTCCCCTCTGCCCCTGCAGCAAATGCTACCAGCAGTTCAGATTTGCTTTGACGTTTAGTCCTGTCCAAGTAGAATCTAAGTTGTCTGTGAACATCTAAGGAATGCAGTATCCGTTCCCCTTTATTCTATGGATTGGGAAAGGAGGTTGGCAAATGAATAGACTTGATTAAGAGCCACACTGGATACTACCTTGGGCATGAAGGATGGATTGGTTCTGAGGGACACCCTGTCCGCATGAATGATGATGAAAGGCTCCACTGCCATAAGGGCCTGTAATTCAGATACCCTTCTAGCTGAAGTGATTGCTAAAAGGAAAGCTGTTTTCCAAGAAAGAAATTTTAAGTCTGCAGTAGCAGCTGGCTCGAAAGGAGGAATAGTGAGTTCCTCCAAGATAAAGATAAGGTCCCAGGCTGGGGTTGGAGCTCTCCTGGGTGGTCTCAAATTTTTGGCCCCTTTGAGGAACCGCTTGAGCAGTGGATGAGAGAAGAGGAGAGGTTCTGTGTTATAATGAGCTGAAATGGCTGAGGCGTGGATTTTAATGGAGGAAAAAGACAGGCCCTTGTGAAGCATCTCAGTTAAGTATTGTAAAATCAGAGGTAAATTCGGTGCTGCTGTGCTCATCCCTTGAGATTGGTTCCAGGCACAGAATCTTTTCCATTTTTCAGCAGAAGATTTCCTAGTACTAGGCCTCCTTGCCTCTAAGATGATATCCATCACAGGTTTGCTGAGGGATGGTAAAGGAGAGAATAAGTAATTAACCAGGCTGCAAGGTTCAGTGTTGGAAGCTGAGGGTGCAGAATCTGGTTCTTCTGCTGAGACAGCAGGGAAGGAGTCTGAGGCAGGTACCATGGAGATAACCATGACACTGCGCAGGAGGGGATACCAGTGTTGGCGCGGCCAGTCTGGAGCAATCAAAATCATCCTTGGTTTGTCCTGTTTGATTTTTAGTAGTACTTTGAAGAGCAGAGGCAGAGGGTGGAAGGCATAGACTGACTTTTTTCCAGCTGAAGGACAGAGCATCCATTTTCCAGGCTTGTTTGTGTGGAGTCCTTGTGCAAAATTTGTCCACTTGATAGTTCTGGGGGGAGGCAAACAGGTCTATATCTGGACTCCCCCATTTGCCTGTCAAAATGTTGAAAATCCTTGGTTCCAGTTTTCCACTCGTGTGGGTCCATGATATTTCTGCTTAGTTCGTCTGCCAGTGTATTTAGTTTTCCTGGCAGGAATTGAGCTTGCAGATACCCATGGTAGATCAGGGCTGTGTTCCACAATGCCATGGCTAGTCTGCAGAGGGGGGTAAAAATGTGTACCCCCCTGCTTGTTTATCTATCACATAACAATGGTGTTTGTCCATCTTTACCATTAATTGTCCTGGAAGAATGTGGTCCTTGAAGGCTGTCAGAACATTCTGTACAGCCAACATCTCTTTTTGATTGATATGCAGGTACATTTGATTTGGGTTCCATTTGCCCTGAATGCATTTCCCTGCCAGGTGAGCCCCCCATGCATACTCTGATGCATCTGTTAGGATTTGGGTGGCAGGGGGTAGTGTGAATGGTAGTCCCTTGTTTTGGTGGCAGGCCTCTGTCCACCAAAGGAACTCTAGGTGTAGGCAAGGTATGACAGGAATCATTGCTTCTAGATGTTGAAAATGCCAACACCATAGGCTCTTTAGATACCATTGTAGTTTCCTCATATTCAGTCTTGCATATGAAATTAGAAGAATGCAGGTGGCCATGAACCCCAAAGATTGTAGTATTTGCCTTGCAAATAGCAGGATTTTTGTGGCCATTTGTTTGAAGAAGGTTGTCAAATGAATTTGTTTCTCTGGTGTGAGGAAAGACATTTGGGAAGTTGTATTCAAGCTTGCTCCCAGAAATATAACTTGTTGACAGGGTACCAGGTGTGATTTCATTTCGTTTATGGTGTATCCCAGACAAGTTAGTACCCTTTGTACAAAAGCCAGATAATTCAAAAGAATGTCCTGGCTTTCTGCCTGAATTAGACAATCGTCCAGGTATGGGTATATTTGAATATTTTTTTGCCTGCAAAATGCAATAACTGGAGCTAGGCACTTTGTGAATACCCTGGGCGCAGTAGATAAGCCAAAGGGCAGTGCAGAGAACCGATAGTGTGTGTAGCCTGCTTTGAAGCGTAGGTATCTTCCGCAAGATTTCCTGACTGGGATAGGCAGGTATACTTCTTTTATATCTAATGTTGCTAACCAGGTGTCCTTGTCTAGCATAAGGAGCAACTGGTGAAGAGTCAGCATCCTGAATCTTGGAATCACCAAAAAGGTGTTTAAAGTAGACAGGTCCAGGATAGGACGCCATGAATGGTCTTTTCTGGGTGCCAGGAAAAGTCTCGAGTAGAAACCTTGTCCCTTTTCCTCTTGTGGTACCAAATGAATAGCCCCCATATGCTTAAGAGAGAAAGTACTTGCTTTTGGGCCTTTGCCCACTGATTTGGGGGTATATATGGCCACCCGCTTGGTGTGGTAACGTGTGGAAGTGAAATATGTATCCTTGGGACACTATTTAAAACCCATTTGTCGTGGGCAATGAGTTCCCAGTTCTTTGCATGAAGAGCAACCCCCCCCCCCCCAAGGGGGCAGTCAGTTGAGAAGTGTTTGGAAGTTTTAAAATAAAGTCATTGAGACAGTTTACCAAGGGGGGAGTTTTATTACTCCCAGATTTTGAAGTGGAGGCCCCCCCACTGCTTAGTCCTGTGCGTACCCTGGGACTGGAGCCTGGGAGCTCTGCTGGATCTGGGTTTGGACTGAGAAGGTCTGGAAGAGGCAGGAAAGGGCCAATTCTTGGAAGGCCAATACCTACTAAACCTTGAAGGTTGTGCTTGTAAAAAATCTAACAGTTTGCATATATTTAGCTTTTTCCTCCATCTTTTTAAGAACTTCTTCTGCCTTGTTGCCAAACAGGTGGTCCTGGTTTAAGGGACCATCCAGTAATTTCGCTTGGCTTAAGGGATGTTCTTTAAGGGATGTTGAGAATAGCATAAATGGATGCAATGGCCAATCCATTTAGAAATATAGCCTTTCCTTGTGATCCTGTAGCATATGACACTAAAAGTTGCTCAGTCTTTCTGAAAGCTTTAGTTCTGTCCGAGTAGAAGTGTAGCTGCCTGTGTATGTCCAAAGAATGCAGAATTTTCTCACCCTTGTTCTGTGGATTTGGATAAAAGGTAGGCAAGTGAATGGTTTGGTTGAGGGCCACACTGGACAACACCTTAGGCATAAATGTAGGGTTTGACCTCGGAGAAACCCTGTCTGGATGAAAAATGATGAAAGGTTCCACAGCCATGAGTGCTTGCAACTCCGAGACTCGCCTTGCAGAGGTTACTGCTAGGAGCAGAGCTGTTTTCTAGGATAAGAATTTTGTATCTGCTGTTGATACTGGCTCAAAAGGAGGCAATGTGAGTTTTTCCAAAACATAATTGAGGTCCCAGGCCGGAATTGGTGCTCTCCTTGGAGGCCTAATGTTTTTGGCCCCTCTGAGGTACTGCCTTATTAAAGGATGAGAAAAGATAGGTGGTTCCGCATTGTAATAAGCTGAAATGGCAGAGGCATGAATCTTAATTGATGAGAAAGAAAAGCCTTTGTTCAGCATCTCAGTTAATTATTGTAAAATCTGAGGGATATGTGGTACACACGTGTCAATGCCTTGTTCCAAGCACAGAATCTCTTCCTTTTCTCTGCATAAGATTTTCTGGTACTGGGCCTCCTGGCCTCCAAGATAACATCCATAACAGCTGTCAGAAAAATATGTATTAATGTATATGTTTAGTGCTTATTAGAAGCTAAAAGGGTCAACACATTTCATTCTATTTTAAGTACAGCTTAGTTTTGTATGAAACTACAAGATGCTTTCTGAAACTGCAAGATGCTCTCTGACCTAGTATTTGCTAGCACAGCAAAATTCATGTTTATGCCTTTTGGAAATTTACTGAGAAGCAGGTGATTATCTGCTAGGTCAGGAAAATAATGAATAGAACAATACTGTTTTCTATAACTTTATTGAACTTGAACAATCAGCTCTGTTCGTGTTATGAGAACATGCACAGCTGCAGAAAAAGATAGATACAGTTGAACAAAGACTGCTTGAAGAAATTAACTATAATCTGTACTTGCTTTGTGCTCAAATTAGCCGTAGTACCTTGAATGGTAACATCACATAGTGAGAAACTGTATCTAACCAGTGGTCTCCAAGGCCACGTTGATTTTCTTAGGAAGTTTTTTCATAAACTTGATAGTGTCAGTAGAAAATCATGGACAAACAGCTGCTATAAAATAATATTTTAAGAACTTGTGATTTATTACATCAGCTTAGTAGGCAATGTCTTGTAAGAAATGTATAAGAATGGCGCTTCACTTCCTGATTCTAGTTAGACAAGCTCTGTATTAGCACATTTTTGTCTCCTTGCTGCAAGAATTCAAGTGCCTTAACCTGAACATGCAGTGTATTGATCTTTTTGAAGTTGTTTTTTCCTTTGACAGATTGGTCCTTCGGACCGGAAACTCTCACTTCGCCTCAGGTCAGACGGGCCAGGTGGCATGAAAACGTACAGGGAAGAGACCACATCGGTTCTTCTGCTCTGCAAGACCTCAGACTGAATTGTCGTTCAAAAGAGGCCAGCCACTGTTCTAATCTGCGACTGGAGGACGAGTTAACGTTTTTTCCTCGAACCGGACTATCAATCATGGAGGCTCAGGTAGGAAGGAATTTACCTTTTTTCTGTTTTAGATCAGGGACTTGATTTGTATCATCTGTCAGGAGATTTGTTTTGTGTACAAGTCAGGGACAGGAAGATTGCAACCTTGTCATAGATCAGGAAAACAGAATAGGTAGGCAGTTATTCTAGATAAACTGTGAAAGAAAAATCGTGGTACCATGTAAAAATAAGAAGGGTTACGTAACATTTCAACAGTTAGAACAATATGGGAAATAAGTGCACAAAAAGATCCCAAGATCCGCCATTAACTGAAGATGCAAAATATATGCAATTACAGCCTGCCAACAATGTTAGGTACTATACAAAATGGGTTAATAAATATGAATTTGATGGCAAATTAGAAAAATCCTCTTATTAAACTTATCAAACAGCTTAAAACTGACGCAAAAGCTCAGGTAAAAAAGCAACATCAATTAGGCATTCCTCAGGCACACAGGTGGATTGAGGAAGCAAACCGTAAGGAGCAAAAGAGTAATAATTCAGAAGCAATGTTTCTAGATAAAGAGGACAATAATTTGGTAATAGCATCAGCCCCTCCGCTTCCCTTACCAGAATATGAAGCGAGTGGACAAGCTGGTCCACCTCCGCTATACCCGGCTGTCCCTGGGAAGCCAAGACCGTTTTTGTCAGAGATCCCGTCGAGACTAGGTCTCGAACACTTAACTTGAGGGGATTAATGAGTTATATCAAATGAACAAAAATTCACGAGCTATGAGTGAAGAAGAGATATGTCCGCTCATAGAAGTACCAAATCCTCAGGCAGGACAGGAAGGGCAGGACCCAACTCTCCTAGTATATAGACCATGGACACTGGAAGACATCCGGAAAGCCACAGAGGGAATTCCCCATCCAAAAGTTAATTTTAGAAAATTCTTAGAAGACTTACAGGGCATGAGGTTAAGTTATTTAAATGGAGTAGTAGTAGAAAAAGTAGTTAGACAAGTCGTAGGTCCAGATTGGCACATGATCAGTGGCAACTGGAATCCCCGTGACGCAGACACAAGCCACTCCCACATAGCAACGCAGAGCTGAATAACAGAGTAAAAGGTCTTACAGACCGAATCTTTGAGAAATGGAAGCCTAAGGCAGACTGGACTTGCATTAATCAATGCATCCAACAAGAAGGCGAAACTGTTGACAGATATTATATGCTAGATTATTAGAGTGTTTTAATAACCATTATGGAATGCAGATACCTGAAGACCAAACACATGATTCCCCGTATGAGCAGCAGCTAAAGAATGCATTTTTAAAAGGCAGTATTTTGCCTATAAGCAGCTTTATTACAAAGCACATGGCAGACCATCGTACAAGTAGATTACAGTCACTACTTGAATATGCTAGACATGCCGAAAGGCATTTTAACAGTAAAAAGAAAAAGAAAGCCCAGGTATTTTCTGTAGAAGCGGGAGCAGAAGTTTATGTAGTACAGTCCGGGAAAAAGAGCAAGAAAAATGCCCAGGGAAACAATCTGATAAGCGATCAGAGAAGTTTGAAGAGAAAAAGAAAAGGGGTGAATGTTTTAAGTGCGGAAAAAAGGGACATTTAGCAAGGGATTGCAAGCAAAACAAGAAGGTAGCCATGGAAGATAAGGAGGGTGAGGACTGACTATATGATAGTCAAGAATCACTAGAAGGGAATAACCAAGAAAAGATAAATGCAAGTGTGATAGAGGGAGTAGAGAATGTGACAGAAGAAATAGAGGAAGTTCAGGAAATCGCAGACAGTGAAGAAAGTGAAATTTTAGACTTAGCATTATTGAGCCTAGAGCTCTACTTAGTAGATACGAAACCGGAAGTTACACTTCTGGTAGAGGGGAGGGAAGTTAAATTTCTGTGTGACTCAGGGGCATGGCGGACCCTGATACATCCTTCCAAACTACCAGAAAATTCAGAATCACTCGATTACATATTAGTGAAAGCAGCTAATGGACAGCTGTATCGGGAGCCACTCTCCCATAACATAGCAATAACTGACCCCGTTTCAGGGATGACCCAGAAAAGCAAAATTGTTGTTTCTGCAAAACGCCCAGTAAACCTTTTGGGCAGAGATCTTATGCAGATATTTGGCATAGCAGTAGTTCCAACTATGCAGGGTATGGAAGCACAGCGACAAATGGATACTTTTGTAGTGCGACTGGAGGGCGAAACATTTTATTGGTACAGCCAGGACTTGATCATGACTGGTCCAGGGGCAGTAAACGAAGAGCTGATGAACATAGCCATCAGTAAGTCCCCCTCCCTTGACACTGATGAACAGCATTTGTTGCACTGTACTCTGTATTACTATAGCACACCAGGACCTGATAAGGAATACGAGCAAGAACTGTTTAGAAACCATGCAAACAGATTAGTATTACGTAATCTGTATTGGGACACAGAAGGGAACAGTGTAGTTAGCTGTTCAATGACCCTGGAATTCTTTGCACTTTATAAATCTAATCGATTACCACATGTTAGTTTGACTAAGGACAAGAATGTGAAATGGGCAGACCTAGGAGAAAAAGTCACAAAGTGGGAAAAACAGACGGAGTTAGAACTGTCAGAACAGGGAGTACAGAAATAGAAGTTATGTTCTTACCATAACGTTCCATGTTAGTTGTCTTCTTCTCGCCTTCTTCTTGCTGGATGGGTTCGGAGCCGACCTCGGCTCCGACTCGGCCACTCTAAAGCTCGAGAGTTGGTTCCACCGGCTCGAGGCTCCCCTTATATCCCATAATGCTAGGCGAGAGTTACCTCAGATCTAGTTTGTAAGCTAACCCCAGCTTATAACAGAAACAGTATAACTGTAAAAAACAGAATCCACCTCTAACAACAGGAAGAAGAAGGGAGACCTACATCCTGAAACAAGAAATATGCCTAATAGCATATAGCTAAGAAAGAGGTGGTAGAAAGAGGTCACGATCACAACTCCTCTAGGTCTGTCCAGGCCAGGGGAAGGAGGGTGGGGCCAAGAAGAAGGCGAAGAAGACAACTAACATGGAGCGTTATGGTAAGAACATAACTTCTATATGTTAAGTTGTCTATCTCGCCTTCATTCTTGCTGGATGGGACAGCGTCCCTAGCACCTTGTCCCGGGTGGCCTAACGGAACAGACTCCTGAGAACAGTGGAACCAAAATTAGCTCTATGCCTAGAAGCTAAATCCAACTTATAATGGGAAATAAAAGTGTGAGGGTAGCCCAAGTAGCAGCTGCACAAATGGTGTCAATAGGCAGTCTGTCTTGGAAGGCTAGAGAAGTAGCCAAAGCTCTGGTGGAATGGGCTTTAGGCTTATTAGGCAGTTTTGGTGTCTAATCTCATAAACAAGGGTAATCAGAGATGTTAGCCATCTGGATAAAGATACCTTTGAAACTGGAAGTCCCTTTCTGCTTTCCATAGGAGACAAACAGCTGATCAGATTTTCTGAATTGTTTCGTCCTGTCCAAGTAGTACCTTAATTGACGATGAACATCCAGACAGTGTAATTTTGTTCAGACCTATTTGAATACTCCGGGAAAAAGACAGGGAGGTCAATGCATTGGTTTAGATTTGATGTTGAAACCACCTTAGGCAAAAGGACGGGTTAGTTCGTAAGGAAACTCTGTCCTTATGGAACACAAGGTAAGGAGAGCGACAACTGAGTGCTTGAAGTTCTGAAATTCTTCTAGCTGATGTGATAGCCACCAGAAAGAGAGTTTTCCATGATAATAACTTTAAGGAACATGAAGCTGCAGGTTCGAAAGGGGAAAGAATCAAAGAAGCAAGAACTAAATTTAGGTCCCAAGGAGAAGGAGGATTTCTTACAGGAGGTCTGAGAAGAAAAACTCCTTTCAAAAAGGCTTTGCAGAGTTTGTGGGACATTAGGGCGGATTCAGAAATACCCACATGGAAATTAGAAATAGCTGCCAATTGAACCTTAAGAGTAGATGGAGATGAACCTGCATGGAAGAGTTCAGCAAGAAAATCAAGGACTAGTTGGATGGAAGCGGTGAAAGGATCTATGTCCTTTCCTTGTGCCCAATATGAAAAGCGTTTCCACTTACTCAAATAAATCTTTCGAGTGGAAGATTTATGGGAAGCTATCAAAATATCTCTAACAGAGTGAGATAATTGAGGAAGCCTGTTTACGGTTGGAAGTGGAGGAACCAAGCAGTGAGGTTCAGAGAGGGGAGGGAGCGATGAAACTGACCCGACTGATGGATCAAAAGATCTGGAACTAGGTCCAGATTCCACGGTCGCTCCAAAAGAAATCGATGCAGAAAGGGGAACCACACTTGTCGAGGCCAGTAAGGAGCAATGAGGATCAATGAGGCCTTCTGAGCGATAGCTTTCTGTATTACTTGAGAGATCAGTGGGAAAGGAGGAAATGCATACAGTAGTCCCCGGGGCCAAACTTGGACTAGCGCTTCCCTGCTGGATTGGCCTGGTAAAGGGAATAGAGTGAAGTATTCTCTGCACTTGCTGTTTTGGGGAGTAGCAAAAAGATCGCAGCAAGGCTGACCCCACTTGAGAAAAATCTCTCTCACTACAGAGTCTTTCAGAGACCACTCGTGAGGCATGAGAATAGCTCTGCTCAACTTGTCCGCAATGTGATTGGACTTCCGGGGATGTGCGTTGCTATCAGAAACGCTGAGAAGAAATCGCCCATTGCCACAGTCTGAGTGCTTCTCGACACAGGGGTATGATCTGGTTCCGCCTTGTTTGTTGATGTACCACACTACAGACATATTGTCTGTCTGGATTGCAATCGTTCCCAAGGGAAGAGAGTGTTGAAGGGCTTGCAACGCTAAAAGCACTGCTCTCATCTCCAGAACATTTATGTGCAAGTGGCATTCGTTTGGTTGCCAAGTGCCCTGGACTGTCCTGCCCTGATAATGCCCCCACCCGATCAGGGAGGCATCCGTTGTCAGAGTAGCAACCGGAGGAGGTGGAACAAATGGTCTCCCCAACAGGAGCTGGGGGGAAGACATCCACCACATGAGATGCTTTTTGCACGCTTGCGTGATCATAATGGTGAGAGACATTGGAAGTTCCTGGTATGACCATTGAGAAAAGAGCATCCACTGAAGGATCCGCATGTGGTATCTGGCCAATGGAAGGAGGGGTATGAGCGCTGCCATGATTTCCAACACCATTAGAACTAACCTGGCTTTGGCTCTGTTGTTGTTGAGAAGTAGTGATACCAATTTTTGAATGTCTGATATCCTTTGGTTCGTTAGTGTTGCAGACATGTTTACAGTATCTAAATTTGCCTATGTAGGTAATAGTGCGACAAGGCGACAAAACAGACTTTTCGCAATTTATTGAGATACCCAGTTTTGACAGGCGAAAAGTGTAATCTCTGGCCATCAGAAGGAGATGCTTGGTGGGAGCTGTGAGGAGCCAGTCGTCCAAATATGGAAACACCTGGAATCCTTGTCGTCTCAGGTGAGAAGCTACCACTGCCATGCATTTGGTAAACACCGGGACAGTGGTGAGACCAAAGGGCAGGGCCCTGAATTGAAAATGACTGGTTCCCAGCCTGAAGCGGAGGAATCTTCTGGAGCGTCTGTTCATTTTTATGTGATAGTACGCGTCCTGAAGGTCTATAGAGCACATCCAGTTTCCTTTTCCCAATAGGGGAAGAATGGATTGCAGCGTGACCATCCGAAATCTTGTTTTCTTGACCGATCTGTTCAAGATACTGAGATCCAAAATTGGTCTCCAGTCCCCTGTTTTCTTTGGAACTAAAAAGAACCTTGAGTAGATTCTGGATCCTAGTTGGTCTGCTGGCACTGGCTGAATAGCTCTTTTTGCAAGCAGTTTTGAAATTTCCAAAGCTGCTATATCCCTTTGAGCGGGTGGGACATCTGGAAGGGATTTTTTTGACTGATTTGGAAAACGAAGAAAGGGAATAGAATAACCTTCGAATGATGGACTGTACCCATTTGTCTTGTGTCAAAGATAGCCAGGCTTCTGGGTACAGTGACAATCTTCCCCGACTGCCTCCGAAGATGGGCAGTCGGGCAACACCTCAGGGATGCTGAAAGGGCTTATCGGAGAACGTTTCTCGATTGCCCTGGTTCTCGGACCCTCTCTGCCTCTAGGCGGCGTCTACCATTGTTGTTCCCCTCTGCCTCTGGGGGAACCGACTCTGTCGTCAGGCGAAGTCCCTTGGGATTGTTTACGGAATTACATCTTTCCCCTTCTGGCCTTTGGGGTAAGGCCTAGAAGGAGTAGAAAAACGGACTCCGACGGCAGAAAGGGTCTTGCCATCAGTCTCGCACCTAGTCAGGGTTTCTTTCACTTGTGGACCAAAAAGAGATGTTCCATCAAAAGGGGAGTTCGTGAAAGACGTCTTGAAAGGTTCCGCAAAATTGCATAGCCGCATCCAGGCGTGCCTACGTAAGGCTACCCCTGTTCCTGCGGCTCTGCTCGCTCCATCGGCCGCATAAGATAGGAGGCGCATGGAGGAGTTGGCAATAGAATTAAGGATAGCCAGCTGCGTGTTCATTTTCTCTTGGAAACCCGCAGCTGTAGGGTCCTTCAGCATTTCACTCGCTTCTTTGATCAAGTCCCTTTGAAGGCGAGTGAAATGGCACAGGTAATTCAGCGAACGCATAGTAAATGTCGCTGAGGAGAACATCCGCTTCCCGTACCTATCCATGGACCTAGATTCCTTGTTAGGTGGATGGACAGGCACTGAAGGATCAGCCAGTTCCTTCTTTGTGGCGGCAGCTACCACCATAGCATCCACAGAGACTCCTTTTGATAAAAATTCCTTGTCTGATGGAGCTGTGATGAATTTGGAGGGTCTCCTGGGAGTGGGGTCCACTGAATCAGGAGCCGTCCATGCCTCTTTAGCAACCACCTGCATGAGGGGTCGAAGGGGGACACCCAGGAGGTGGAAGGACGAGAGCCAAACGCCTCAAGATAGACAGATTCGTCCTCCGAAGGGTTGAGGGCTGGCCAATTTCCCCTCTGTTTAAGGATCTCCAGAATGTCTGCAAATGAGACATCTTCAGAAGGGGAACGGGGAACCCTCAGAATCATCCAGATCTGTGTCCGACGTGATAGACTCAGGTGAGTCAATGTGCTTCCTCTTGCACTTCCTCTTCCGAGGGGGCTCTTCTGCCAAATCAGGAGAGGCCTCGGAAGAGGATGAAATCCCCAAAGGGAGCTCCTGAGGAGTTGGCTCTCTGCGGTCCGGGATGAGGGAGTGAGTCGATTTACCCTGAGGCAGCATAGAGGGAGGGGCTGACGTTGCCGACTGTGGAGTAGAGCCAGGCTCTAACACACTCCGCATGACCTCGAAAGCACCCCTGTCAGGCAGAGCCAGAGGTCCCGCTCCGAGGAGCTAAGGACCCCCTCGGCACCGACAGTGATGGCTCGAGGCCGATGTCGGAGCCGAACTCACCAGCGCTGCACCGAGAGGGAGAGGGGGTCGGACAAGGGTCCGATGCCACTCACCCCTCGGAGCCGACGAGGAAGTCCGGCGCCGAGATTCCTCCATGGAAGAAAGCGGAGCCGGCAGCGGGCCGAAGACAATTGTCTCGGCTCGAGGTGACCAGTCTCGGTTCCGACCGACCCGGCTCGAACTCAAGAGAGTCGAAGGAGGAAAGAGTTGATGGACGGGGCAGGCACCGACTGATGAGTCGGGCTCTGAAGCATCTGGGCTAGTGCCTCAGACTTGAGTAGTCGACTCACCACCCTCTGAAGGTCATGATCGGACAGCCTCGATGACCTAGAGGAATGAGACCTTTGGCTCCGTTCAGACAGCAGGCGAGATCCTGGGCCGAATGAACGGAGCCAAGAGAAGGTGACCTAGACCTCTTTCTGGTTGTCGGCTCCGAAGATCTTGTCGGAGCCGACACGGGTACCTCGATAACCTCGGCTCCGGCGGAGCGAGGAAGCCACAGAAACTGTGGACTGAGTCTTATCGGCTCCAGCCGGAGCCGATAAAGACAAAGGTTGAACAACCTGAGGTCTCGGCTCAGAAGCCGGAGCCGAAGACCTCGATGCCTTGGAGGGCTTCCCTGTTGAGACAGACAGGGAATCCTCAGGCTTCAACAAGCCTCTCAGAATAAGCTTGTTTTCTTTCCTGCAGGACCCTGGGGCTGAAGCCATGGCAAACAGCACAGGAGTCCTGCAGGTGCAAACCCCAGACAATAGACACAAGAAGTGTGAGCGTCTGTCAGAGACATTTTCTGACAGCACGCATCACACTTCTTGAATCCCGAGACCTTTGCTTCTTTGACATAGCCTAACTGGTGAACACAAACACACACTCAAACACACCAGTTATACCCTGTCAGAATAACAACTTTAGTAAAAATACTAAAAAAATAAAGTACAATAAACAGTAGTTAAACTACACAAACACTCCCTAGGGAAGGGAAGGCCTAAGGCCCAAGGGAAGAACTAAAAGTTCTTTTAAACAAAAACGGGAAAAAATTAGGTCGGGGATAAAGTTCAATGAACTACACTAATTTGAGAATAATTAAACTAAAAAAGGGGTAAAAAGAGTAACTTTTAATAGAAAAAGCTTAAACTCACCAGGAACCGGTAGAACAACCAACCTCGAAGCTGTAGCGGCAAACGAGATCTGAGGTAACTCTCGCCTAGCATTATGGGATATAAGGGGAGCCTCGAGCCGGTGGAACCAACTCTCGAGCTTTAGAGTGGCCGAGTCGGAGCCGAGGTCGGCTCCGAACCCATCCAGCAAGAATGAAGGCGAGATAGACAACTTAACATGCAGAAGTTAAACTGGATAACACAGTCACACCCAGATGTACACTTGCAGTCTAGCAAGGACAGCTGATTAGCACTCTTACTAGAAGAGGAAGAAAATGCCTTATGGAGTATACCAGAAACTCTCTGGTCAACAGGGAAATCAGATGTAGGACTCATTCGTACAGCAGGACCAGTTACTATCATGCCAAAATCAGCATTTAGACCACAGAAGAGACAGTATCCCTTAAGGAAAGATGCAGAAGTAGGAATCAAACCTATAATAGCAGCTTTACTTAAGGAATGAGTACTGGTAGAATCTCCCGATTCACCATGTAACACACCCTTATTTCCCATCAGGAAAGCAAACTGAGAATGGCGTATGGTCCAAGATTTACAAGCTGTAAAAGACGCAGTAATACCTACAGCACCTACAGGTGCCAAATCCACACACCCTATTGAATGATTTGAAGCCTCAACAGAAGTATTTTTCTGTGGTAGATATTAGCAATGCGTTATTTTCGATACCGATACAGCCTGACAGCCAACACTGGTTTGCATTCACATTTCAGGGGAAAAGGTATACATACACGTGACTACCACAAGGATATTGTGAAAGTCCAACAATATTCTCACAAGAGATGGCAAGCAACTTGGCGGGATTTACCCCACAGAGAGGCAGTCAGATTTTACTTTTAAGTAGACGACATCCTGCTGGCAGCCCCTACCCAGCAAGAATGCAGAGAAGATACCATAGCATTATTACATTTTTTAGCCACTCAAGGACATAAAGTAAACAAGAACAAGTTGCAGCTTTGGAAAAAGCAGGTTAAATACCTGGGGCTGTACATCTCCAAAGAAGGAAAACCGATTTTGCCGACTAATTTGTTTAGAAATGCAGCTTTGTTGAGCCATGGCAGTGCCATGTCTCAACAGGGGGGATGGTACAGTTAGTGAATCGAGTGTTCACAACATATGGATTTATAAACTACACTAAATATTTTTGTGCGGCCTGTCATGTTTGTAATAAGCATCATGCACAAGGGGCACTGAAGCCTAAGTAAGGGAGTTTCCCTGCACCACTGTACCCGTTCCACACTATCTGTATGGATTTCATAGAACTGAACAAATGTGAAAATAAGAAGTATTGTCTTGTCATCAGATATGTTTTCCAAATGGGTGGAAGCTTTTCCGACCAAAAATCCAGATGCAGCTACTGTTGCAAAAATTCTTGTTAGGGAAATTATTCCTAGATTTGGCATACCGGAAAATATCTACAGTGACAATGGCACACACTTTGTAAATCAAACTATACAACAGTTGAGCCGATATTTCGGAATTTCTTTGAAAAAAACATTGTGCATATCATCCACAATCTGCAGGAGTAGTAGAGAGGCATAATGGGGGTTTTGAAAAGTAAACTAAGGAAGTTAATTAGTGAGACACAAAAATTGGGTGTACTGCCTGCCTCTGGCACTGTTGAGCATGAGAACTGTTCCAAATGCAAAGGGGTTAACTCCTTTTGAAAAATTATTTGGGAGGGCATATTATATACCTTAGTGGAAACCACTCATGCCTGCAGACCAGGAGGCCGACAGTTCACTCGCAGAATATACGAGACGACTTCGAAGTAATAAACAACTTTTGCAGTTAAATTCTGTTTCAGATAAAGAACAAACCAGACCATCGGAAAGCAGCAGTAGTCCCAGGCACGTGGGTCTGGATGAAAACCGTAAAGTAAAACAATTGGACTTCACCGAAGTGGGAAGGGCCATACCAAGTGCTACTGTCAACACCCACTGCAGTCAAGATCGCAGAGCGAGCATCCTGGATTCATTTGACACTGTAAACTGGTTAAAAACTTTGAACTGGACAAAAAACGTGTTACTGTTACACAACAAGAACAAAATGACCAGATATGGAGCAAATAGGAATGCAGAACAACCTCAGAAGTATTGCATGATCATTCTGTTAACTATACTGATAATAATCTTTTTGCTGTGGCCTTTCCTTTTTCCAGCCACACGAGCTGAACTGAATAAACGTGATGCATTATTCATAGACTGGCATCCAAACTAACACTTACCAAGCGATCAAACATGTGTATGCTGAGACTTTTAATGTTTCAAATTGTTGGGTTTGTACAGCTATACCAACAGCATACAGGGAATTATTGACGACTGCTGTCCCCCTAGGGGTCAATGAGACCTGGGAAAATTTGATTTTTGATACTACGACTGTAAAATCACAAGACAAAATAGCACTGTACCTGCCTGTTACACAAAAGGGAATTGTGTGTTTTTACAAAAATGATACTGTTCAGGTGGGTTGGAGCAATTGTAATGTGACTGTTCCTTACAAATGTTATACCAAAGCTAATAATGCAGGTTCTATTTGTGATACAAACTATGACTCATTTCTTGAATCAATGCACAAAACAGTTAATGAAGTACAACATAATCCTGTTCTATTTAAGCAACTATCTATCGATAGAAAAATGTTTCATGCAGGGCAAGTATACATTAATACTGAAGTAGAGGATTGTTATTTTGTGTGTGGGGAAAAAAGCATACAAATGGTTACCTGAGAATTGGTCCGGCAGTTTTTTGGGTTACCTGGTTCCGGCCATACAACACAATGCAGTTTTGCCTCAGGGAAGAATTCGAAATGTCAGAGAAGTCACCAAGAAACCTGGAAATCCAATCAAGAAACCTGAGAATCCAGTGGGACGAATCGAAGCAGGCTGGAGAAACCATAACTCCGTAAAAAACAAAGAAACCGACACACATGGACTTGAGTGACACTATTATATCGTGGGCAGGTACACCCCCTGCACATGGCTCAGTAAAATCGATTTGGGAGCTGAGAAAACGGTCCAAACTTCTCAAAGTAATGAGCAATGCAACTTTTTCTGCTCTCGAATTAGTAACTGATGAACTGAACGTATGAAACTGTGGTGCCTCAAAACCGCATGGTTCTCGACTTCACCCTAGCGGCGAAAGGCGGTACTTGCGCTTTAATAAAAGAGGAGTGCTGTTCATATACTCCTGACAACCAGCATGAGATAGACAACCACCTTGAGGTAATTCAGCAAGTGTCGGCCATGACCAAACCAGGCCCAAACCCACTGACGGATTTTTTCCAGAATTTGTTTGGGGGGTGGGGTACCATCCTAATGAACATCCTGATTGCCATTTGTGTGGGATTACTCCTATCAGGAGTGTGTGTTTGTTATGGTATTCACTGCATGAAAAGATTAATTAAAGATTTTATAGACATGTCAGTTTCTGAGACTTTGTATCAAAGTACCAAATTGGAAGAACTGTTGAAAAATGAAACACTTTCATACGTTTAAACTGAATGACTCTCAACTGCAAATTCTGAACGGAAGAGGTTAGAAGAAGCAAACGGTTTATGCTTTTGAAAAAAGAATAAAAGGTATTAACAGGGGGGGGGGGATGTCAGAAAAGTATGTATTAATGTATATATTTAGTGCTCCTTAGAAGCTAAAAGGGTTAAACACATTTCATTCTATTTTATGTACAGCTTAGTTTTGTATGAAACTGCAAGATGCTCTCTGACCTAATATTTGCTAGCACAGCAAAATTCATGTTTATGCCTTTTGGAAATTTACTGAGAAGCAGGTGATTATCTGCTAGGTCAGGAAAATAATGAATAGAACAATACTGTTTTCTATAACGTTACTGAACTTGAACAATCCGCTCTGTTCATGTTATGAGAACATGTACAGCTGCAGAAAAAGATAGATACAGTTGAACAAAGACTGCTTGAAGAAATTAACTATAATCTGTACTTGCTTTGTGCTCGAATTAGCCATAGTACCTTGAATGGTAACATCACATAGTGAGAAGTTGTATCCAACTGGTGGTCTCCAAAGCCACGTTGTTTTTCTTAGGAAGTTTTTTCATAAACTTGACAGTGTCAGCAGAAAATCATGGACAAACAGCTCCTATGAAATATTGTAAGAACTTGTGATTTATTACGTCAGCTTAGTATGCAATGTCTTGTAAGAAATTTATAAGAATGGCTTCACTTCCTGATTCTAGTTAGACAAACTATTAGCATGTTTTTGTCTCCTTGCTGCAAGAATTAAAGTGCCTTAACCTGAACCTGCCGTGTATTGATCTTTTTGAAGTTTTTTCCTTTGACACAGCTTTTGAAAGAGGAGTGTTCTGAATGGCAACATTATCTGCCATGCTGCCAGATTTAAGGTCCTGAGTTGGCTGTGCAGGCTCTGATTGTTTTGGGGGTCAGCAAGTGAGAACTTTGAGGCAATATCCATGCTGGACCTTGAGACAAGCTCTTCAGGATTGGGTACCAGTGCTGGCATGGCCAGTCTGGTGCAATCAGTATCATTTTTGTCTTCTCTTGTCTGACCTCTAGGAGTACCCTGGGAAGGAGAGGCAGTGGAGGAAAGGCATATACTTTTTCCAGCTGAAGGATAGGGCATCCACTTTCCATGCTTGCTCGTGATAAGTCCTTGTGCAAAATCTCTGCAATTGGCAGTTGTGAGGGGAGGCAAATAGATCTATGTCTGGGCATCCCCATTTCCTTATTATCATGCTGAAGACTTGTGGATCCAGTTTCCATTCGTGGGGATCCATGAGGTTTCTGCTTAGTTCGTCTGCCAGAGTATTTGTTTTTCCTGGGAGAAATTGTGCTTGCAGGTGAACTTGAAAAGCCAATGCTGTGTCCCATAAGGTCATTGCTTGTCTGCAGAGGGGGGTAGGAATGTGTATCTCCCTGCTTGTTTATGTACCACACGACCGTAATGTCTGTCTTTTCAGTAACTGTCCTGGATGAAGCAGGTCCTTGAAAGCTGTCAGGGCATTTTGAACAGCTAGCATCTCTCTTTGATTGATGTGAAGATGCATCTGGTTTACAGGCCATGTGCCCTGAATACATTTTTCCTGCCATATGGGCCCCCCAGGCATAATCTGATGCATCCGTTGTCAGTGTCTGTCTGGCTGTGGGTAGACTGAATGGCAGACCCTTGTTGTGGTGACAGGCTTCTGCCCACCATCGAAACTCCTGTTGCAGGCAGGGAATGAGTGCAATTACTGTCTCCAGGCTGTGGCAATGCTGAGTCCAAACACTTCAGATACCATTGTAGTTTCCTCATATGCAGTCTGGCATATGGAATAATTAGAATGCAGGATGCCATGAAACCCAAGGCCTGCAGGATTTTCCTAGCAGGTAAGTGGGTTTTTGTTGCCAATTTCTTGAAGTAAGTAGTCAGATGCTTTTGTTTGTCTGGCGTGAGATAAGCCATCTGGGCAGTTGTATTTAAGCTTGCACCCAGGAATATTATCTCTTGAGAGGGCACTAATATTCATTTCTTTTCGTTTACTGTGTACCCTAGGCCAATTAGTAATCTTTTTACAAACGCCAGATGTTTTAGAAGAATGTCTTTTTTCTCTGCTTGAATTAGGCAGTCGTCCAAGTAGAGATATATGTGAATTCCTTTTTGTCTGCAAAACGCAATTACTGGTGCCAGGCATTTTGTGAAGACCCTGGGCGCAGTAGATAATCCAAAGGGCAGTGCAGAGAATTGGTAATGCATTGAGCCAGCTATGAATCTGAGGTATCTTCTGCAAGATTGTCTGATTGGGACATGCAGGTATGCCTCTTTTTAGGTCCAAAGTTACGAGCCAAGCCTTCTTTGTCCAGCATGGGCAGTAGCTGCTGTAGTGTCAACATCATGAATTTTGGAACTTCCAGAAACGTATTTAGTATAGACAGGTCCAGTATTGGTCTCCAGGTTTTGTCCTTTCTGGGTACTAGGAAAAGTCTGGAGTAAAATCCTTGCCCCTGCTCTTGCTGAATGGCTCTCATGTCCATGAGGGCTGTAATTTGTTTTTGTGCCTCTGCCCACTGATTGTGTGGCAGGTCTGGCATACCTTTTGACATTGGTAGAATGTGAAAAAGGAACCTGTAGTCTTGGGACACTATGTTCAGGACCCATTTGTCTTGGGTAACCATTTGCCAATTTGGTGAAAAAAGTGCTAGTTTTCCCCCTAAGGGGGCTGCCAAAAGAAAAGTGCTTGGATCTGGTAGAGGAAAGTCATTGGGACTGTTTCCTGTAAGGCTGTGATTTGTCTTCTCTGCTTTTGAAGGTAGGAGCACCCCACTGTTTAGGCCTGTATGAGGCTTGGGGCTGAGATCTGCCTCTGGGGGAGCCTGCATCTGCCTCTTTGTGGCCTGACACTGGAAAGGACCAATTTTTAGAAGGCCAGTTCCTGCTAAACCTGGGTGGCTGTACCTATAAGAAATCCTTGACTGTCTGCATGGATTTTGCTTTATCCTTCATTTTTTCAACACCTCTTCTGCTTTAGTACCAAACAAAGTATCATGCTGTAATGGTGCATCTAACAATTTTGCTTTAATATGTTCAGGCAGATTCTGTTCCTTTAACCAAGCATGCCTTCTAATAACAGAACCTGTAACAGCGGCCCTGCAAGAGGCCTCCAGGGAATCATAACCACATTGCAAAGTATGCTTTCCCACGGTCAGCTGCATGCAATAAATCCTGCAATTCCTTGTTCTCTGAACATTCAGTATTTGTCAACAATTTCTGTTTAAGGAGTGACATTAAATATTGCTGATATTTAAGCATATGAAACTGACAATTTAAAGCCCTTACAACCAGGGTAGCAGAAGTGTACACTTTTCCCCCATCTGTCTAGAGCCCTAGAATCCCAATCAGGGGGACAGGGTCATTTGCAGTGGAAGCTTTGACCCCTCCCTCTGGGACCCTGAGATATAGTTTCTGGGTCAGCAGCAGGGTTTTTACATAGGAATTTATGAGAATCCGGGACCCTGTAGTATCTGTCTGGCTTAGCAGGTACAGGGGGTAAAGAGTCAGGGGACAGGCCGGACTCTGAAAATACATCTACAATGTCTAGAACAGGTGGAATAGCAAGGGGTCTGTGCTGAGGAAGAAGCAGGAAGTCTCTGAGCCTTTTCTTAGACTCAGAATAATCTTGGCTCTCCCAGTGGAAATGCTCCCTCATAGTATGCAGTGTTTCCTCAAAAGAATAGTCCTCAGAAGGAGAGGCTGAAGGAATGGATTCTTCAGCATCAGAATCCTCATAGGGAAGCATGGAGTAATCCTGTTCAGAAGAGGAATCAGAGGAAATAGATACGTGATCAGAAGAATCATACTCTGTCTCTTGCCTAGGCCTCTTATCAGGAGGGGGATGGGAGCCCCTGATCAAAGTAATTAGGTCTTCGGCCATTTTGAGCATCTGTTTTTTAGGCATGGAAGTCTGAATAGGAGAATGCTGTACTTGTTTCTTTGTCTTTAGAGCTGCTTTAGTCTTTGAAGCTGAGGATGGCTTAACATATAGTTGTGTAGGTCTGAAGACACCCTCTGAAGTCGATGCCTGCTCAGCGGCTCCGGACCCATCTGAGGGATTGATTTCTGAGTGTCCAATACCTTGAGTTTCCAGAGGCCCAGTCGGCTCCACGTGGGGGTCAGAAGCAGCCTGTGGCTCTGAGGTAGCGGGCGCCAGGGGCTGCGAAAGCGCCTCACTGAGAACCGGCGACTGGCCTAGCAGAGGCCTCATCGTCGGTTTTGGACCTCGGATGCCTATCCTTTTCCTTGAATTTTAAACTCCAGTTGTCGGCTGGTCCGACGGCATTATATAAATAAATCTTTGGCCAAAGTAATGAAAAGCAAAATCGAACAGACGCTTAATAGTGTGCTGGTTAAATCTAGCACAAAACCGACAGCTAGCAACATTGTGATCAGGGCCTAGGCAAGGAATACAGTAAGAGTGAAAATCCTTATGAGGTATTTGCTTCCCACAAGAAATACAATTCCTAACTTTTTCTGACATCGGTCTGGAGCAAGAAAACAAGTTTCCTCAACGGGGTACTTGGCTTTAATGAAGACTTTGGTTCTGAAATTCGGATTTGAATATCTCAGTAGTCGGCAGACTGGCACTTGCGCACTGCTTTTGCTTCGGGCACTGCGCGGCAATAAAGACTGAAGAAAATGGCGTCGGCTGCATCTTTTATACCCCTGGCGCACTGACGTCAGGAAGAGGCGACAGCAACCAACGCCGGACCTAGACTTTTGAATTCTGGCAGACTGATGGTAGCCTGCCAGCAGGACAACCCAAGAGTAATGACTGCAACAGTGAAAAACTATGAACATTCTTAGTGTGAGACAGTGCCACAGCTGACACGGATGAGAGGGTGGTGGTAGATGAAGAGGGTTCTACAAGACCCTGCAGTACTGCCCTGATGAATACTGTCCTAGCTCTGGAAACTTGGTTCAGTTTGCAATGCTTGGTGAAGGTGTGGATAGTGGCCGAAGTGGCTGCTTCCAAAATGGATGCTGTGTCTAGGCCCTTCATGAAGGCCCTTGAGGTGGCAACAGCTGTAGTGGAATGGGCCTTCATTCCCCCTGGGGATTACTTTCCATGGTGGGAGTAGCAGAAGCAAATAGCTTTCCTGATCCAGCATGTGATGGTTTGCTTGGGAGACTGCCCTGCCCAGGGCTCTGATGGTCTTGGTCTTGCCCAGGTAAAACCTAAGTTTTGTGCACGTCCAGGGAGTGCAGTATCCTCTCACCTTCGTTAGTGGGTGAGGGGAAGAAGGTGGGTAGAGGAATGGACTGGTTAAGAGAGAGGTCATTGACCACCTTAAGCATAAAGGAGGGGTTGGTTCGCAGGGACACCCTGTCTTTGTGGAAGACGGTGTAGGGGGAACAGGCCATTAAGGCCTGAAATTCTGACACTTCTGGCTGACATGATAGCCACCAGCAGGACCATCTTCCATGTGCACATCTGCCAGGAAGAAGGCCCAGCCGGTTCAAAGGGATGCTGGGTTAATTTCTCTAAGGTGTAGTTAAGGTCCCAAGGCAGGGGGATAGGTTTCCTAGGTGGTCTCATGTGCAAGACCCCTATAAAGAGCTTTACGTCGAGTCTGGAAAGCAAGGGGGGGGGGTTTCCAGGGACAGGCAGGCTGGTATGGCAGAGAGGTGTACTTTTACAGAACAACAACGCCCACTCTATCAATTGACACAGATAGCTTATAACCAGGGGGACCTTTGCGGAGCTAGGGTCCCTTCCCTTGTGCAGACACCATTTTGCAAATCTTTCCCACTTAGTCAGGTAAGATTTTCTGGTGGTAGATTTCCTTGCCTCCCTTAGGACTGAAAGCACGTCTTCTGAGTAATGATGTCTGAAAGGGATCAAAAGTTTATCACCCCTAGAGTCAGAGAACATCTACAAGTGTGGGTGTAGGAGAGTTCCTTTGTCTTGTGTCAGTAGGTCCACCTTGTAAGGTAACTTGAAGTGATTGCCCTTGGCTAGTTTGTAAAATAGGGGGAACCAGTGCTGCCTTGGTCAGTAGGGAGTCACTAACAAGATTTTTGGTTCATCCTTCTGAATTTTCAGGACTTTCTGAATCAGTGGGAATGGGGGGGGGGGCATAAAGGAACTTCCCCTCCCAAGAGAAGCTGAAAGCGTCCACTCTCCATGCTAGAGGGCAGTGGGTCTTTGGGCAGAAGTTCAGCAGTTGCCTGTTCTGGGGGGAGGCAAACAGGTCTATTTGTGGAGCACCCCACCGGTGGACTATGTCTAAGACCACCTCCCTGTTCAGCATCCATTAGTGCTTAGGCGAGGAGGTCCTGCTCAAGAGATCTGCTTGGTGGTTGTCCTGTGAGGGGATGTAGGCCACCTGCATGACTAAGTTGAGACGAGAGGCTAAATCCCATATCAGCAGGGATAATCTGCACAGCTGATAAGCCTTTGTTCCTCCCTGCTTGTTGAGGTACCACATCACCGTGGTGTTGTCGGTGACAATCTGGAGCATCCCTGGAACCAGAAGGGGGGGGGTGAAGGTCTTTATAGCTAAGACTGCTGTCATTTCACTGATATTGATGTGTTTGACCTGAAGACTGGGATGTCAAGTTTTTGTGCATCCTGTAAGAGGCCAGAGTTGCTCCCTAACCTGAATCTGAGGCATCTGTATCTATTACTTGGGTTAGCGTGGGGGTTTGTAGTGGGAAGCCCAGGGTTCAGTTGCACTTGCTGGATCCACCAGCTGATTTTTGTTTTCAGACAGGGAAGGAGTGGGAAGGCCTGCTCTAGGGGATGAAGGTGTTGGGACCAGGTGTTCTTTAGGAATCACTGTAACCTGTGCATGTGCATTCTTGCCAGTGGCAGCATGGGGATGGTCGCTGCCATTAAATCCAGGAGATGAAGAAATTGCCTTGCCGTCACCTTTAGGGATAGCAGAGCTTCCTGGAAGTGGGAAGTCAAAGAAAGTACCTAGTCCTGTGGGAGAAAGGCTTTCGTGTCTGTTCTGATTCTGCAGCCTAGAAAAATCTAGTCCTGGCTTGGGATCAGAACGGGCATGGGGAGGTTGATGGTGAATCCTAGCTTCTGCAGAAGGGACATGGTGAAATGTAGATACTTCGACAGAGCATCCCTGGACTCTGCCAGTATCAGGATGTTGTCCAGATGAGGGTAAATCTGTATACCCGGAGTTCTGCAGAAGGCAATGGCTGGGGCTAGGCACTTTATAAAGACTCGGGGGGGGGGGGCACTGTGGATAAACCAAAGGGAAAGACAGTAAATTGGAAATGAGAGGCAGGTCCATAGAAAGACAGGAATTGTCTGTGGGAATTCCTGATGGGTATGTATAGGTAAGCCTCCTTTAGTTCCAGGGTGGCCATGATTGCCTTGGTTGGAATGAGAGGCAGCAGGGTGGGGAGAGAGCGCATTTTGAAAGATGGTACCTGAAGATGGAGGTTTAGAAAGGGCAGGTCAACGATGGGTCTCCAGGGACCATCTTTTTTGGGGACCAGGAAGAGATGGGAGTAAAACCCTTTCCTTCCTGTCCTGGAGAGACAGATTCTATGGTGCCTAGTTTTAAAAGATCTGCCAGAACTTGTGGCATGAGATGGGCCTGGGTTTTTGGAAGGAGAGGAATGCCTCTTCTGGGTGGCTTCTCTTTCCAGGATAGGAAGCACCCTTTTTGGATAATGTTCAAGACCCACTGGTGTGAAGTGATGGACTGCCAAAGAGGAAGATGGTGGGAAAGGCAGGCTAACAGGGGAAGGTGGGCAAGGTAGTCGCACATTACTGGGTCCTCCTCCATCCTGAAAGGGCTGTCTGGGTTGATGAGATGGAGCAGAGGATCAGGAGTTGGTAGGTCTTCGAGCCCTTCTCCTGGACCTGGAAAAGGAGGTGGAGGGCTGAGGATTACGTCTCACAAAGGTGGCCTTAGCAGGGCAGTTCCTATAATACTTTGGGATGGGTGACACCAGCAGGTGCTTAATGTCTTGGAGTTCTTTGCTTTTTTCTTGCAGATTTTTAAAAAGGTCAGCAGATCTTTGCTGAAAAGCATACTGTGGCCCAGAGGGGCATCCAGGATCTTAGACTTGAAATCCTCAGGGAGGTTCTGGAGTTTTAGCCACGAGTACCTCCTGAGGGCTGAAGCAGATGCTACAGACCTGGTGGATGCTTCTGCAGCATCGTAGCTGCATCTGATGGAGTGCCTGACTACCTGTTGGGCCAAGAAAAGTTTGGATGAAATGTCCGTCTTGATGGGACTGTCAGGCAAGGATGCTAGCATGGAGGAGGCTTGAGAGACAAAGTCTAATGCATACTTTGTCATGTGGATCTGATAATTTATGGCTCTGAAAGCCAAAGTTGAAGTGTATATCTTCTTGCCCATTCTATCCATGTACTTGCTTGTCCTGGTCAGTGGGTAGTAGGGAGGCAGAGGGCAGCAGTCTAGATTGCTTATCTGCAGTGGTGGCAACAGCTGGGTCTGCCAAGAGTGGTTTAAGCAGGAATTTTTGGTCCTCTGGTACTTTACAGAAGTGGTCAGGATGCTTAGAAGTCGGTGGCTGGGTGTCAGGGGCCTTAGAAGCAGTGTTGAAGGCATCCAAGTAAGCAGGCAGAACATGAGGTACTGCTGAAGGGGAGGTGGATTCCACTTGCAGCAGCTCAAAGTTCCTTTTTTGGGTGTCAGTCATTTGGGACCTTATCCTGTTTAAAGTAATCCATCTTGGTGATTGTCTCACCAAAAGTAATGTCCTCAGGGGGAATCCCCCCTCCACAGATTCCTCATCAGGAGGAGTAATATTCCTGGGGGGAGGCAATCTGGGAATCATAAGAAATGGACTCTTCTGAGAATGAGAAGGAAGAGACTTGAGGGGTCGTGGATGGGAGGGAAGAAGCAGCGATAGGCCTAGGGCTCGTAAGAGGCAGGATGGAAGTGGCTGAGGCCGAAGGCCTGAGGGCCATAAAGGCCTGCACGAGAGAAGTGAAGGCCTGCCAATCTGGTGTGATTTCTGAAGAGGTGGAAGTATGTTTAGTTTTCTGCTTCTTTTTGGTCGGGGAGGAAGTAGAGAGTGGCCTGACGTCAGGTTTGGGCAGTAACACATCCAAAGTCTGGATCCCTGCTGGAAGTACCATGGAAACTGGTTCCCCCTCGACATTGAAGGCTGTCAAGGTCTGGATAAGCTCAGAGGATGTGTCGGTCGTCGGCTGCGAAACGGCTTCTTTGAGGGATGCCGCTGCAGTCGTATCCTCAAAGCGTGCCTCAACCCCTAGATCAGCAAGTTGGCGGTGTGTCGGAAAGCGGAGCGGCAGGCGAAGGCGGCCTAGGAACCTTGGCCTTCTTGCATGAAGGTTTAGGTGCGGCCTCCGATGCAGGATCCACCCTAAGGGCTAACCGCTTAAGGTGTTGGCTTTCCAGGCAGAGGTTTAATGCGGCTAGACGGCCGTGCAATGTCTTAGGCACAAACGACTGACAAACAGCGCAGGAGGAGTGATCATGATCCCGGCCTAGGCAAGAAAACACACCTGTCATGGGCATCTTTATGGGGTATCTGGCGCCCGCTTTGGCACTTTCCCTTTTTCCCTGGCATCAGCTACAGGCTACAACAACCAAGCGTTATCAAGAACAATCGTCAAAAATAAAAAAATTGGAAACCCAATGGGTTACTTATCTTTAAGATGTGAAGTCTGTGGAGAGGCGATCGCACAATGCGAATGTCATCTGTGGCTGAAAGGTTCTGAGGATTGTGCGTGAAGATGTCACATTTAAGGCCCCCGGTTTTCGGCCCTACGTGACGTCCCACACACACTGCAACAGCCAAGATGAAGCTTTTGTATAGAAGCCGATGTACGAGTCGCCTGAGGGCACGAAATCCCACACCTAAAATACTGCAACATAGGAATAGAAGGACATCCAGTGCGCCTTGGCCAATAGTGACCAGCAAAATTTTGGGGTTGTCCTTCCTGATCTTCAGGAGAAATTTTTAATGACAGGGAAGGATGGAAATGCATATAGAAACCGCCCTTTCCATGGAATGCTGAAGGCATTTACCCTTCCAGGCAAGTGGAGTGTGATCCTTGGCGCAGAATTTCTTCAATTGTCGGTTCTGGGGGAAGCAAACAAATCTACCTGAGCTGTGCCCCACCGGTGGACAATGTTTAGAAAAATGTCCCTGTTCAGCATTCACTCGTGCTGTAGAGAGGATGTTCTGCTGAGATTAACTGCTTGGTAGTTGTCCTGGGAAGGAATGTACGTTACCTGCAGGGATAAGTTGTTTCTGGAGACAAGGTCTCAAATTTGGATCGTTATCTGGCAATGGAGGTAGGACTTGGGGTTCCATACTGTATGACTGAAGACGCATTATTTTGAAAGCGCCTTGATCGAACTTGGAAGCACGAAACGGCATATAAACTAATTCTTTCTCTGGGAAAGAAATTGCTTGGCCTCCTTTGTTATTTTGCCATTTTCGTCACTGTAGTGCGATCTCAGAGTTGGAATATTTATGTAGGGGGTGGGGGGCGACCCTCTCCCCCCCCACTTTAATGTTTTAAAGTTTGTTTTTTTTATCTCCCTTTGTTGGAACAGCGATTTTTTTTCCCCTGGGAAAAAAATCGCTGTTCTAAGTGTTCGGGATTGTAAGCTTACAAGAGGTCGATAAATTAGCGTTCGCTTTTTCAAGTGTTCGCTGATTTAATGCAGGCCTGGACTTGGTCCCTCCTTGTTTGTTGAGGTACCACATGACGGATATTGTCTGTGAAGATTTGAAGGTGGGCTGGTTGCAGGCTTGGGAGAAAGGCTTTCAGGGTCAGAAGGACTGCTGTCATTTTCCTCACATTGATATGTTTCTTTTGGAGGGAAGGATGCCAGGTCTCCTGTACCATTAAGCCCCTCATGGTAGCCCCCCCCAACCTAGATCTGTTGCATCTGTATGCATGTGCTGGGTTGGGATAGGGCGGTTGAAGTTGAAGGCCTGGGTTCATTAGTACTTGTTGAATCCACCACATTAGCTCTGCTTTGAGGTACGGCAAGAGTGTCATCTAAACTCTAGAGGGCGATTGTGTTGGAACCACACATTCTTCAAGTACCACTGCAGTTAACGCATATGTATTCTGGCCAAAGGCAGCATAAGAATGGTGGCTGCCATTAGCCCCAGGACCCGCAAGAATTGTCTTGCAGATATCTGTTGAACCTACAACAGGTTTAGGAAAGTACAGTTTTGTACCTACCATAAATGTAGATGTCCGAGAGGTATGCATCTGCAGTCCTAACAAATGGGTTGTCCTGCCTCAGGCAGCCCTTCGGTCGGCCGGATTCCAAAGTCTGGGTCTGGCCTCGGCTGATGTCGCACTTCACCCGACGTCACTGCGGCTGTCAATTGGGTATAAAGGCATCAGCCAACGCCATTTTCCTCAGTGTTTCTTGCCCCAGATGCCAGGTGCCCTCTAGGAAGGCTAAATTTGGATAAATGCAAATGGTTCCAAACAGTAGAGAGCAAACAAAAAATAAGCATGTATGTACATATATACAAACAAATACACCATAATAGATTCCCCCAGCTAGCTACAAGATGGGCAAATACCCTAGGAGTACCACAGAGGGGAAGGAGGGTGGGTAATCCTAACTGCAGATGCATACCTCTCTGACATCTACATTTATGGTAGGTACAAAACTGTACTATGTCCTTCAAGGATGCATCTGCAGTCCTAACAAATGGGTAGAATACCATAGCCAAACTGGGGGAGGAGGCACTAAGAAGATTATGGTGTAGTTAAGATCCCTTGCAAAACAGCAGTGGCAAAACCTGCTCGGGATCTAGAGTATAAAGGCAGATTATAATGCTTGGCAAATGTATGCACGGAGCTCCAAGTAGCAGCCTCTAAAATGTCTTTGGTAGCCACTCCTCGTAAGAAAGCTGTGGTAGTGGCTGTAGCCCTTGTGGAGTGAGGTCTGATGTTTTCTGGAGTTGTCTTCCCATGAAAGGAGTAACAAAATCTGATGCAATTTCCTATCCATTTTGAGATTGTCTGTTTTGAAATTGCTTTTCCTTCCATTCCTGCTGCATATGCTACCAGAAAGCTGGTCAGTTTTTCTATTGGTCTTGGTTCTGTCCAGGTAGTAGCGCAATTGCCTGTGTACATCCAAGGTGTGCAGTAGTCTTTCTCCCCTGTTCTGTGGGTTGGGGAAGAATGTTGGCAGGTGGATTGCTTGGTTCAATGATACCCTGGAGACCACCTTTGGCATAAAAGTAGGGTTAGTTCTCAAGGACACTCTATCCTGATGGAAGATCAGGAAGGGCTGTACTGCCATTAATGCCTGTAATTCAGAAACCCTTCTTGCTTAAGTGATTGCAAGCAGGAAAGCAGTTTTCCAAGATAAGAACTGTAATTCTGCTGTTGCTGCAGGTTCAAAAGGGGGAAGTGTTAACTTTTCCAGGACAAAGTTCAGGTCCTATGTAGGTAGAGGTGGCTTCCTTGGAGGCTTTACATTTTTAATTCCTCTCAGAAACTGCCTGAGTAGAGGATGAGAGAAGACAGGAGGATCCATGTTGTATTCTGCTGAAATTGCTGATGCATGAATCTTGATGGAGGAGTAAGACAGGGCATTGTGGAAAAGTTCTGCTAAATATTCCAGGATGTTAGCTATGTTTGCCAATGATACATTTTCTCCTTTTGCTGCACTCCAAATGAGGTATCTTTTCCATTTTGCTGAATAAGTCTTCCTTGTGGAGGGTCTGCGAGCCTCCAGGATAATGTCTTTAACCCTCTGAGATAAATCTGAGTTATTTTGTTTCATGTAAGATTCCAGGCAGCTAGCTGGAGTGTTTTCAAGTTTGGATGCAGGATCTTGAAGTTGTTCTGTGTTAGCAGCAGAGGAACTAGAGGTAGAGGCCATGCGTGTGTCCGAGACATACTTCTCAGAAGCGGGTACCAATGCTGTCTCGGCCAGTATGATCCTTGGGTGATCTTCTTTGATCTTCAGTAGCACTTTGTGCATCAAAGGTAGAGGTGGGAATGCATATGCTGTTAGGTTTTGCCAACTGAAGGATAGGGAGTCCACCTTCCAAGCAAGTGGGAGGTATGTCCTTGTGCAGAATATTCTCAATTGGTGGTTGTGTGGGGATGCGAACAGGTCTATTTCTGGTAGCCCCCATTTCTCTGTAATGGTTTTGAAGATGTCCAGATGCAGCATCCATTCGTGGGCATCCGTGGTAGTTCTGCTTAATGTGTCTGCTAATATATTTTCTTTTCCTGGCACAAATAAGGCCTGGAGCTGAATGTTGAGGTTCAGGGCCACATTCCACATGTCCATTGCCATCCGGCATAGAGGGTATGAATGTGCGCTTCCCTGCTTGTTGATATACCACATAACCGTGGTGTTGTCCGTCCTTATCAGCAAATGACCCTGTTGAAGAAACGGTCTGAATGTCTGAATTGCCTGTTTCACTGCCAGCATCTCTTTTTGATTTATGTGTAGGTTCAGCTGGTCCTGTGTCCATAGGCCTTGTATACACTTGTCTGCCATGTGTGCCCCCCAACCGAGGTCTGAGGCGTCCGTGGTGATAGTCTGGCTTGGGTGAGGGCAGTGGAAAGGCAGTCCTTTGTTCAACTGACAGGCCTGAGCCCACCCCAGGAATTCTTGCTTCAGGCATGGAATTATTGGAATTTGGGTTTCCAGGCTGTGCTTGTGCTGAGACCATAAATTCCTTAGGTACCAATTGCAACTTCCTCATATGCAGTCTGGCATGTGGGATCAATATTATGCAGGATGCCATGTAACCCAGGGCTTGCAGGATTTTCCTTGCTGTAAGCTGGTTCTGCTTTGTTAATGCCTTGAAATAGAGTGGTAGTTGTTTTTGCTTTTCTGTTGTGAGAAATGCCATTTGAATTGATGTGTCCAGTTCTGCACCCAAAAATGTAATCCTTTGGGATGGTACCAGCCTTGACTTTTTTATGTTGACTGTGTATCCCAAGGCCTGCAGTAGGTGAATAACCTTTTCCAAATCTTTTGTTAATTTGATCTTGTTGTCCGCTTGTAGCAGGCAGTCGTCCAGGTATGGATAAATTTGAATTCCCTGAAGCCTGCAATGAGCAATTACTGATGCCAGGCATTTCGTGAATACTCTGGGCGCAGTAGATAAGCCAAAGGGCAATGCTGAGAATTGATAATGCTCTGATCCTGCAAGAAATCTGAGGTATCTTCTGCAATCTGGTCGAATAGGGACGTGCAGGTATGCCTCCTTGAGATCTAGAGTCACCAGCCAAGCCTCCTTGCCCAGCATGGGAAGAAGGTGCTGTAGGGTCAGCATTTTGAATTTTGGAACAATGAAATATGTGTTGAGAGCGGACAGGTCGAGAATAGGCCTCCATTGGTTTTCTTTTCTTGGCACCAGGAAAAGTCTGGAATAAAATCCTTGTCCTTGTTCCATATCCGGTACCTTTTCTATAGCTCTCATCCTTAGTAAATGATTGATTTGTTCTAGAGCGTTTATCTTTTGGTTTGGTGGTAGGTTTGGCATTCCTCTCTTCCTTGGTAGAGTATGGAAGTGAAACCTGTAACCTTTGTCTATTGTCTGTAAAATCCATTTGTCTCCTGTAATGTAATGCCAGTTTACTGAAAATAAGGCTAGCTTTCCGCCTAAGGGTGATTCCAGTTGTTCCCTGGTAGGCGGTATCAGAGCCAAGTCACTGTGACTGTCCTGTGGAAGTGGTAGTAGCTGGATCTGTGGCAGTACTTCTCTGGTTGTTAGGCTGCCACTGACGTCCCCTGTAGGCACCTCTGGGTTGACCTCTGCCTCTTGAGCGCCTATTTCTGCCTCTCTGTGCTCTGGTGTCTGGAAAGGACCAATTCTTCGAAGGCCAATTTCTACTAAACCTAGGAGGCTGGACCTGTAAGAAGTCCTTGACTGTTTGGACAGATTTTGCTTTTTCCTCCACCTTCTTTAACACTTGCTGTGCAGGGGAGCCAAACAAACTGAGTTTCTCCATGGGAGCATCTAGGAGCTTTGACTTTACATGGTCTGGTAAGGATTGCTCTTTTAACCATGCATGCCTTCTGATCACTGTACCAGTCATAGCTGATTTAAAGGAAGCCTCCAGTGCATCATAGCCGCATTTTAAGGAATGATTACTGACCTGCTGAGTGTTATGTACCAAATCCTGAAGGGACTTGCGGTCTATAGGTTCAGGAGAGGATAGTTTTTTATTTAACTGATCTAACAAAAATTCCTGATACTGAATCATGTGGAATTGACAGTTTAAAGCCCTAGCCGAAAGAGTAGCAGAAGTATAAACTTTTTTACCCCATCTCTCTAATACTCTAGATTCTCTTTCAGAGGGGAGGGGGTTTTTGGTAGTTGCTACAGCTTTGGGGCCTTGAGAAATAGTTTCAGGATCTGCAATAGGAGCCTTATACAGGTGATAATGTGTGTCTGGGACCCTGTAGTATCTGTCGGGCTTAGCAGGGGCCGGAGGAAGAGAGTCAGGGGCAGTACAAGCATCATTGAATGCATCATCCACAACTGTTAGTACTGGAGGAATGGCTAAAGGCCTATGCTGTGGCAAATGCAAAAAGGTCCTGAGCAGTTTCCTTGAATTTGAAAAATCCTGGCCCTGCCATTGAAATTGTTCCCTCATAGCATGCAAGGTTTCCCCAAAAGAAAATTCCTCAGGAGGAGAGGCAGAAGGAATGGAGTCTTCTGCGTCAGAATCCTCATATGGAGAATAAGGGCCTTCAGGAGGATTTGAGTTTTCTGAATCATCAGAAGAATAATCCGTAGAAACTGGTTCAGGGGGCTCTGCTCTAGGCCTCTTCTCTGGAGGGGGTTGAGAGGCCCTGTCAGGGTGAGGTTGGGATCCCCTGATCAAAGAAATGAGATCCTCTGCCAGGCTAAGCATTTGGGAACTAGAGCTAGGCCTGTGTGAGGGGTTTTAGAAGGCAAGGCCTTAGAAGATTTAGCTGCTTTAGCCCTAGAGAAAGCCTTGATAGACATGGAAGCAGGGGGCCTAGCAGCTCCACGTGCAGGAGTAGATATGTCCAAAGGAATAGTATCTGATAAATCCTGGGTGCCTGCTACAGCAGGAGAAATTTCAGCAGCAGATTCAGCCATGCTGTGTGAGGCCTCGGCTGCAGGAGGAATGTTTTCGGCCGAAGGGAGAACCGTGGACTCTGTTTCAGCCGAAACCGAGACACTCGCGGTTGGCTTAACCGTGGTTTCGGCCGAAACCGCTGACCGCGAGTGTCGGTCCTTTTCCTTACGCTTTTTAGCTAAATGCGAAGTCGGAGTCTCCGACGGCATTTTGTAAGCAAAAGCGGGACCAAAAAACTCCTCCACAAACTCCGACCGACGTCTAAGTGTCCGTCGGTTGAAGGAAGCACAGGCTAGACAAGCTGCTACGTCGTGGTCTGGGCCTAAGCAAGGAAGGCAGTAAGAGTGGAAATCCTTATGAGGTATTTGTTTCCCACAAGTTAAACAATTATTTACTTTTTCTGACATCAGCTGAGGCAAGAAAGTGTCCCCAACGGGGTACTTAGCTTTTTAGAAGTCTTCGGTAGTAGAAAACTCTGGATCTGACCGACCGGGACTTGCGAACAGCTTCTGCTTCGGGCACCGCACGGCAAGAAAGACTGAGGAAAATGGCATCGGCTGATGCCTTTATACCCAATTGACAGCCGCAGTGACATCGGGTGAAGTGCGACATCAGCCGAGGCCAGACCCAGACTATGGAATCCGGCCGACCGAAGGGCTGCCTGAGGCAGGACAACCCATTTGTTAGGACTGCAGATGCATCCTTGAAGGACATGTGGGTACAGAGGGAGAGAACTTTGTCCTGAGGGAGGAATACCTGCATTAGGTCTGTTCTGATCCTGCAGCCCCTTAAGATTTTGTCCTGCTGAGGAGTTTAGGTTGACTTTTGGATACTGAGGGTGAACCCCCAGGCTCTGAAGCACAGAAATGGTGAACTGCAGATGGTTTTGTAGTGTGTCCTCTCTTTCTGCTAGAATGAGGATGTCTTCTAGGTAGAGATAAATCTGGACATCTTTGGTTCTGCAAAAGGCTATATATAGCTGGAACTAGGCATTGTGTGAATACCCTAGGGGCAGTAGATAAACCAAAGGGTAAGGCTGTAAAATTGAAAGTGTAAACAGGGCCCAGTGAAACGCAAGTATTTTCTGTGGGAGGGTTTTAAAGGGATATGGAGGTAGGTCTCCTTCAGATCAAGTGTGGCCATAAACGCCTGGGCTGGCAAAAGTGGAAAAAGAGTTTGTAGGGATAACATTTTGAATAATGGAACTTTTAGGAATAAGTTTAGAAAGGACAGACCCAGTATTGGCCTCCAAGGGCCATCTTTTTTTGGGGACAAGAATCTTGTGTAAAAGCCTTTTCCTTCCCATCCTGGAGGAACAGGTTCTATAGTTCCTAGGTTCAGAAGGTCCTGTAGGACCTGAGGAATACAGTTGTAGTTAATTTTTGGGGGAATGGAATGCCCCTTGCAAAGGGCTTTTCCTTCCAAGAGAGGAAGTGTCCTTCTTGTACTACTGCCAGCACCCAGCGGTCTGAGGTGATGGATCTCCAAAGGGGGAGGCAGTGGGAGAGAGAGGCTGAAAAAGGGAGGTGGGCAAGGCAGTCGCGCATTGTTGCAGCCATTTCTGTCCTGAAAGGGCCGTCTTTGACTAGGCTGTGAAGGCTGCTGGTCTGGAGGTGGTCTACCTTCTGGTTCCTATCCTAAGCCTGGAAGAGGATGGGGTATAGCAGAGGAAGGAGGGTATCATCCTGACAAAGGTAGCCTTAGCAGGGTAATATCTGTAATATTTAGGAATGGGAGACACCAGTAGGTGCCTGATGTATTGCAGTTCTTCACTTTTCTCCTGAAGATTTTTAAATAGGTCTGCAGACTGTTTGCCAAACAGGAGGTTGTGGTCTAGTGGGCCATCCAGGATTTTTGACTTGAAATCCTCAGGCAGGGGTTGAAGGCGGAGCCAAGAGTATCTGTGGAGTACTGATGCAGAAGCTGCGGACCTTGCATCATAACTGCATCGGATGGAATGTCTGGCCACTTGAGAAGCCAGTGAAAGTTTTGATGCTACCTCCGTCTTGCTAGGGCAGTCAGGTGTGGATGACAGGAGAGTAGAAGCTTGGGATACAAGGTCCAAAGCATATTTTATCATATGGGTTTGGTAGTTGATAGCTCTGAAGGCTAGGGTGGAAGAGGTATAAACCTTCTTGCCTACACTGTCCATATTTTTGCTTTGTCAGTAGGCAAAAGAGACTATGATGAATCTGTCTTGACTGCTTGTCAGATGATACAGTAATCACTGCTGGGTCTGCCAGGGGTGGCTTAACCAGGAATTTTTGTTCATCTGGAACTTTACAGAAACAGTCAAGTGTCTTAGAGGCAGGAGGTTGGGAGTCTGGGTATTTAGATGCTGAAGAGATTGCATCAAGGTAGGCAGGAATAACTGGAGGGATGGCTGAAGGAGACGAAGACTCCACTTGAAGTGACTCAATTTCTTTTGAGTTTCAGTCATTTGGGAAGTGTCCCATTTAAAATATTCTTTCATCTTTGTGATTATCTCCTCACAGGTGATATCCTCTGGCGGAGAGTCCCTTTCTAAGGATTCTGCATCAGGGGAATAATATTCTAATGGAGAGGCAATTTGAGATGAAGAAATGGATTCATCTGAAGATGAGATGTTAGTCTCCTGTTGTTCTTCCCCTTCATGAACACTGGGAAAAGGGAGAGAAGCGGCTGAGGCAGCCCTAGGACAGAGCAGGAATAGTGGAGGGGGAAGACCAAAAGTACAAATGTATTTCACTCTCTCTAGTGCCTCGGTAAAATGCTTTCACTGGAGTACAAATATCAATCCAAAAAGAAACACTTAAATAATCACATCCAAACACTTAACACATTTATACATCAATTAAACATACTTTCAATTGCAATCTTTGTTTAACCCTTTAGAACTCAAAGTATTATATTTTAAAATATAGTCTGCTTATATAAAGAAAAGTTGTGTAAGAACTTACCATAACTGTAGATGCCCTTCTCTTCCATGCTGCAGTATTCTGGATATGGGTTTACCCTTCCAGTCTCACGTATGTACGGCCAGTATCCAAAAGCTTTCAGTCCCTCCCTAGGTGCACGAGAAGTCAGATCTAGGCAAGAGTACATGGCCATAAAAGTGACGCTGGCATGCACCAGCCCTCAGAACTGAGGGCCCCAGTCGGAGCCAGACCTAATAGGGCAATGCCAAGTCATTGCCATCCAGAAAGTGAAAACATAGCTGATAAGAGTGGAATGAGGGAGGGTAGGAATACTGCAAAATGGAAGAGAAGGACATCTATGGGTATGGTAAATTCTTACACAACTTTTCTACATCCTTCTATTCCTAAGTTGCAGTATTCTGCATATGGGTGAGTGCCAAAGCTCAATAAGAAAGGGTGGTTGGTATGGAAGCAGATTCCAGGAATCCATGCAAGATAGCCCTAGTGAACCCTGCCCTGGACCTAGAGATGTGGTCTAGTTTGTAGTGTTTGGTGAAGGTATGAAATGAAGACCAAGTTGCTGCCTAAAGGAAGGAGGAGGTATCCAGGCGCTTTAAGAAAGTCCCCGAGGATGCCATGGCTCTAGTGGAGTGGGCTCTTACTGTACCGTGAAGTGACTTACCATGGTGCTGGTAGCAGAAGGTAATGGCCTCGGAGATCCAAGTGGAAATGCTCTGTTTGGACACAGCTTTCCCTAATGCTCTAGGGTGGAAGGATATGAAAAGTTGTTCAGTCTGTCTGGTAAGACTTGGTGTTGTGGAGCTAGAATCTAATTTGTCTGTGTACATTCAGGGAATGAAGCACTCTTTCACTTCTTCCTTGTGGGTTCGGGAAAAAAATGGTAAGTGAATGGCCTGATTGAGAGAAAGGTCACGGACTACCTTGGGCATGAAAGATGGGTTTGTCCTGAGGGTAACCATGTCTTTATTAAAGACAAGAAAGGGAAGTGTAGCCATTAGTGCCTGGAGCTCTGATACACTTCAGGCTGAAGTGATAGCCACTAGGAGGACCATCTTCCAGGTGCATAGTTTTAGGGAAGCTTGATCAGCTGGATCAAAGGGTGGAAGTGTAAGCACATAGTTGAGATCCCAAGGAGAAAGAGTAGGTTTTCTGGAGGGTCTGAGATGCAGGACCCCTTTGAGGAAGAGCTTCGAAGGGAGTCTGGATGCCAAGGGTGGATCCATGGGTAGACATACAGAGATAGCAAACAGGTGTGCCTTAATAGATGAGTAGGCCAAGCCGGTCTGAAGCAACTCACACAAATAAGACAGCACTACGGGAATGTTGCTAGTAAGTGGGTCCAGCTGCTTATTTTGACACCAAGTAAAAAACCTTTTCCATTTAAATAAGTATGATTTTCTAGTTTTAATTTTCCTGGCCTCCTGCAGGACATGAAGCACGTCGTCATTGTAAAGGTGTCTGTATGGGATCAGAAGACTATCAGACACAGGGTTTGATGTAGCAGCTGTCACTGTGGATGGATTAGAGATCCCTTGTGCTGTGTGAAGAGGTCCACTCTGTGGGCTAACTTGTGGTGATTGCCCTTGGACAATTGAAGGAGTAAAGGGAACCAATGTTGTTGGGGCTAGTAGGGAGTCACCAGCAAGATTTTCGGATTGTCCTGCTGAATCTGAATGAGAGGGAAGGGGGGATGCATAAAGGTATTTCCCTTTCCATGAGAACAATGGCAACTGTTGCCAGTGCCTGTTGGTCTGGTGTCCTGGTACAGTATCCATAAGTTGCCTGTGGCGGAGGCAAAAAAGGTCCATTTGTGGTGTACCCCATCTGTGGACCATGTCCAGGAAGATATCCCTGTGAAGCATCCATTCGTGATTGTTTGTGCTGGTTCTGCTCAAAGAATTTGCTTGGGAGTTGTGGAGAGAGGGAATCTATGCTGCTTTCAGGGTAATTCCTGGGGAAGTGGCTACTTCCCACACTAGTATAGCAAGTCTGCAGAGTAGGTAGGACTTACTCCCTCCTTGTTTGTTGATATATCACAGGACTGTGATGTTCTCTGTGTATATCAGGAGGGATCCCTTCTGAAGGAAAGGAGTGAATGCCTGAAGGGCTAGGAGGATTGCCCTCATTTCTCTGGCATTGATGTGTTCTGTTTTCTGCCTGTATGTCCACAGGCCTTGAACTTTTCATATGCATGACCTGAGAAGGTTGAGGTGGTTGGAGGGGGAAGTCCTGGGTTGAGCTTCACCTGGGCCAGCCACCATAATATCTTCTGTTTCAGGCATGGAAGCAAAGGCACAATGTGTTCCAATGGGTGGCTGTGCTGTTTCTAGATGGAGCGTAGATACCACTGTAGTTTTCTTATATGTAACCAAGCTAGGGGTAGCATGGGAATGGTAGCTATGTAACCCAGCAGCTTGAGGTACTGCTTTGCAGTCAGATGAGGGGAGAGTATCCCTTGCAGGTGCTCTGTAAGAGAACTCACCTTTGCTGGGGGCAGGTATGTCTTCATCAAGTCTGTGCAGATTCTGCACCCTAAGAACGCAATGTCTTGGTCGGTGTGGGGTTGGTCTTTGGAAAGTTTATTTGGAAGCCAAGAGCCTGTAGGAGAGACACCATGAACTGGATGTCGGTTAGGAGTGTTTTTTGGCTGGCAGCCTGTAAAAGCATGTCGTCCAGGTATGGGAATATTTGTATCCCTTTTATCCAGCAAAAGGCTATTACGGGAGCCAGGCATTTGGTGATGACTCTGGGTGTGGTTGAAAGTCCAAAAGGCAAGGCAGAAAACTGAAGATGTGAGGAGACCACTACGAATCTTAAGAATTTCCTGTGTGTGGGTCTTATGGGAATGTATAAGTAGGCATCCTTGATGTCTAGTATAGCTAGGAAGCCTTTGCCCATAATAAGAGGAAATAGAGTTTGGCAGGGTCAGCATTTTGAAAGCTGGCACCTTTAAGAAAGGACTGAGCCTTGAAAGGTCTAGGATGGGTTTCCATGGCCCTTCTTTTCTGGGAACTAAGAAAATCCTCGAGTAGAACCCTTTTATGGGAAATTAAAAAAAAAAGAAATCCTTGAGTAGAACCCTTCTCTAAATTGGGAGGGAGGTGTTCTTTCTGTAGTGCCCTGGTTTAAAAAGGACTGTAGTACTGGTAGCAGGAGGGGCAGATGGTGAGCAGGAGATCGCGGCTTGCCTAGATTTACTGGAGAGGTTATCCAAGACAGGAAGTAACCATCTTGGAGGATGGAGAGGACCCTCTTGTCTGAAGTGATCTGATTACAAAGAGGAAGGCGATGGGAAAGGCGAGCAGACAGTGGGATGGAGGCAGCTGGTGGGGGAAGCAGTAGTGGCAGGTAGTCAGACACTACACACCTGCCCTGTCCTGAGAGGGTGTCCTCTGACTAGAGGAGGAAGGTGCTCTAGCTGAAGGATTCTTCTTTTTTGCTTGCCTGTGTCTAGTTTGAAGAGCAGGATTGGAGTGTTTCCTTATTAACTGTTTTCGCAGGATAGTTCCTGTAAAATTTAGGCACGGGAGAAATTGGCAGACGTTTTAAGATTCTGCATCGCTTTTCCTTTTTGTTGCAAGGATTTGAAAATATCTGCTACTTTTGAGCCAAATAAAGCAGCATTATCAAGTGGTGCATCACTGAGCTTAGCCCTGAAATCATCTCGCAGGGGTTGCAAGCGCAGCCAGAAGTATCTGTGAAGTGCAGAAGCTGAAGCTGGCAGGAGGGCACTTAATCAAGTGCTTAGCTGAATCTGGGACTTTGTACAGTCTTGTCTGCTCTACGAGGAGCAGGAGGTTGCCAGTCCGGATTTAGAGATGCATAGGAAAAAGCATCTGAAAAAGGCAGTATAGGAGGAATGGCCGAAGGGCCTGATTCTTCCATTTGAATGAGGTCATAGCACCTCTCTTGTACTTCAGAAATGTCTGCGGATTCCCATTTGAAGCATTCCTTCACTTTAAAAAAGTTTCAGAGAAGGTCAAGTCTTCAACAGGGGAATCTTGGTCTACAGATTCTTCCTCTGAGGAATCCATACCCCAAGGGAGAAGGGAGTTGTGAATTATAACAGAGAGAATCATCTGAAGAATCTGAACAGATGTCCTCTTCCCTAGTAACTGTCTCTGCAGGTTGAGGCCTAAGACTAAGGAGAGGAGGAGAAGGTACAGGAGCTGAAGCACCTGATGTAGGCCTCAAAGTCATGAAAACTGACAAAAAGGCTTTGGCTAAAGGTCTGCCAGTCTGGAATACATTCTGCTGGCTGAGAGATATGCTTCCTTTTTTCTCTCGAGTCCCAAAGGGCATCTGTTTAGGAGTGGGGGTCAAAGTCTGAGACAGGGAATCGCATGGTTCCCCTCAACACAATGCCCCCGGCGTCCGAAATGGTCGCTGGAATAGCCTTTGCGGACGTGCTCTCACGCACCGGTAGTACGGCTTCCTCAGAGGTACCTGTGACATACAGTGCAGCGGATCCGGGTCCAGGTCCTAAAGCCAGGCCGATGTCTGCCACAGGCTGTGGCTCGGCCAGTAGAGGCTCAGCAAGTGTTACTGGCTGTAAAGATCTGGCCTTTTTTGGCGGTTCAGAGGCAACATCTGATGAGCCCTCCATACACAAAGCAATTTGAGACGTTGGTTCGTTAAGTACAAATTGAGCGCATGCAGATGACTGCGCAACGTTTTCGGTACAAACACCTGGCAGAGGGCAGGCCTTATAATCGTGTAACCGTCCGAGACAGAACACACACTTATCGTGGGTGTCTTTATGAGGGATCTGACGACCGCACTGACATTTGCCCTTTCTGGAAGACATGAAAAGGCAGTAATACAAAAGGAAGAACTGAAAAGGTCCCCAACGGGGTACTTAGCTTGAAACTTGAATCAGTAGTTGTCAGCGAAAGTAGGAACACCTGGCTTATGACTGGTGGCTGGAAAGCTCTGAGGGCTGGTGCATGCTGACGTCACTTTTATAGCCCACATACTTTCGCCAAGAACTAATGTCTCGCGCACCTAGGAGGGACTGAAAGCTTTTGGATACTGGCCATACGTACACGAGACTAGAAGGGTAAACCCATATGCAGAATACTGCAACATAGGAATAGGACAGGTTGCCTGTTGATGGAGGAGGCAAACAGGTCTATTTAAGGAATACCCCCCTACTGAAACTAATGATTTAAAAATAACCAATAAGAATAATGTGTTGAATATTTTTTCCACTTCTTTGTCACAAACACAGATACAAGTTTTGAATAAAGGGCTCAACTTCATTCCTGTTTTCTTTTTGTCTCTGAAGATATTCTTGCACAGGACATTATTTCTTTTTGCAGATTGTTAAACCTAAGGTTATATTTTCAGTCAACATATATGCCCGATTGTCAGGATGTATTTAATCATCAAATTCCATTTTACACCACCGATGCATCATAATGTTTATATTTTCCAGACTTCTATCCTCAAGGATTTACACTTTCACTAGGGAATACTGAGCTAAATTTAATACTCTCTCAAACACTGAAATTCAGGCCATACAGGAATTGAACAGCAACCATGATCTGTTCATACTACCTGCCAACAAAGGTGGGGCGGTGGTAGTTATGAACTGGACACAATATGGAAGCCGGTAGTCAACTAAATGATGGGCAATACTATACATGCATGCCATTGGACCAAACATTTAGGTTTAAGAAACAAATCGACCAATTTTTGGTGTCTGCCAGGGATGAGGGAATCATTACCGATAATACTCTCTACCATCTGACAGTGTCTGATTCAATGAGCCAGTACATCTATTTTCTCCCCAAGATACACAAGGATCTTCATCAACCACCAGGTAGGCCCACTGTTTCAGGCACGGGCTCTACTACAGAGACACTCTCACAATTCCTTACAAAACATCTACAACCACTACTGAAATGGGTTCTGTCCTGAATACAGGACACCACGGAATTTCTACAAGTGATCTCTGAGATGCAGTTGGAACCGAATTGGCTATTGTGTACTCTAGATGTCTCCGCACTACACACCAACATTCCTCATTGGGCAGGCTTGGAAGCACTGGAATACTGGCTTAAGTCGGAAATGTTAACCAGGGTTTAATACCTTCTTAATCTGGCTTGCGGAACACGTTCTTAGTAATAACATATTCTATTACCAAAATAAATGTTATCTGCAGGTCCAGGGCAGGCCATGGGGACTTCTTTTGCCCCTATTTATGCTGACCTTTTCATGGCCCATCTAGAGGAACAACTAATTTATGACAAAATGCATATCTACTTAGAGGAGATTGACATCTGGAGACGATATCTAGATGATTGCTGGCTAGTATGGAGATCATATGTAGAATACTTCATGGAATTTATGGGGTACCTCAACGAAAATAAATGGGGAATACATTTTACAGTAAATTATAACATCAATAGGATCACGTTTTTGGATGTCCTAATTAACAGGTATAATGATCATACCTTGGAATCTGATGTTTACCACAAATATCCTCAATATAACTCTCTCCTTTATGCCTCCAGCTTCCATCCACCACACATCTGAAAGAACATTCCTAAATCCCAGCTCCTGTGGATGAAGCGTATATGCTCACACAATGCCACTTATGAATATAAGGAGAATCTTATCAGATTTAAGGATAGGGGTTATAAAATGGGAAACATCTACAACATCAGGAATTGGGTAGCTACACTTGATAGGAAAGAGCTTCTAAGATATAGGGAGAAGAAAACTACAGTTGTGTACCTACCATAAATGTAAATGCTCGAGTGTATTCACTGTTGCAGTCATTACACTTGGGTTATCCTGCTGGCAGGTGACCCGCTGTCGGTCCGAGTTCCAAAATCTTGGTCCGGCGTTGGTTGCTGTCGCCTCTTCCCTGACGTCAGTGCGCCAGGGGTATAAAAGTTGCAACCAACGCCATTTACTTCAGTTTTTCTTGCCCCAGATGGCAGGTGCCCCCAGATAGGAAGGCTGAAAAGATAAAAATATGCTAAACCACCATGCATATATTACTATAAACATTTCATTCATCTACAAGGAAATACACCACATAGGTTGTATAGAGTTGAGAGGTACATAATAGTCCTAGCAAAGAGGGGGATGGTGGGTAACCTGGACTGCAACAGTGAATACACTTGAACATCTACATTTATGGTACGTACACAACTGTACTATGTTCATTGTGTTTCACTGCTGCAGTCATTACACTTGGGTTGAATCCCAAAGCTGAGGTTAGGTGGCTGGGTCTAGATTGGATTTGGCGAGGCTAACAAGCCCTGCAGAACTGCAGTGGCAAAGCCTGCTCTGGATTTGGAGTAGAGAGGTAGGTGGCAGTGCTTGGTAAGAGTGTGCACTGAGCTCCAGGTTGCAGCTTCTAATATGTCTTTGGTTGGTACCCCTCTGAGGAAAGCTGCTGAAGTGGCTGCTGCTCTGGTAGAATGAGGCCTAATGTCCTTAGGCACAGATTTGCCATGTTGTGCATAACAGAAGCGGATGCAGTGTCCTATCCATTTGGAGATTGTCTGCTTTGTAATAGGCTTGCCTTGTGATTCTGAAGCATATGCTACAAACAGTTGCTCAGTTTTTCTGAAAGCTTTTGTTTTGTCCAAGTAAAATTGTAGCTGCCTGTGTATATCCAAAGCGTGCAGAAGTATTTCCCCTTTATTCTGGGGATTTGGGTAGAAAGTAGGCAAATGAATGGTTTGGGTTTAAGGCCACACTGGAGACCACTTTTGGCATGAATGTCGGGTTTGTTCTAAGAGAAACCCCGTCCTGATGAAAAATGAGGAAAGGTTCCACAGCCATCAATGTCTGTAACTCTGAGACTCTTCTTGCTGAAGTTATTGCTAGGAGCAGAGCAGTTTTCCATGACAAAAATTTTAGATCAGCTATGCCGGCTGGTTCAAATGGAGGCAGTGTTAGTTTTTCTAAAACAAAATTGAGGTCCCAAGTAGGTACTGGTGCTCTCCTAGGGGGTCTTATATTCTTTGCCCCTCTGGGGTACTGTCATAGTAGAGGATGTAAAAAAAATAGGAGGATCCGTATTGTAGTGAGCTGAAATGGCAGAGGCATGGATTTTAACAGATGAAAAAGATAGGCCTTTGTCCAACATCTCAGTCAGGTATTGTAAAATCTGAGGTATATTAGGGACCAGTGGGTTGAGCCCTTGTGCCTGGTTCCAAGCACAGAATCTCTTCCATTTTTCTGCATAAGATTTCCTAGTGCTGGGTCTCCTGGCTTCCAAAATTACCTCCATAACAGCTTTAGAGAGAGGTGCAGTCTGAGTGGCTACATTATCTGCCATGCTGCCAGGTTTAAGGTTCTGAGTTAACTGTGAAGAATCTGATTGTTTTGCTGTGTCAGAAGATGACGGATTTGAGGTAGAGGCCAAGGTGGGCCTTGGGACAAAGTCTTTAGGACTGGGTACCAGTGATGGCGTGACCAGTCTGGTGCAATCAGGATCATTTTAGGCCTCTCTTGTCTGACTTTTAGAAGCACCTTGGTGAGAAGAGGCATCGGAGGGAAGGCATAGACTGTCATGTTTTTCCGGCTGAATGATAGAGCATCCACTTTCCATGCTTGAGAGTGATAAGCCCTTGTGCAAAATTTCTGTATTTGGCAATTGTGAGGGGAGGCACAAAGATCTATGTCTGAGCTTCCCCATTCCCTTGTCATGTTGAACACTTGTGGATTTAGCTTCCATTCCTGAGGATCCATGAGATTTCTGCTTAGTTTGTCTGCCAGTGTATTTTTTGTTCCTGGCAGGAATTGTGCTTGCAGATGTACCTGGTAGGTCAGTGCTGTGTTCCACAAAGTCATGGCTTGTCTGCATAGGGGGTAGGAATGTGTTCCCCCCTTGCTTGTTCATGTACCACATAACTGTGGTATTGTCCGTCTTTATTAGTAGTTGTCCTGGATGTATTAGGTCCTTGAAGGCCGTCAGGGCATTCTGTACAGCCAGAATCTCTTTTTGATTGACGTGAAGATGCATTTGTTCCTTGGGCCACGTGCCCTGAATACATTTTCCTGCCATGTGCGCTCCCCAGGCATAATCCGATGCATCCGTTTGTTGTCTGCCTGGCTGTAGGTAAGGTGAAAGGCTGTCCCTTGTTGAGGTGACAGGCCTGGGACCACCATCAAAACTCCTTTTGTAGGCACGGAATCAAGGTTATGATCGTCTCTAGGCTGTGACAATGCTGAGTCCAAACACTTTTTAGATACCATTGTAGTTTCCTCATATGCAGTTTTGTATATGGAATTATCAGAATGCAGGATGCCATGAAACCCAGGGCCTGCAGAATTTTTCTTGCAGGGAGCTGGGTCTTTGTTGCCATCATTTGAAAAGTACTGAGTCAGTTGCCTTTGTTTGTCTGGCGTGAGATAAGCCATCTGGGCAGTTATACTTAAGCTTGCACCCAGGAATATCATCTCTTGAGAGGGGACTAGTTTTGATTTCTTTTTGTTTACTGTGTACCCTAGGCAAATTAGCAATCTTTTTACAAACGCCAGGTGCTTTAGAAGAATGTCCTTGCTCTCTGCTTGAATAAGGCAGTCGTCCAAGTAGGGATACATTTGAATTCCTTTTTGTCTGCAAAATGCAATTACTGGTGCCAGGCATTTTGTGAAGACCCTGGGCACAGTAGATAAGCCAAAGGTCAGTGCAGAGAATTGGTAATGCATTGAGCCTGCTATAAATCTGAGGTATCTTCTGCACGATTGTCTGATTGGGACATGCAGGTATGCCTCCTTGAGATCCAAACTAACTAGCCAAGCCTCCTTTGCCCAGCATGGGCAGAAGTTGTTGCAGTGTTAACATTTTGAATTCTGGAACATCCAGGAAAGTATTTAGGATTGACAGGTCCAGTATTGGTCTCCAGGCTTTGTCTTTTCTGGGTACTAAGAAAAGTCTTGAGTAAAATCCTTGTCCCTGTTTTTCTTGTGGAACTTTTTGAATAGCTCCCATATCCATAAGAGCAGCAATCTGTTTTTGTGCCTCTGCCCATTGGTTTTGTGGCAGGTTTGGCATACCTTTTGGTTTTGGAAGCGTGTGGAAGTGAAACCTGTACCCCTGAGAAACTATATTCAGCACCCATTGGTGTTGGGTGATCATGTGCCAATTTTTTGAGAAAAGTGCCAGCTTTCCCCTAGGGGTGCTGTCAACTGGTAAGAGCTTGGCATTTGCAGAGGGAAGTCATTGTGACTGTTTCCTATAAGGTTGAGATTTGTCCTCTCCTCCTTTGGGGGCTGAAGCACCCCATTGTTTAGGTCTGTAGGAGCCTTGGGGCCGAGATCTGCCTCTGTGGCCTGTCTGACACTGGAAAGGACCAATTTTTTGAAGGCCAGTTTCTGCTAACTCTAGGTGGTTGAACCTGTAAGAAATCTTTCACCATTTGCATTAACTTTGCTTTATCCTCCATTTTCTTTAACACCTATTCTGCTTTAACACCTCTTCTGCCTTAACACCAAACAAAACATCATGCTGCAGTGGAGCATCCAATAATTTTACTTTAACATGGTCAGGTAAACTTTGTTCTTTCAACCAAGCATGTCTTTGAATAACTGAGCCTGTAACTGCGGCTCTACAAGAAGCCTCTAATGAATCAAAACCACATTGAAGAGTATGCTTTCCCACTTGTTCAACTACATGCAATAAATCCTGCATTTCTTTACTGTTAGGACTTTCTATATCTGTAACCATGACATGAGATACTGTTGATATTTAAGCATGTGAAACTGACAGTTTAAAGCTCTTACAGCTAAAGTAGCAGAAGTGTAAACTTTTTTCCCCCATCTGCCCAGAGCTCTGGTGGAATCCCTATCTGAGGGGACAGGATTTTTGGCAGTGGAAGCTTTAACCCCTTTAGGACCCTGACAAATTGTTTCTGGGTCTGCAGTGGGGTTTTTGTAAAGAAATTTATCAGAGTCAGGGACACTGTAGTACCCGTCTGGCTTTACTGGTGCAGGGGGTACAGAATCTGGAGACAGACTGGATTCAGAAAAAACATCATCTACAATATCAAGCACAGGGGGATAGCCAGGGGCCTGTGCTGAGGCAATAAAAGGAAATCTCTGAGCCTTTTCTTGGATTCTGAGTAATCCTGGCTCTCCCAATGGAAATGCTCCCTCATGGTGTACAGGGTTTCCCCAAAAGAATAATCCTCAGGCGGTGAGACTGAAGGAATGGAATCTTCAGCATCAGAGTCCTCATAGGGAGGGAGAGAATAGCCCTGATCAGAAGAAGCATCAGAGGAAATGGAAACCTGATCAGAGGAATCACAATCAGTGTCTTGCCTAGGCCTTTTGTCAGGAGGGGGATGGGAGCCCCTGATTAAAGTAATAAGGTCTTCGGCCATTTTAAGCATCTGTTTCTTTGGCATGGAGGACTGTTCTGGAGAATGCTGCACTTGTTTCCTTGTCTTTAAAGGTGTTTTTGACTTTGCCTTTGCTGCTGTAGTAGCCTTAATTGAAAGCTGTGAAGGTCTGAAAACACCCTCAGAAGCCAGTGCCTGCTCAGCGGCTCTGGACCCATCTGAGGGTATAGCTTCCAGAGGCCCAATACCTTGAGTTTCCACAGGCCCCGGTGTCTCCAAGTGGCTGTCTGTTACGGCCCGTGGCTCTGAGGTAGCGGGTGTCAGGGGCTGCGAAAGCGCCTCACTGAGAACTGGCGACTGGCCTAGAAGAGGCTTCGTCTGTTTTGGACCTCGGATGCCGGTCTTTTTCTTTGTCTTTGCGCTTTTTATACATTCCGGTCGTCGGTTGTTCCGAAGGCATTATATAAGTAAATCTTCATCCAAAGTAATGTAAAGCAAAATCAAACCGATGTTTAATTGTGCTTTTATTGAATCTAGCACAAAACCGACAACTAGTAATGTCGTGGTCAGGGCCTAGGCAAGGAATGCAGTAAGAGTGAAAGTCCTTATGAGGTATTTGCTTCCCACAAGAAATACAATTAACAACTTTTACTGACATCTGTCTGGAGCAAGAAAAAGTTTCTCCAACGGGGTACTTAGCTTATTGAAGACTTCGGTTCTGAAATTCAATTTTGAAAATCTCAGGAGTCAGCCGACCGGCACTTGCGAACTGCTTTTGCTTCGGGCACCGCGTGGCAAGAAAAACTGAAGAAAATGGCGTTGGTTGCCACTTTTATACCCCTGGCGTACTGACGTCAGGGAAGAGGTGACAGCAACCGACGCCGGACCAAGACTTTGGAACTCAGGCCGACTGCGGGTCGCCTGCCAGTAGGATAACCCAAGTGTAATGACTGCAACAGTGAAACACGATGAACATCCAGTGAATGAATCTAAGATTTGCACAGTTACCACGTATGTAAGAAACACTGACGTGTTGCTAAATAGTGTCCACAGTCACTGGAATATTCTAGCGGATAATAAACTTTCGGATTTCCTTTAGGAGAGATGCTATTTTGCTTTTAAAAGAAGTAGAAATTTAGGATCACACTTCAGCCACTATAAACATGTCCTCATGACCAAGGATAAAGTACAGTTTTGTACCTACCATAAATGTAGATGTTCGAGGATCCCCATTGCTGCAGTCCTTACTATTGGGTGTAGTCCGCTGTCCAGTCGGCCCGAATACCAGAGTATATGGCTGACGTCGGTCAGGGCGCATTAGACTGACGTCAGTACGTCAGGGTACTAATGCGCATGACCGACGTCATATCCTCAGTCTTTTCTTGCCCCAGATGTCAGAAGACCCTAAAAAGACAAGGCCCAAAATACCTGCACCAAAAATATGTACAATATATACAAGAATATATACAAAAATATCAGCATGTAACCTCACCTACACAACCACCCCTAAACACAGAGGGAAGGAGGGAGGTAAATTGGACTGCAGCAATGGGGATCCTCGAACATCTACATTTATGGTAGGTACAAAACTGTACTATGTTCTTCGTTCCCCATTGCTGCAGTCCTTACTATTGGGTAGAATCCCAAAGCAGAGGTAAGGGAGGCTGGCAAATCATAAAGAAGCAGGAGCTGACAACATGCCTTGCAAAACAGCTGTGGCAAAACCAGCCCTAGACTTAGAGTAGATAGGAAGGTGATAATGCTTAGAGAAAGTATGCACTGAACTCCAAGTAGCTGCTTCCAAAATATCCTTAGTTGCCACCCCTTAGAAATGCTGTAGAAGTGGCAGTAGCCCTAGTGGAATGAGGCCTAATCCCAGCTGGAATCTCCTTGCCATGATGGGAATAACAAAATGCAATGCAAAGCCAATCCACCTAGAAATAGTTTGTTTTGACACAGGCTTGCCCTGCGAACTCAAAGCAAAAGAAACAAACAACTGCTGAGACTGCCTAAAATCCTTAGTCCTGCTTAAATAATAGCAATTGTCTGTGTACATCTAAAGTGTGCAAAATCTTTTCCCCTTTATTTTGGGGGTCTGCATAAAAAGTAGGCAAATGAATAGTTTGGTGTAAAGCCACACTAGAAACCACCTTAGGCATAAAGGAAGGATTAGTACGTAATGATACCCTATCCTTATGGAAAATCAAAAGGGCTCTACTGCCATAAGGGCCTGCAACTCAGACACCCTTCTTGCAGAAGCAATAGCCAACAGAAAAGCAGTCTTCCATGACAAGTATTTCAATTCAGCAGTAGCCGCAGGCTCAAAAGGTTGTAGAGTAAGTTTTTCCAACACAAAATTGAGATCCCAAGCAGGAGTAGGAGCTCTACGTGGGGTCTTATATTCTTTGCCCCTCTAAGAAACTGCTTGAACAAAGGATGCGAAAACAAAGGTGGGTCACAATCATAGTGAGCTGAAATTGCTGCAGCATGAATCTTAATGGAAGAGAAGGACAAACCTTTGTCCAATAACTCAGTAAGATATTGAAGAGCCACACTCAAATTAGGCTCAGAAATCTCCAAATTCTTTGCTGTACTCCAAAATAAAAATCTCTTCCATTTTTCTGCGTACACTCTCCTTGTACTAGGTCTTCTAGCTTCCATAATCACATTTAAAACTTGTTGAGGAAGTTGAGACCTGCTGTGTTTCAACACAGAATATGCCAGGCTGTTAGATGAAGAGAGTGAAGCTTGACATTGAGCAGATGACCGTCCTTCTGAGATAACAGATGAGGAATCAGAGGTAAAGGCCATGGAGGCTTCTTTACCAGACTCCGTAGTAGTGGGTACCAGTGTTGCGAGGCCAATCTGGAGCTATCAAAATCATCCTTGGCCTGTCTTGTCTGACCTTTAATAGTACCTTTGGAAGAAGAGGCAGAGGTGGAAAGGCATACACATGAAGGTTTTTCCAACTGAAAGACAGAGCATCCACTTTCCAAGCTGTGTGATGAAACCCCTTTGTGCAATACTTTGGCAGCTGGTGGTTTAGTGGAGAAGCGAACAGATCTATGTCTGGAGTTCCCCATGACACTGTCAATTTCTGAAATACATGAAGATCCAGTTTCCACTCGTGGGGATCCATGATTTGTCTGCTTAACACATCTGCTAAGGAGTTCTGTGCTCCTGGCAGAAACCTTGCCTGAAGAGTTAGTTGCAAGCTTAGCAGTCTCCCATAAAATCATTGCTTGCCTGCATAGAGGATAAGAATGTGTTCCCCCTTGCTTGTTGATGTACCACATGACAGTTGTGTTGTCTGTTAGAATCAACACCTGCCCTGGAAGAAGTAACTCCTTGAAAGCCATTAATGCAAACTGGACTGCTAACATCTCCTTCATGTTGATATGTAGATGCTGTAGTCTGGCAGGCCACTTGTCTTGTATCCACTTTCCATTTAGATGAGCTCCCCAAGCAATGTCCGAGGCATCTGTCGTTAAAATCAGACTTGCCTCTGGCCGGGTCACAGAGAGTCCCTTGTTTAGGTGACATTCCTGAGCCCACCACAAAAATTCTTTTTGAAGGCAAGGTATTATTTGAATGACAGTGTCCAAATCCTGGCAGTGCTGTGTCCATACATTTATGAGATACCATTGTAGCTTCCTCATATGCAGTTTGGCATTGGGAAGCACCAGAATACAAGATGCCATGAACCCTAATGCTTGAAGGACTGACCTTGCAGTCAGCACGGACTGATGAGATAGTTGATGGAAGTAAAGTGATAGACTCTTTTGTTTGTCCGGGGTTAAAAAGGCCATCTGGGCTGCTGTATTCAGTCTCACACCCAGAAAGCACATGTCTTGAGAGGGTACTAGACTGGACTTTATTTCGTTCACAGAATACCCTAGGCATCTTAGCACTGCTATAACATATTCCAGATGCTGTAGAAGGTCTTCCTTTTCTTGAGCCAGGATCAAGCAGTCGTCCAAGTAAGGATAGAGTTGAATTCCTTGTAGCCTGAAGTAAGCTATCACTGGAGCCAGAACCTTTGTGAATACTCTGGGCGCAGTAGATAAGCCAAAGGGCAATGCAGAGAACTGATAATGAGAATTTCCAGCTCGAAATCGCAGATACTTCCTGCAACTTAGCCTTATAGGCACATGAAGGTAAGCTTCCTTGAGATCTAAAGTTACCATCCAGTGATCTTTGCCCAGCAGAGGTAAAAGTTGTTGTAACGTCAACATCTTGAACTTGGGAATGTCCAGATAAGTGTTGAGGAGAGATAAATCCAAAATTGGTCTCCACGTGTTCCCCTTCTTTGGTACTAGGAACAGGCGAGAATAAAATCCTAGGCCCCGTTCTGATACAGGGACTGGCTGAATGGCCCCCATCTGGAGTAACTGAGAAACTTGCTTGTGAGCCTCTTTTCTTTGTGGAGGAGGAACGTCTGGCATGCCTTTAAAAGGGGGCATTGTGTGGAAATAAAACCTGTAACCGTGGTGAATGATATCCAACACCCATCTGTCTAGAGTAATTAAATCCCAATTTTCTTTGAAAAGAGACAGTCTTCCTCCCAAAGGAGCTGCCAGACGAGAATCTACTGGCAGCTGAAAAGGCAGGTCATTGGGTCTGTTTACGAAAGGACTGACCCCTGCCCTCACCAGAAGTCTGAGCAGGTGAACTCCCTGTTCTAGGCCTAAAAGAACCTTGAGCCCTGCCCCTACCACGTCTAGACCTACCCCTAGACTGGGAATCATAAGCAGGATATGTCCACCCCTTAGCAGGCCAATTTCTACTAAACTTGGTGGCTGCACCTGCAAAAATCTTTAACAGTTTGCATAGACTTAGCTTTGTCCTCCATTTTCTTTAAAACTGCTTCCACAGGCGAACCAAACAACACATCAGACTGTAAAGGAGCATCCAAAATCCTTGTCTTAACATGCTCAGCTAAATTCTGATCCCTCAACCAGGCATGCCTGCGAAGAACAGAACTAGTGGCAGCCACCCTCGAGGAGGCCTGTACAGCATCAAAACCACATTGCAAAGAATGCTTACCCACTTGTTCAGACACATGAACCAAATCCAGCAACTCTTTACACTCAATACCTTCCGCCAAAGCATCCACCTTAGATTTCAATTGTGAAAGGAGATAATTTTGATATTTTAGCATGTGAAACTGACAATTCAACGCTCTCATGGCTAGAGTGGAAGAAGTATACACTTTCTTTCCCCACCTATCCAAAGCCCTTGCCTCTATCAGTGGGAACAGGATTTTTAACCACAGAGGCCTTAACACCTTTAGGCCCCTGAGAAACAGTTTCTGGATCCGCCCTAGGACTCTTAAACAAATACTTATGAGCTTCGGGCACCCTATAATACCTATCAGGTTTAACAGGAGCAGGAGGCAAAGAGTCAGGGTTCAGGGAAGCCTCTGCAAAAACATCCTCCACCACATTCAACACAGGAGGTATAGCTAAGGGCCTATGCTGGGGTAAAAACAAGAATTCCCTAAGCCTTTTCCTGGAATCAGAGTAATCCTGGCCTTCCCATTTAAAGTGCTCCCTCATAGAATGCAGAGTCTCTGAAAATGAGAAATCCTCACGAGGAGAAGCTGTAGGAGTGGAATCATCCACATCAGAATCAGAATAAAGAGGATACTCCTGCAAATCTTCCAGAAGACTCAGAAGCCTCTGAACACTGTTCAAAACTATCAAACTCGGTTCCACCCTAGGCCTCTTATCAGGAGGGCATAGAACCTCTAATCATAGTAATCAAATCTTCTGCCATTTTAAGCATATGTTTCTTAGGTACAGAACCGAAATGCTAGGAGAAGCCCCCACTGAAGCTGAACTTGGCCTACCTGTCAAAGAAGTTTTGGCAACAGAAGGAGAGGCTCTAACTACCTTGGGAAGAGAGGGAAGAACAGTTACCTGAGAAGCCCCCTCAGCCTGGCCTACCTCCTGAGAAGTCACATCCTGTAACAGTAAAGTTTCTGCCTGAGACTCCATGGAAACTCCTGGCAAAACCTCTGGCTCCACAGAGCCTTCTAAAGAACCGACGTCCGGGACTGCCGGTTCATCAACCCTAGGCTTCGCTGTTTTGTCCTTGCGCTTCTTGGACGAAGCGGGCGTCGGAGCATCCGACGGCATTTTATAATTGCAACGCTTCCCAAACACTAACCTGGCACAGTCTAACCTCCTCTTAATAGTGCGCTTGTTAAACCTAGCACAAGAGCGGCAACCAACAACGTCGTGCTCAGGCCCTAAACAAGGAATACACAAGGTATGGTAATCCCTATGAGGTATCTGTTTCCCACAAGAAATACAGTTATTCACTTTTTCTGACATCCGGTTAAATACTGAGGCAAGAAAAACCAAAATGTTCCAGCGGGTACTTAGCCAACTCTGCTTCGGTCTGAAACTCCGGTTTCGGAAATATTTCAGAACGCCAACCTGCACTCGCAAAACTGCTTCTGCATCGGACCATGCGGCAAAAAAGACTGAGGATATGACGTCGGTCATGCGCATTAGTACCCTGACGTACTGACGTCAGTCTAATGCGCCCTGACCGACATCAGCCATATACTCTGGTATTCGGGCCGACTGGACAGCGGACTACACCCAATAGTAAGGACTGCAGCAATGGGGAACGAAGAACATCAACACAAACTACCTTAACGGGTAATTAACTTATGGGTTGTGTCCCCTGTGGTCACTGTGCTCATTGTGGCAAAGTTATGAAATGCAAACAATTCACGAGCAAAAATACTGGCGATATGTTTGACATCTCAGTTTTTGCTTATTGCAGGACAGACTGGGTGGTCCACCTTGCCACACGCACCTGTTCTGCATTTTATGTTGGACAGACCTCTCCACCCCATAGCGACATGAGAACAAAGAAAATTACCAGTGCACTATACAAACATTCACTGGGACACAGGAACTCACCTTTCAGGTTTATGGCGATTGATAAAATTACTGGCAACAGGACTAACCAAAGTCGGATGGCACCAAATACTAAAAAATAAAGAAAAGAAATGGATTATAAAGTTGGGAGGTTTACTCCCACCAGGGCTTAATGAGCATTTGTGATTGACCAATTAGCAGAGGACTCACTTAATGGTCAAATTATAAAAGGAAGCAATTGTATCATTGTTTTTTTATCACACTGATGAAGGTTATGTACTTTGTATAGCTGAAATCGGTCTGTTTCCTTTATCATGTTATAAGGCTTTTTAGCCATTCAAGTTAATAAATATTGAAACGCTACAGTTTGCTGGCTCATTGGTATTTCTTAGTGCAATTTGCTGCCATTTTTTAAATTTTAGTATGCCTACATCACGCTGTTGGTTAAGGAAACACATTCGGTGATTCCACTTTCGCTGAATACGTATTTCGCTGTAATGGTAGATCGCTCTAACTATATGCGTTTGATGTTTATGTCTTTTGGTTTATAATATAGACCCGTAGCATCCACTCGTGGTTGTTTGTGACAGCTCTGCTGAGATAATCTGCCTGGGAGTTAAGAATAGAGGGAATGTAGACCGCCTGCAGTCTCACTCCCTGTGAGGTGGCCAGTTCCCATATTAGAAGAGCTAGTCTGCAAAGGAGGTATGACTTGGTCCCTCCATGTTTGTTGAGATACCACAGAACTGTGGTGTTGTCTGTGAACATCTTCAAGGGACCCTGTTGGAGGCAGGGTAGGAAGGCTTGAGCAACCAAAAGAATTGCCCTCATCTCTCGAAGACTGATGTGTTCTCGTTTGTGTGGCTCTGGCCACAGGCCCTGCACTTTTTGATGGCCCACAATTGTTCCCCAGCCCAAATCTGAGGCATCTGTATGCATGACCTGTGTGGGTAGGGGGTGGTAAGAGGGGAAGACATGGCTTGCAGGTCACTTGTCCCAGCCACCACTGGGATCCTGTACTCCACAGGGTGGGAGTGTTGGGTTCAGACTGACCGGAGATACCACTGTAGCTTTCTCATATGTAGTCTTGCAAGTGGTAGCATAGGGATAGCGGCTGCCATGTAGCCCAGGAGCCTGAGGTACTGCCTTGCTGTCAATTCTGTCTTGGAGGACCAGAAGCAGATGTTCTGTCAGGGTTTCCACATTCGGGGGGTGGCTTTCATGAGGTCTGTGCAAATTCTGCACCTGAGGAAGACAATGTCTTGACTGGGCTCCAGGTGGGATTTTTGGGGAATTTATCTGGAATCCCAGAGACTGTAAGAGGGACACTACAAAATTAATGCATACGAAAAAGTACAGTTTTGTACCTACCATAAATGTAGATGTTCGAGGATTCCCTTGCTGCAGTCCTGACTATTGGGTATAGTCCGCGTCCCAGTCGGCCCGAATACCAGAGTATAAGGCTGACGTCGGTCATGGCGCCTTAGACTGACGTCAGTACGTCAGGGTACTAATGCGCATGACCGACGTCATTTCCTCAGTCTTTTCTTGCCCCAGATGTCAGAAGACCCAAAAAGACAAGTCCCAAAAACAACCTGCACCAATAAACATGTACAATATATACAGCAATATATATACAAAAAATATAAGCATGTAAACTCACCTACACAACCACCCTGAAACACAGAGGGGAAGGAGGGAGGGTAAATTGGACTGCAGCAAGGGAATCCTCGAACATCTACATTTATGGTAGGTACAAAACTGTACTATGTTCTTCGTCTTCCCTTGCTGCAGTCCTGACTATTGGGTAGAATCCCAAAGCAGAGGTAAGGGAGGCTGGCAAATTATAAAGTAGCAGGAGCTGACAACATGCCTTGTAAAACAGCTGTGGCAAAACCAGCTCTAGTCTTAGAGTATATAGGCAGGTGATAATGCCTAGAGAAAGTATGCACTGAACTCCAAGTAGCTGCTTCCAGAATATCCTTAGTTGCCACCCCCCTTAGAAATGCTGTTGAAGTGGCAGTAGCCCTAGTGGAATGAGGCCTAATCCCAGCTGGAACCCCTTTGCCATGATGGGAATAACAAAATGCAATGCAAAAGCCAATCCACCTAGAAATAGTTTGTTTTGACACAGGCTTGCCCTGTGAACTCAAAGCAAAAGAAACAAGTAACTGCTGAGACTGCCTAAAATCTTTAGTCCTGCTCAAATAATAACGCAATTGCCCGTGTACATCTAAAGTATGCAAAATCTTTTCCCCTTTATTTTGAGGATCTGCAAAAAACGTAGGCAAATGAATAGTTTGGTTTAAAGCCACACTAGAAACCACCTTAGGCATAAAGGAAGGATTAGTACGTAATGAAACCCTGTCCTTATGGAAAATCAAAAAGGGCTCTACTGCCATAAGGGCCTGCAACTCAGACACCCTTCTTGCAGAAGTAATAGCCAACAGAAAAGCAGTCTTCCATGACAAATATTTCAATTCAGCAGTAGCTGCAGGCTCAAAAGGTTGTAGAGTAAGTTTTTCCAACACAAAATTGAGATCCCAAGCAGGAGTAGGAGCTCTACGTGGGGGTCTTATATTCTTTGCCCCTCTAAGAAACTGCTTGAACAAAGGATGCGAAAACAAAGGTGGGTCACAATCATAGTGAGCTGAAATTGCTGCAGCATGAATCTTTATGGAAGAGAAGGACAAACCTTTGTCCAATAATTCAGTAAGATATTGAAGAGCCACACTCAAATTAGGCTCTGAAATCTCCAAATTCTTTGCTGTACTCCAAAATAAAAATCTCTTCCATTTTTCTGCGTACACTCTCCTAGTACTAGGCCTTCTAGCTTCCATAATCACATTTAAAACTTGTTGAGGCAGCTGAGACCTACCGTGCTTCAACACAGAATATGCCAAGCTGTGAGATGAAGAGATTGAAGCTTGACATTGAGCAGATGACCGTCCTTCTGAGATAACAGATGAGGAATCAGAGGTAAAGGCCATGGAGGCTTCTTTACAAGACTCCTTAGAAGTGGGTACCAGTGTTGCGGAGGCCAATCTGGAGCTATCAAAATCATCCTTGGCCTGTCTTGTCTGACCTTTAGTAATACCTTTGGAAGAAGAGGTAGAGGTGGAAAGGCATAGACATGAAGGTTTTTCCAACTGAAAGACAGAGCATCCACTTTCCAGGCTGTGTGATGAAACCCCTTTGTGCAATACTTTGGCAGCTGGTGGTTTAGTGGAGAAGCGAACAGATCTATGTCTGGAGTTCCCCATGACACTGTCAATTTCTGAAATACATGAAGATCCAGTTTCCACTCGTGGGGATCCATGATTTGTCTGCTTAATACATCTGCTAGGGAGTTCTGTGCTCCTGGCAGAAACCTTGCCTGAAGAGTCAGTTGCAGGCTTAACGCAGTCTCCCATAAAATCATTGCTTGCCTGCATAGAGGATAAGAATGTGTTCCCCTTGCTTGTTGATGTACCACATGACAGTTGTGTTGTCTGTCAGAATCAACACCTGCCCTGGAAGAAGTAAGTCCTTGAACGCCATCAATGCAAACTGGACTGCTAACATCTCCTTCATGTTGATATGTAGATGCTGTAGTCTGGCAGGCCACTTGTCTTGTATCCACTTTCCATTTAGATGAGCTCCCAAGCAGTGTCCGAGGCATCTGTCGTTAAAATCTGACTCGCCTCTGGCCGGGTCACAGAGAGTCCCTTGTTTAGGTGACATTCCTGAGCCCACCACAAGAATTCCTTTTGAAGGCAAGGTATTATTTGAATGACAGTGTCCAAATCTTGGCAGTGCCGTGTCCATACATTTTGAGATACCATTGCAGCTTCCTCATATGCAGTTTGGCATTGGGAAGCACCAGAATACAAGATGCCATGAACCCTAATGCTTGTAGGACTGTCCTTGCAGTCAGCACGGACTGATGAGATAGTTGATGGAAGTAAAGTGACAGACTCTTTTGTTTGTCCGGGGTTAAAAAGGCCATCTGAGCTGCTGTATTCAGTCTCACACCCAGAAAGCACATGTCTTGAGAGGGTACTAGACTGGACTTTATTTCGTTCACAGAATACCCTAGGCATCTTAGCACTGCTATGACATATTCCAGATGCTGTAGAAGGTGTTCCTTTTCTTGAGCCAGAATCAGGCAGTCGTCCAAGTAAGGATAGATTTGAATGCCTTGAAGCCTGAAGTAAGCTATCACTGGAGCCAGAACCTTTGTGAATACTCTGGGCAGTAGATAAGCCAAAGGGCAATGCAGAGAACTGATAATGAAAATCTCCAGTTCAAACGCAGATATTTTCTGCAACTTAGCCTTATAGGCACATGAAGGTAAGCTTCCTTGAGATCCAAAGTTACCATCCAGTGATCCTTGCCCAGCAGAGGTAACAGTTGCTGTAACGTCAACATCTTGAACTTGGGAATGTCCAGATAAGTGTTGAGGATAGATAAATCCAAAATTGGTCTCCACGTGTTCCCCTTCTTTGGTACTAGGAACAGGCGAGAATAAAATCCGAAGCCCCTTTCTGATACAGGGACTGGCTGAATGGCCCTTATCTGGAGTAACTGAGAAACTTGCTTGTGAGCCTCTTTTCTTTGTGTAGCAGGAACATCTGGCATGCCTTTGAAAGGGGGCATTGTGTGGAAATAAAATCTGTAACCGTGATGAATGATATCCAGCACCCATCTGTCTTGAGTGATTAAATCCCAATTTCTTTTGAACAGAGACAATCTTCCTCCCAAAGGAGCTGCCAGACGAGAGTCCACTGGCAGCTGAAAAGGCAGGTCATTGGTTCTGCTTACGAAAGGACTGACCCCTGCCCTCACCAGAAGTCTGAGCAGGTGAACTGTCTGATCTAGGCCTAAGCAGACCTTGAGCCCTGCCCCTACCACGTCTAGACCTACCCCTAGAGTGGGAACCATAAGCAGGATATGTCCACCCCTTAGCAGGCCAATTTCTACTAAACTTCGGAGGCTGCACCTGCAAAAAATCTTTAACAGTCTGCATAGACTTAGCTTTGTCCTCCATTTTCTTTAAAACTGCTTCCACAGGCGGTCCAAACAACACATCAGACTGTAAAGGAGCATCCAAAATCCTGGTCTTAACATGCTCAGCTAAATTCTGATCCTTCAACCAGGCATGTCTGCGAAGAACAGAACTAGTAGCAGCCACCCTCGAGGAGGCCTGAACAGCATCAAAACCACACTGCAAAGAATGCTTACCCACTTGTTCAGACACATGAACCAAATCCAGCAATTCTTTACACTCAATACCTTCCGCCAAAGCATCCACCTTAGATTTCAATTGAGAAAGGAGATAATTCTGATATTTCAGCATATGAAATTGACAATTCAACGCCCTCATGGCTAGAGTGGAAGAAGTGTATACTTTCTTACCCCACCTATCCAAAGCCCTTGCCTCTTTATCAGAGGGTACAGGATTTTTAACCACAGAAGCTTTAACACCTTTAGGCCCCTGAGAAACAGTTTCTGGGTCCGCCCTGGGACTCTTAAACAAATACTTATGAGCTTCGGGCACCCTATAATACCTATCAGGCTTAACAGGAGCAGGAGGCAAGGAGTCAGGGTTCAGAGAGGCCTCTGCAAAAACATCCTCCACCACATTCAACACAGGAGGAATAGCTAAGGGCCTATGCTGAGGCAAAAACAAGAATTCCCTAAGCCTTTTTCTGGAGTCAGAGTAATCTTGGCCTTCCCATTTAAAGTGCTCCCTCATGGAGTGAAGAGTCTCTGAAAATGAAAAATCCTCAGGAGGAGAAGCTGAAGGAGTGGAATCATCCACATCAGAATCAGAATAAGTAGGAAACTCTTGCAAGTCTTCCACAGAAGACTCTGAAGCCTGTGAACACTGTTCAAAACTATCAAACTCCTGTTCCACCCTAGGCCTCTTTTCAGGTGGGGGCATAGAACCTCTAATCAGAGTAATCAAATCTTCTGCCATTTTAAGCATATGTTTCTTAGGCACAGAGCCGAAATGCTAGGAGAAGCCCCACAGAAGCTGAACTTGGCCTACCTCTAAAAGAAGCTTTGGCAACAGAAGGAGAGGCCCTAACTACCTTGGGAAGAGAGGGAAGAACAGTTACCTGAGAAGCCCCTCAGCCTGGCCTACCTCCTGAGAGGGCACATCCTGTAACAGTAAAGTATCTGCCTGAGACTCCATAGAAACTCCTGGCAAAACCACTGGCTCCCCTGAGCCTTCTAAAGGACCGACGTCCGGGACTGCCGGTTCCTCACCCCTAGGCTTCACTGTTTTGTCCTTGCGCTTCTTGGATGAAGCAGGCGTCGGAGCATCCGACGGCATATTGTAATTGCAACGCTTCCCAAACACTAACCTAGCACAATCAAGCCTCCTCTTAATAGTGCGCTTATTAAATCTAGCACAAGAGCGGCAACCAACAACGTCGTGCTCAGGCCCTAAACAAGGTATACACAAAGTATGATAATCCCTATGCGGTATCTGCTTCCCACAAGAAATACAGTTATTCACTTTTTCTGACATCCGGTTAAATACTGAGGCAAGAAAAAACCAAAATGTTCCCCAACGGGGTTACTTAGCCAACTCTGTTTCGGTCTGAAACTCCGGATTCGGAAAATCTCAGAACGCCAACCTGCACTCGCAAAATTGCTTCTGCATCGGACCATGCGGCAAAAAAGACTGAGGAAATGACGTCGGTCATGCGCATTAGTACCCTGACGTACTGACGTCAGTCTAAGGCGCCATGACCGACGTCAGCCTTATACTCTGGTATTCGGGCCGACTGGGACGCGGACTATACCCAATAGTCAGGACTGCAGCAAGGGAAGACGAAGAACATCTGTCTGTTTGTTGCCTGCCTGAATTATCAGGTTGTACAGGTAAGGAAAATGTGTATTCCCTTTGTCCTGCAATAAGGGATCACTGTAGCCAAGCATTTCATGAAAACCCTGGGTGCAGCAAAAGGCCCAAAGGGCAAGGCAGACAATTAAAAGTGAGAATGGCCCATGAAGAACCTCAGGTATTTCCTGTATTTGGGTCTTATGGGGATGTGAAGGGAAGCATCCTTGAAATCTAAGGTAGCCATGAACCCTTGGGGGGAGGAGAAGGAAGAGGACAGGAAGTCTCAACATCCTGAAAGTTGGGACATGTAGGAACAGATCGAGATGGGACAGGTCTAAGACAGGCATCCAAGGTCTGTCCTTTTGGGGGACCAGAAAAATTCTGGAGTAGAAATTTATTCCTTTTCTTACTGCAGGCACTGGCTCAATGGTGCCCTGAGCCAGCAGAGCAAAATATACAAGTTACAGGAGGTGCAGTCGTTGTGATGGAGGTAGTGGGATGCCTTTTCCTTTTGGTGGGTTGATCCAGGAAATAAAATAACCTTTCTGAAGGATTGTCAGGACCCATTTGTCTGATGTGATGCAAGTCCACACAGGGAAGTAGTGAGAGATGGATTGATAAAGGTAGGGGGGGGGGGTGGAGGAGGTTTGGCAGGTAGTCAAATGCTACCTGCCCTATATTGAAAGAGTGGCCTCTGGACAGAGGAGGGAGAAGTTCTAGCTGGAGGGGGTTGTTTCCTTATAGGCTTTCTATGCCTTGCGAAAGCAGCAGGACTGGAGTGCTTTCTTATGAACACAGTTCTTGCTGAGTGGTTTCTTTGAAACTTTGGTACTGGGGAAACCAGCAGGTGTTTTAGGTCCTGCATTTTTTTTCCTTTCTGCTGAAGTGACTTAAAGAGGTTGGCCACTGTAGCTCCCAACAATACTGTATTGTCCAAAGGGCCATTAATAAGCTTTGACCTAAAGTCCTCAGGAAGTGGTTGTAAGCATAACCATGAATATATAATGCAGAAGCTGATGCTGCAGACCTAGCCGAAGCTTCTGCAGTATCATAACTGCACTTGAGTGCCTGGTAACCTGGGAGATAAGGGCCAGAAGGGAAGTCAGAGAAGCTTTGGCAGCACAGTCTGGAATATCTGCCATTTCCTTGGTGTTTTTTTCCAGGAGGGATAATGAGTACTTAGCCATGTGGGTTTGGTAATTTGTGGCTCTAAAAGCCAAGGTAGCAGAGGTGTAAATTTTCTTACCCAGATGTTCCATAGTTTTGCTATCTTTGTTAGCAGGGAGTATGGTGGTCGTGGGTAAGAGCTGAGAAGCCCTGTCTGTAGAGATGGAGATAATGGCTGGATCTGCAGAAAGGCACTTAAAGAGGTGCTTGGCAGTGTCAGGAACTTCAAAAAGTCTATCCAGCCAGCAAGGGGCAAGAGGTTAAGAGTCTGGACTTAAGGATGCTGAGAAGGCATACAGGAAGGCAGGCAAGATTGGAGGTATGGTTGACGGGCTTGGGGAATCTATCTGAATGAGATCATATCATATTTTTTAGACCTCAGTTAGTTTAGAGAATTCCCACTTGAAAAAGTCTTTCATCTAAGATATGGTTTCTGAAAAAGTTAGAACCTTAGCTGGGGAGTCAGGATCGACAGATTCCTCACCTGGGGATCCATACCCCAAAGGGGATGAGATCTGGGATTAATACGACAGTGATTCTTCAGAGCAAGAATCAGATAACTCTTCTTCCCTAATAGTAAGGTCTGTGGGATGAGACCTAGGGCTCAACAGTGGAGAAGGGATGCTAGCACTCCTTGCAGAAGGCTGTAGGGCCATAAAGGCCTTGAATAAACTTTGAAAGCCTGCCAGTCCGGCATGCTTTCAGAAGGAAAAGAGAGGTGCTCTTTTCTTTCTTCTTAAGGGGCTTAGCTGGCATCTGAAGGGAGAGAAGGCCTAGATTCTGTAAACTGTAAAGAAATGGAGGGATCTGACGGACCCACAGAAATCACTGGTTTACCCCAGGCGTCTGAGACAGACATAGATAAAGCCTCTACGGACGTGCTGTCCACCCGGCAATTCTGCAGCTTCCATTGAGGTACCCACTATGTCAGACATGACAGAACTCAATTACTCTACAAGGCAGATGGCCACAGGTGGAGGATCGGGAGGAAGAGGCACAGTAGTAGTGATAGTCGTATGGTCTTGGGCTTCTTTTTTGACGGTTCCGAAGGTATGTCAGATGAAGCCTCCATCCTTAATGTAATCTGCTGACTAAGCAAGGTTTTGGGTACAAACGCCTGGCAAATAGAGCAGGCTTTGTGGTCATGCGACCGACCCAAGCATAAGAGACACTGGTCATGTGCATCCTTAGGAGGAATCTGCGGCCGCACATACACTCGTCTTTTCTGGATGACATGAACAGGCAATATATGTAATAGGACTGAAAGGTTCCCCAGTGGGGTACTTATCTGACTTCTCGAATGCAACAGCGAGAGCCAGAACACCTGGCATACGACTGGAGGCTGAAGTTCAGGGGCTAAGTCCAGACGTCACTTTTATGGCCCATGTTCCTACAGCCATGGCAAACATCCTACGCACCACACAGGGACTGAAAACTTTTGCATGCTGGCCGTACGTACATGAAGCAAGAGGAGTAAACCAACATGTAGAATACTGCAGCACTGGAATAGGACATGGATTGGTCCTAAAAGTTGCTCTGTCCTTGTGTAAGGTGAGAAAAGGGTAAACAGCCATAACTGCCTGCAACTCTGACACTCTTCTGGGTGATGTCAAGGCTACCAGTTCAGTTTTCCAAGTAGTGCTTCAGAGCGGCATTAGAAACTGGTTCAAATTGGGCCACTGTGAGCTGAATGGATTTCCTGGGGACCAGAGATGCAGCAGTACCTTTAGGAATTAGGAATAACTTTGCATGCAATTGAGATGCCAAGGGGAGATCCAGAGGCAGGCAAGCTGAAATAGCAGCAAGGTGGGCCTTAACATAGAAGTATGCCAAACCTTGTCTGCATGAGTTCACAGATGTATGACAGTGCCAAGGGGACATCACCCTGAAAAGTGTCCAACTGTCTTTGCAGACACCACATGGAGAATCTTTTCCACTTAAGACAAATAAGATCTCCTGGTAATAGGTTTCCTGGCCTGTGACCATGTCCTGATTGTAAAGGTGTCTATAAGGGATCAAAATTCTATCACCCACAGGGTAAGGTTCAGAGACTGTAGGTGGAGATGGATTAGGGATCCCTGGTCTTGTGTGAGAAGGTCCACTCTAAGGTAATTTGTGCTGACTGCCCCTGGCTAAATGCAGAAGGAGGGGGACACCAATGCTGTCTTGGCCAAAAGGGAGTCACCAACAAGATTTTTGGTTTGTCCTGCTGGACTTTCTGAAGTGGGAAGGGGGGGGGGTGTATAAAGAAACATCCCCTTCCAAGAGATTGATAAGGTGTCCACTTGTCCTTGTCAGGGCGCTCGGTAGCCTAGTGCAAAATAATGGAAGTTGTCTGTTCAGAGGGGAGGCAAACAGATTTATCTGTGGTCTACCCCATTTGTGGACTATGTCCAGGAACACATCCCTGTGAAGCATCCATCTGTGGGACTGTGACATGGACCTGTTCTATGTGTCTGCCTGGGTGATATGGTCTGAAGGGATATATACTGCCTGCATAGAGTGACCCCCTGCTGGGTCGCAAGCTCCCAGACTTGCAGAGCTAGTCTGCACAGCAAGAAAGATTTTATTCTCCCCTGCTTGTTCACATATCACAGAACTGTAGTGTTGTTTGTGAACAATTTTAGAGGGCCCTGCTTCAGGGTATGTTGGAAAGCTTTCAGAGGCAATAAAATTGCTTTCATTTCCCCGATATTGACATGCTCTTGTCTGAAGGAGTCTGCCTGGTGCCCTGTACTCAGACAGCCCATGGCTGCACCCCATCCCAGATCTGAGGCGTCTGTGTATATCTTAACTGGGAGAGAAGCCTGTAAGGGGAGCCCTGGGTTGAAGGTCACTTGATTCAACCAGAGGACCTCTTTTTCTGAGACAAGGAAGGAAAAGGATTTTGTAGCCCAAGGGGTGATAGTGATGTGTCCACACAGGCCTGAGGTACCACTGTAACTTTGTCATGTTGAGCCTTGCCAATGACAACATAGGTATAGTCGATGCCATATGACCCAGAAGTCGGATATACTGCCTGGCAGTCAACAGTGATTCAAAGGACAGAGAGGAGGTAGCGCTTTAAGCTTTCCACCATTTGAGGTGGAAGAAAGGCCCTCATGACATCCGTCCTTATCCTGCACCCGAGGAATACTTGGTCTTCAGAGGTGTTCCGGTTGTCTTGGGGTAGTTTATCATGAAACCCAGTACTTGCAGTACTGACATCACTGTTTGTAAATGGCCCCCTCAGGGACCTTGTAGAATCTGTCAGGCCTTCGAGGTGCAGGAGGCTGTGAACCAGGATTCACAGAGGCTGCATAAAAAGCAAACAAAAATGCTGGCAAGACAGGAGGGATGGCTGAAGGAGCGGGAGTGTCCATTTGCAGAAGTTCATATCTTTTTTTGTACCTCTGACATCTCAGTGGAATCCCACTTACAGATCTCCCTCATTTTGGAAATGCCTCCCCAAAGTGGAGATCCTCACCTGGAGAGTATGGCTGAGCAGAATCCTCCTCTAGGGAGGCATAACCAAGGGGAGATGGCAACTGAGACACATAGGACAGAGTCCTCTGAAGAAGAGTCATAGGAATCCTCAGTTTCAGCTTGAGGGATGTCTGCAGCCTGAGGCCTAGGGCTAATTAAATGAGGAACAACTGGAGAAGATGAAGGCAAAGCATGCCTAAGAGTCATGAATGCCTTAAAGACACTCTGAGGAAAAAGCTTGCCAGTCTAGTTGGCTTTCTGCAGGAGGAGAAATAGGTTTAGTCTTCTGTTTCCTTCTCAAAGAACGCTGAGAGGGCGTGGGGCCCAAGGAAGGCCTGGGTTCAGTAGGTTCTGTAGAAGGGGAAAGTGCCACCTGGACGGATGTTACAAGCCGAGGTTCCCCCTAGTTGTCGGCAACTGATGTCTGCGAAAACCTCTATGGATGCCAACTTCCACTCTAGGTTCTGCAGCTTCCTGAACGGTACCAGCTATACCCGTAACGGCGGTTTCTGAATGCTCCTCCAGGCTGACGGTCACAGGAGGAACATCATGTGGAGGAGGTGCAGCAACGGGTGCTGGCCTAGCAACTTTGGTCTTCTTAGTTGGCTCGACAGGCTGATCAGACAGCCATTCCACAGCTGACACCGATTCGCTAAATAATCTGCAGACGGCTGCGTAGGGTCTTAGGGACGAAAGCCTGACCAATAGCACAGGTCTTGTGATCATGCGTATGCCCTAACCAGACAAAACAAAGCTCATGGACATCCTTACGGAAAAATCTGATCACCGTGCCTGCACTTTCCCTTGCTGCATGACAAGAATCTAAACAGACTTGCAATGAACCAAAAGAACAAAATATCCCCAACGGGGTACTTATCTTTGAAAATACGATCCGACGGCTGGTGAGGCAGTAACAGCTGATGTTCAATTGGTGGCAAAGAAGTTCTAAGGAATGGTATGTGAATACGTCACTTTTATGGCCCACATTCACTTAGACATAAGATGTACCACATACTTTGCAGTGACCAGAAGGTTTTGTATACTGGACGGAGGTTTGGGTAGCAAGAGAGGACAACCCCCAGGAGTTTGGAATACTGCAACATGAAGAGAAAGACATCATCCAATGTTGTCTTGACCAGTAAAGGACCAGGAGGAGAAGTTTTGGAGCTTCCTTTTGGGCTTTAAGAAGGGTTCTGGAAAGCAGTGGTAGAAGGGTGAAGGCATACAGAAACCTCCCAGACTACAGGAAAGAGACGGCATTTGTCCTCCAGGCTAAAGGAGTAATCTTGGTGCAGAACTGAGAAAGCAAAAAATGTCTAGTTATGATGTGCCCCAACTGGTGTCTGATTGTTGACCTGTTTGTTCAGGGTCCATTCATGAGGGTCCTTCATGGACCTTCTTCAGGAGTCTGCCAGCACATTCTCCTGGGAGGGAATTCACATCGCTGTCAAAGTCATATTTATTTCAGGGCTAGGTGCCATGCCTCTTGTGCTAGCCTGCAAAGTGGGCAAGACCTTTGCCCCAGTTTGCTTAAATACTACTAGTGGTGTCAGTGTACACAATGTGTGTGCTGGATTTCCACAGGTGAGAAAAGATCTGCAGAGCTTGCAGAATAGCTCAAATTTCTTTCAAGTTTATGTGCTCCTTCAGGAGTGGAGAAGGCTACTTCTACATTCAGAGATCCTTGCCGAGCCAACCATGCTCTGTCCTAGGCATCTGTGTGAAGAACCTGTGTGGGAAGGAGCTGGAGAGAGAAAGGAAGACTCGGGGTTAAGTGTCAACTGTTTCTCCTACCACAGTAGCTCCTTTTTGAGGCAAGCTAGTAGAGAGTCAGGGTATCCAGGGGATGAGAATTTTGGGACCACAAAGACTTCAGGTATCACTGAATTTTCTTCATGTGTAGTCTGGCCAAAGGAAGCACTGCAATGGTAGCTGCCATGAAACCTAAAGCCCAGAGGATCTTCCTTGCTGTGTAGTGTGGCACTGACGAGGTGTTGCAAGAAGCTGGTCAGACTGTGAACCTTTTCCTGAAGAACAAAAGCATGCATTATCCATGTGCCCAGTCTGCAAACCAGAAACACTATGCCCCAAGTCACTGTGAGATGGCATTTTTTTTTTAAAAACTAACTGCAAATCCCAGCATTGTCCAAAGATGTACATGTTATGTGCATGCTCAGAGCACATCCTTGGTGACAGCTTGTATAAGGTGGTCATCCAAGTAAGGGAAAACATGAATTTCCTTTGTGCAGCAGAAATCAACCACTACAGCCAGGCACTTTGTAAAGACTTGGTGCTGCAGACAGATCAAGGAGCAAAGCAGTAAACCGAAAATGTGAAGAGCCAGAGATTCACCTGAGGAATTTTTTGCAAGAAGGACAAATGGGAAAGTGAAAGTAGGCATCCCTTTGGTTTAGGGATTGCAGAAAGGTTGGAATGAGAAAGAAAGGTATTAGGGTGGAAAGACTTCACTTTGAAAGATGGGACTTTCACAAAGTGTTTAGAAGAGAGATCCAGAATAGGTTTCCATTGTCCTTCCCTCCTTGATACCATAATGATTCAGGAACAGAAACTATTCCCCTTGAAGGAAGCTGGCACCCTTTCTATGGTGCCCTGTTCTAGTAAGACCTGAATAACAGGGTCGAGAAACAGAAGCTAGTTGAAAGGTGAAGAGGTGTGACTTTTAGGGATGGGATACTTCCCCAAGCCATGTTGCAGCCGTCTTTGATGATAGTCAGAACCCATTTGGGCGCAGTGACCATTTCCCAAAAAGGGAGAGAAAAGGGCAATGTTTTGGATACACTGGTACAGGAGATAAGGAAGAGGAGTTGGGAAGGTAGCCACAGTTTTCTGCTTCCAAAGTGAGGCCTCCCCAAAGCAGATTCCCTACGAGGTTTCTCTGGAAATCTTTTTGTTTTTGGCGTTTTACTTTGTGGACCTAGGTACCCTTTTAACAAAATGAGTAGACTTGGTTAGGTTTTTTCCTAGGACACCTAAGCAATGTAGAAAGCAAAATCCATTTACAGTCTTTCATATAGTCTTCTTTTGCCGTTGTAGAGCTTTAAAGAGACTGTCAGCTTGGTTACCAAACAGGAGATTTTTATCCAAGGGTGAAATCGAACATTTTTGACTTGACGTCCTCAGGGATGGGCTGACTGTGCAAGCATGCATATACAGTCTGATGACTGAGCCTGTGGTAGCAGCCCTGAAGGCAGTATCCACAGCAATATTTTATGTGGTGTCTGGCTATTCGTGTAATTTGAGACAGTAAGGTCTGTATTTGCTGCTTAGAATCCACTGAAAGTGCGCCTGATGACCTTTTGCAAAGACTGTAATGCAGACAGCAAATACTTGGTCATTTGAATCTGGTAGTAAACAGCTGTGAAAGGTAGGGTGGAAGAAGGGCAGACCTTCTTTCCCCACCTATCCATATCCCAACTATCCTTGTCAGTGGGAATTACATTAGCACTGGGGAGGAGCTTAGATGGGTTATCTGAGGAAAGGTTGAGTGGAGCATGGCCAGCCACAGGATTCTTACACAGGTAATTAAGGTCATTAGCTTCCTTACAGCACCTGTCTGGTATTTTAGGAACCAGTGGCTAAGAATCAGAAGCTGGAAAAGTAAACTGGAAAGTGTTCTGTAGGCTTATAGAAACGGTGCAACTGGAGAAAGAGATGGAGTGCTCATTTCCAGATTACAGTATCTCTCTTGCTTACAGATTTGCTTTTATTGCTATTCAAAATGCCTCATGTTTTATAGGTTCATAATTTATAAGCCTAGCCAGAGTGTGTTTGGCTTTCGCCACCCATTTTAAATTAATTTTGCTATGCCCTTTTTCGAGGTTAGTATACTGTGCCTCTAACAGTGACACAGAAGTGATACCCGGGGTTAACCTACGATCTCCCATCCACTCATCAAGATTCCTCTTGAAGAGAGGAAATGAGGGACTCTGCCTAACTTGGACTGGGATTTTATTCCAGAGTGAAGGGAGCCTCTGGGTTATGAATATGTCCCTCCAGCATGTCCTATTTCAGTGCTGAGGTTCAAGTCTCTCGAGCGTGTAGCTTGATGGGATTTGGATTTTCAGAGGTGCAGCATGTCCATTAATTCCGGGTTGGACATGGCTTTTGAGCAGTTTCTCCAAAAAAGGCCTCTTCAATAGGAGAATCTGGATACAGACCCCCTTCATCTGAAGAGGGCTGAGCTAAAGAATGCATTTCTGAGGAGTAATCCATAGAACAAACCACAGTCAACTACTGGTTCATCCTCAGAACAAAGAATCCTGAGTATGTACTTGTAGGGACTGAGGCAGCTGAGTTATAAGTAAGGGCAATGACTGATTTCTTTCAGGGCTTGTTTAAAGTTATCTGTTTTCCTCAGAAGCTGTGAGGTCCTATGCCTATTTTTTTTTTGGGGGGGTGGGGTGGGGATTAATGTCAACCTGAACGAATCTGGGACACACAGATCCCTGGCATACCTCAGAGTGCCTGTAATCCCGTCCAGGACTATATACATACATTCAAATATTTCAAGGACGGGCAATTAATGCCTTTCTAGCTTGCCAATATACCAAAACACTTGTTCCCATAATAAGTATCCAGGCTGTTAAAAATATCTAAATCAGTATTTGCTTTAATGTAATTTGGTAGTCTGTTCCACGTATCATCTACTCTGTCAGAGAACCAATTATACTTCTTATTCCTATAGAATCTTCTACATAGGTTGCCTGATTCTCTAGCACTTTTTGATAATCCCAAACATTCTCAGAGATAGATGTCTCTAAACACCCTATACAATTAAATAAGAGCTCCAACTTAGATATGCGTAAGAGACACTGTACAAATTCAGATATTTTAGTCTTTCGTAAAAACTTAAATTTTCACATCTATGGATGCCCTTGGTATATTTCCGGTGTACTCTTTCCAGTTTATCCACGCTTGTATTCCTATAGGGTCTCCATATTGTTATTTCACAGGTAGGTACTAGGTTATCGGCCCAAGGGCCTAAGTAAGCCTAGCCAACAAGGTTCCCTGGCTTACGCCACCCAAGTAAGTTATTTTTCTGTGCCACTGTCTAACAGAGCCACAGAAGTGATCCCCTGGGTGTATTTCCTATTTCTCATCCATTCATCAAGATTTTTTCCTGAAGAATGCTAATGAGGAACCTTGCTTGACATAGATGGGTTTCTTGTTCCAGAGTATAGGAAGTCTAAGGGACAGGAATCTATCCCTCCAGCATGTCCTGTTTATTGTGGTGACAAGGTTTATGCCCCTAGAGCATGTAGCTCAGAGGGATGGGGATTTCTTTAGGTGTAGCATGTCCAACAGCTCTGGGTTTGACATAGCTTTATATGTTAGGCCGAGATTACCTCAGAGTAGGCAATATGCTACAGAGTAAAGCTGGATTTTTTTGAGACTGTCAGTGTAGGGCATCTGTTTGAAGCCAGTAATCCTCTTTGTGAGGTACTTCTGTGGCCTTTCCAGCTGCTGCAGATGTCTTGTGAGGTACATTCCAAAAGGGGTGTTGTACTCTATAATGGGTCTAATGAGTGTCGAGTAGAGGGGAACAATGACCTTTTTTTCCTGGACAAGAACCCTTTTGTGATGGTGTGCCATGTAGAAGGACTTCCTGACTACTGTGGCGATGTGATTATCAAAGGCGAGACTACTGTCTACCTGGGTCCCAAGGTCGCTTATCACACATTTGGTGTTAGAGTGCTGCCTATGTGGTAGTTCACAGGTACAGAGTTTTTACCAAAGGGGATGACAATGCACTTTTTGGCACGGAGATTGAGGCCATGGCTCTGACACTAGGCATCTACCTCAGTGAGGCCCTTCTGTATGATGTCCACATAATTTGGGGACTCTACTATGGCTCTTAGTTTGCAGTCATCTGCTAACTTTGTTAGCCAGAGGCCTTCTGTGTTAGCCTGCACTTCAGAGAAGTAGATAAACAGGAGAGGTCCCAGGACTGAACCCTGTGGTACTCCACTTGTCACTGGTTTGAAGTCAGACTTGGAGTCTGCAACTTTTAAAGTGTGGGTTCTGTCAGTGAGCCAGCTAGCAACCCATTTTGTGACACAGGAATTTATACCTAGTTTAGTGAGTTTAGCTACAATTCCAGAATGGGGGATGGTGTCGAAAGCCTTGGCGAGGTCAAGATAGGTTATGTGAACCACCTTACCCTCGTCTACGGCTTTGGTGACCTGCCTCAGTCGATCAGGTTCAGGAGGCATAATCTGCCTTTCACAAACCCGAACTGGGTGGGGTCCAGAGTTTGGAGTTCACCAATGTCTTTGTTTACGAGTTCCATGACCTTGCAGACCAGGCTCGTCAGACTAACAGGGTGATAGTTCCCAGGGATCAGTGGTGGCTCCCCTTTCATGGAGTGGGATAACTGTTGCTGTGCACCATTCAGTGGGCACAAAGCCTGATGTGAGGCTATGATTGAACATGGTGCTTAGGTGGGGAGTCAGTTTGTTCTGAAGTTCGTGTAAAACGCAGCCTGGCATGTTGTCCGGTCCCATGGATGCTGTGTTTTTGGCTTTATAGAGTGCAGCTTTTACCTGCATAGTTGTGATTACAGGGACTCTGCATTCTTCCTGTATAGATATGGGCCCTTTAAGGGAGTGAGAGGGAGGTAAAGTTAGCACTGAACCGGTCTCCCAGGATGTTGGCAATATCAGGTGGTGCTGTAATTTTCATGCCGTTGTGCTGCAACTCAGAGCAGACCTGGGTATTGCCATTGAGATTCTTGACATAGCTATAGAATGGTTTGTGGTTGTCCTTAGACTCAGTGGTGATTTTGTTTTTGTAGCTAGCTTTGGAAGATATTTTAAGGTATCTCAGCTTCTTACTGAGGCTGACCAGGGAAGCGCCTCCACTTATGGGATTTTACTCTCTTTTGCAACAGTTTCTTCCTTCTGTTGCAGTTTGTTTATGGCAGACCACCACCAGATTGGCTTCCTTTTTTGGAGGCTAGCATTTTGGTTCTGTTTGGGATAGCACGACCCATGCACTCGTGTAAGTGCTTATAGAGAGCATTTGTGTAGGATTCAGCAGTCGTAACTGTATTGTCCATCTGCATGGGTGTCATGAAGTGCGCCACTTGTATCTTAAAAAGCATGAAGTTGGCTTTAGAGAAATTTTTTACAGTGGTTTCCTTAATGGGGGGGTGGGGGTGGGATGTATATATCTAGGGTGATTAGCTTATAGTCATATCGGACCAACGAGGAGTTGACTACAGGTGTGGAACACTGGCCACTCATGTTGGTAATGACTAGGTCTAGGGTATTGTTGCCCCTGGTGGGGGTGTGGATACGTTTATCCAGGGCATTGGAATTTATGAAGTCCAGAAAGCGTTGTTCGAAGGAGTTGGTACATGAATAGTTTTCCCAGTTAATGGTGGGGTAGTTTATATCACCCCATTATTAGGGTGTTTGGTTGAACCCTAATATTTTCCAGTATATCAAGAAGAGTGGGAATCCTGGGGTATGGTGGGGGAACTGTAGCAAACTACAATTTGGATTGAAATTTTGCCCAGAGTTAATTGCACTTGGATAACCTCGGATGCATTAAGCTGAGCAACTAGCCTGGAGGTGTGGATATCCTTAATGAATATGGACACACCTCAGCCTTTGTTGTCCCGGTCCAGGTTACATGGCCCAAAAGTGTGGTATGAGTTATAGCCTGGTAGTACAGGGGTGCTCTCTGGAGCCTTGAACCACGTCTCGGTCACTGCACAGATATCGATGTTCTCCATTTTAAGGCGTGCCTCGAGTGAGTACATTTTGAGACTTGAGACTTCTAGCATTGAGTACACTACCCTCAGTTTTTGTTTGCCTATTCCTGTAACGGCGGTGAATGTCATTTGAACCTTGGCTAAAAAAGGCATTAAATGGGCAGCAAGAGTTTTAGCCAGTATCCAGAATCCTAGGGGCGACAGGTGCAGGCCATTACTGGCAAAGCATCGTGGTCTGTCGACCATGTTGTCCCAGGTAGACAGATACTGGATCCCCTTAGAATGACACCAGAAGCTTCATACTCAAGTTTGGGTCTAATATAACTAACAATGATTTCATAAAATTACTATATTTATAATATTTATATTTATTATAATAAAATATATTATAATTTAGAATATATTTATATTTACAAAACACTTTAGAAAATATATTGATATATTAGAAAATGTATTAACTTGATGTTTAATATGCGTTAACTATACTCTGTACTTAAGATTTTGTACTATTTGATATTGGAGCTTTTCTCCCCGGGCCTTCACTGAAAAAGGACATGTCCCGATGCACTTTCCCGGTTAACAAATGCAAAATAAAATAATAAATTTATAAATCTTTTTATACAACCTTTAGTTCTATAAAAATAAGTTATGTACTCACCATAAGGTTCCATCTGAGTTGTTGCTTTTCATTTGTCTTCAACCTGTGGGACACGGATCAGACTCTGTCACCTTTTACCAGCATCGGATCCGAGTACCAAGCTCTTTCCCTACCCATAATGCCCCCATCTCCTTCCTCCCTTCAGATAGAGTTTGCTGTCCCCCATATCATCCCAACCTCACTCAGTGCCTTACCCCTTGGCAAAATTACCCAGTGAGTAACACATGAAATTACCAGATATGTCAAACAAAGGGCAAAGTCACTCCAGCCAGAAAACCACGCAGCCCCCCCATAAGGCAGGAGGAATAAGGGAGGGACGGTTAAAGAGAAGTGAAAAGCAACAATTCAGCTGGAACGTTATGGTGAGTACATAACTTCTTTACCTGAAGCTGTTTTCAATTGGTCTTCAACCTGTGGGACAGGGTCCCCAGCTACCAAAAGCTTGGGAGGGCCTCATGGAAGGATATTCCAGGGCATGGTGGAGTCAAAGGATGCCCTGCTTCTGGATAGAAGGTCCAACTTGCAATGGGAAATGAAAGTATGCGAAGATGCCCAGGTTGGCGCAGAGCAAATATCCAAAGAAACATGGAACCAAAAGGAAGATGAAATAGCCATACACCTAGTATATGCACCTTAACATGACCTGGCGGAGAGAATCCTTTGGTTGAATACGCCAAGAGTATGAGCAATGGTGACCTTCGATACCAGTTTTCCTAGAAGGGGCTAAAGAGTAGGAAACAAAAAGTTGATCAGACTTGCAAAAGGCCTTTGTTCTGTGCAAATAAAACATTAACCATCTATGAACATCTAGCAGGTGCAATTTATACTCTCCCTTATTTTGAAAGTTCGGAAAGAAAACAGGGAGATTGATAACCTGAGTGTTTGATTCAGAGACCACGTTTGGTAGGAAGGATTAGTGTGTAAGGACACCCTGTCTTATGGAAGATCATATAAGGAGGCTTAACTGATCAGGCTTGAAGCTTTGACACTTTTAGCTGACATAACAGCAATCAGGAAAGCTGTTTTCCAAGACAGGAACTGCAAATCCACCGAAGTAGGGGGTTCAAAGGGGGAAGAAACCAAGGCTCGGAGGACCAAAGTAAGGTTCCAAGGAGGCAATGGGTCCATGACTGGTGGCTTAATAAAAGTGACCTACAAAAAAGCTTTATATAGCTTAGAAGAAGCTAGGGAAGCTGAATTATCCCCTATGTGGAGGGGAGAAATAGCCGCCAACTGAACCTTAACTATAGAAAAGCTGGCACCCTGTTGAAATATACCTGCAAATAACTACAGCAGATACCAAGGCAGTAACAGGATCCAAGTTACGATGAGATGCCCAAACCGTAAAATGGTTCCATTTGCTAGAATAAACCTTCTAGGGGAAGATTTATGAACTGCTACCAAAATCTTCTTAACTGGAGAGGATAGCCCAGAGTTCTAACTATCATAGGAACTAGAGCATCCAAGTGATAAGCTTCAGGCTGGCCAGATCTGGATGTGGAATCCATGAGGGATGATAAATCAGATCTGAAAGGGGATCCACTGTCCAGGAAGGATGCACAGCATGACACCACAGAGAAGGGAACCATACTTGGCGAGGCCAGAAGGGGACAATGAGGATGACTGAGCTCCCCAGCCACTGCGCTTTCTAAATGAACTTTGGAATCAGGGTAGTGGAGAATAAGCACAGAGAAGACCAGAGGGCCAAGCAAGAAAGTGCAGTTGTGTACACTTACTATAAATGTAGATGTTAAGTGTGTATTCACTGTTGCAATCACATTTGGGTTATCCCTGCCAGGATAGGCCTCAGCCAGCCCGAATACCAGAGACTTAGTATTTCTGCGTCGGTTGCTGTCGTTTGAGGACTGAAGTCAGGTCATCAGTAGCATAAAGTAAGGCAGCCGACACCATCACATCAGTTTTTCTTGCCCTAACCTCTCAGGAGCCCCCAAAGTAGGAGGCCATGTTCTGGTGGAAGAACCCCACCAGTGGAAAATAAATACCAATATGTTCCTTGTAAGGAAAGGAGGACAGCAAGGAAGAATTGTAATAAAAGGAGAAAGAGAATAAAGGGGGATGGAGGGAGGGAAACCAGGACTGCAACAGTGAATACAGTCAAACATCTACATTTATGCTAAGTGTACACAACTGTACTATGTTCATGTTTCACTGTTGCAGTCATCACATTTGGGTAGATTCCCAAAGCTGAGGAAATGGGTGGAGGGAGTCAAGGAAACTGGGGGCTGGCTAGGATACCCTGCAAGACTGCAGCGGAAACTCTGCCCTGTACTTGGAGAAGAGAGGCAGGTGGCAATGCTTGGCAAAAGTGTGAACAGATGCCCAGGTGGCAGCCTCCAGGATGTCCCTGGTGGGGACTCCTCTGAGGAAAGCTGCAGGGGTGGAGGCTGCTCTGGTGGAATATGTCCTGACCCACTTGGGGAAGGCTTTCCATGCTGTTTGTAGCAGAAATGGATGCAGTGTGCGATCCATTTGGAAATGGTTTGCTTGGAGATAGCTTTCCCTTCTGCCCCTGTAGTAAAGCTAACCAGCAACAGATCAAACATTCTAAAGGATTTAGTCCTGTCCAGACAGAATCTGAGCTGACTGTGCACATCTAGAGAGTGAAGAATCCTTTTCCCCTTGTTCTGGGGATTAGGAAAGAAGGTGAGCAAATAAACGGATTGGTTGAGAGCCACACTGGACACCACCTTGGGCATGAAGGATGGCTTAGTTCTAAGGGATATCCTGTCTGCATTGAAGATAATGAAGGGTTCCACAGCCATAAGTGCTTGCAGCTCAGACACACTTTCGGATGAAGTGATGGCCAGAAGGAAAGCGGTCTTCCAGGAGAGAAATTTTAACTCTGCAAAAGAAGTTGATTTGAAAGGGGGCAGGGTAAGCTTTTCTAAAACAAAGAAAAGGTTCCAAGCTAGTGTTGGTGCCTTTCTGGGGGGGGGGGGGGGCCTCAGGTTGCCAGCCCCTCTGAGGAACTGTTTTATCAAAGGGTGTGAGAAAACTGGCTGCTCAGTGGGAAAATGAGCAGAAATAGCAGAGGCATGAATTTTTAGAGAGGAGAAAGAGAGACCACTGTATAGTAGGTCAGCCAAGTAATCCAGGATGAGAGGGATGGAGGGCTGTGCAGTATTGGCTCCCTTAGCCTGGATTCAGATGCAGAACCTTTTCCATTTATCTGCATAAGACTTTCTGGTGCTAGGATGTCTGGCCTCATGGATAACATCCAGAACCTGCTTACAAATGATGGCAGATTGGTTTGGGGTTAGGGAATAAGCCAATTTGCCAAACTGAGTGACTGCAATTTGGGGATGCATGAATTCCCTTTCCCTCTGGGTCAGGAGGTTTGGAATCTGAGAAAGATACCATGGAGGCAGCGGGGACAGGCTGCGCAGCATGGGGTACCAGTATTGTCGGGACCAGTCTGGGGCTATAAGAATGGTCCTTGGTTTTTCCTCCTTTATTTTGAGCAGTACCCTGGGGATGAGAGATAGGGGAGGAAAGGCATAGACCGATAGATTGACCCAGGGGAAGGACAGGCCATCCACTTTCCAAGACGTGCAGTGATTCTCCCTGGTGCAGAATTTGCTGAGCTGATGGTTGGTGTGGGAGGCAGAGGTCAACCTTAGGGGTTCCCCAATTCTGAGTTATCAGGGTGAAGGTACTTCTGTTGAGTTGCCACTCGTGTGGCTCCAGAAGATTTCTGCTTAATTGGTCTGCCAGAGAGTTGAGAAAGCCTGGTACCTGTCGTCCAGGTGTGCACCACAAGCATAGTCCGATGCGTCTGTGGCGACAGTCTGGGCGTAGGATGGGGAGAAGGGAAGTCCCTTGTTGTGGGAGAATGCTGCTGCCCAAATAAAATCCTTTCTGAAGCAAGGAATTACAAGTACAAGAGTTTTCAGGTCTTGAGAGTGCTGACACCAAAGGCTCTTTAGGTACCATTGAAGTTTCATCATATGCTGTCTGGTATATGGAATGAGTAGTATGCAAGATGCCATGAACCCCAGAGCTTGCAGGATCTCCCTTGCAGATAGCTGGGGCCTGGTGGCTAGTTGAAATGTAAGCTGTCAGGAAAATTTGTTTCTCTGGTGTAAGGTATGCCATCTGGGATGCAGTGTCCAAACTTGCTGCCAGGAAGATTATCAATTGGGTAGGCACCCGTTTGGATTTCTTTTTGTTGACCATGTACCCTAGGGAGGTTAGTAGGGTCTTTACAAAGGCCAGGTGCTTGAGGAGTAAGTACGGATAAATTTGAATATTTGTCTACAAAAGGCAATGGCCAAAGCCAGACATTTTGTGAAAACTCTGGGAGCAGTAGATAAGCCAAAGTGATGCTCAGAGAACTGAAACTGTTGAGATGCTGCCTTTAGCATATATTTTTCATATTCCATAAGCATATTTTCTATAATTTACAAGCACATGTTTTACTTTGATATATGCATACTGACATTCGTCAATATTTACTGTAATAAGTGTTTATGGTACGTATAAATTCATAGTTAATATGACTTTAAATGAATATACTAATTTTGATTTTTGGCGCCAAATTTGCTTTAAAAGGGAGGCTTTTAATGGTATTTTGTATTGGTTCTGAAGAAGTCTGCCTACTAGCAGATGAAAGCGCTTAACCTGACTGTTACTCTTTGTTGTCATTGTGGAGCTCCGTGTATTCAACATTAAAATTTATTGCTTTTCAAGTCCTTCTGTTCAAGCAGTGGTTATTCTGGATTCAACCACAGGTTTGGTTATTTGGTAAATTTGAATATTTGTCTACAAAAGGCAATGGCCAAAGCCAGACATTTTGTGAAAACTCTGGGAGCAGTAGACAAGCCAAAGTGAAGCTCAGAGAACTGAAACTGTTGAGATGCTGCCCTGAAGCGAAGATATTTTGTGCATGACTCCCCGATAGGAATGTGGAGGTAGGCCTCTTAGACCTAGGGTGGCTAGTCAAGCGTCCTTGGAGAGCATGGGTAGCAGCTGCTGGACGGTTAGCATTTCGAATTTTGGGATGACCAGGAAGGTGCTTAGAATGGATAGATAGAGGATGGGGCATCAGGTGCCCTCAATTTCTGGGCACCAGAAAAAATCTGGAGTAGAAGCCTTGGTCTATCTGTTCTCCAGGAAAGTGCTCTACTGCCCTCAGAGAGCAGGGAAAGGGCTTTGCTTTTGAGCCTCTGCCCTGTGATTTGATGGTAGATATAGGAACACTTTTGGGGTTGGAAGGGTCTGGAAGGAAAATCTGTATCCCTGAGACAATGTTCAGAACCCACTGGTCCTTGGTAATGGTGGTCCAGGGGCTTAAGTGAAAGGAGAGTTTTCCTCCCAGGGGTAAAGTGAAGGTGAGAGAGGGGTGGTGGAGGTGGTGAGTCATTGAGAGTTTTCCATAATGGGGTGGCGTAGAACTCCCTGGTTTTGATGTGGAAGTAGTCCACTGCTTAGCTTTCTGCATTCCCTGGGGCTGCTGTCTGGGGGTCTGGTTCCTCGGGGCCTGCTGAACCTAGGAGGATGTACCTGTGAGAAATCCTTAACTGTTTGCATAGATTTAGCTTTTTCTTCAATCTTTAAGACCTCTTCTGCCTTAGTGCCAAATAACTTATCATTGTGCAAGGGGGTATCCAACAATATAGATTTCACATGGTCTGGCAGGGGCTGTTCCTTAAGCCAAGCATGCCTTCTAATGACAGAACCAGTGACTGCTGCCCTGTAAAAAGCTTCTAAGGTGTCAAAACCACAGTGCAAAGTGTGTTGAGTTACTTGACTTGCAGAAAGCATTGTCTTGTAAATCTTTAGATTCTGCCCAAGCAGGAAAGGAAGACATTTTTTGTTTAGAGTTCCAAGGTATGTTGCTGAAATTTCAGCATATGGAACTGACAATTTAGTGCCCTGATAGCAAGAGTAGCTGAGGTGTACACTTTTTTACCCCATCTGTGCAATGCTCAGGAATCCCTTGAGGTGGTGGGATTCTTAGCAGAGGTTGCTTTAATCCCTTTTGGCCCTTGAGAAATGACCTCAGGGTCAGCTGTTGGATTTTAAAAAAGAGATTTGAGAGAGTCAGGGACTCTATAGTACTTGTCTGATTTTCTGGGAGCAGGAGGTAGGGCATCAGGAATCAAGTTGGATTTGTGGAAAACATCCAGGACTTGGGAGATGGCTAAGGGTCTGTGTTGCGGAAGATCTAGGAATTCAGAGTCTCTTTTCAGAGTGAGGGTAGTCCTGACTCTCACAATGGAAATGCTCCCTTAACGTCTGCAGGGTTTCCCCAAAGGAAAAATCCTCTGGGGAGAAGCTGAAGGAATGGAGTCCTCTGCATCAGAATCCTCATAAGTGGAGAGGGGCTGCAAGTCTTCATAATCAGATGCACCAGATTCATCTGACTCTTGTTCAGATAAAACTACAGTGGACAGATCTCTCTCTCTTTTGGAGGGGATAGCTTGGCTTCCCCTGACCAGTATAAGGTCTTCCGCCATTTTAAGCATTTGAGACTGAGGCAGGGTAGCAGGCGCCTGAGAATGGGTCATCGATTTCTTAGGTGTGCCTCGAACCCTGGGCCTAAGAAACTCGGTTTTTGAAAGACCGGTAGTTGCGAAAGACTACGTCGGTTTGCATCGAGATTCGGTAGTGCGAAGGAGCTCCTCGGAAGCTGGTGACTGCTCAGCACATAACACATTTATAATTATTCGTATAAAATTAAGGGATTTTATCTGAATTTTATCATTTTTCACATTAGGTTATGCTAAGTTACCCAATCTTTTTAACTTTTGAATAATTCTTCTATTAAGTTGGATATCTTGTGGCCTATTTAATGTAAAATGAAGTGGAATGTTTCTATCCCTCACCTTATTTCCCCTATTTCTCTGCAGTATGTAGTTGTGCCTTTTTTTCCATTCCTCTGCAGCTTATAACTGTGGTCATCAGTGGTTGTGCTAGCTTCATTAATAGGTTTATAGGTGTGCTTGATTTAATTAACACTTATTCTGCTGTTAAAGATCAATTAGAAGACTTATTTAAATGCTTGTAAAATGGTGTTCATTGTTTTTTGTCTTCTGAGGAAGGAGGGTCATTGCACCTTCCGAAAGCGTGTTGCTCAAGATATTTGGATTAAAGCTTCTGTATTGGGTGTTGAATCCAGCTCATTTTTGTGTTCTTGTTTGGTTTTCATTTTCTTGGTTTCCTGAGATTTCTTAGGTGTGCCTCGAACCCTGGGCCGAAGAAACTCAGTTTTTGAAAGACTACGTCGGTTTGCATCGAGATTCGGTAGTGCGAAGGAGCTCCTCGGAAGCCGGTGACTGCTCAGCAGCTCCGGACCCATCCAAGGAAGAGACTGCAGGATCTTTAGTCGAAGAAGAGTTGTACGGCATACCAGACTTCGAAAGTGTCTCGGTAGTGGCCTGCAAAATAAATTGAAGCAGGCATAAGGGGCTGCGAAAGCGCCTCACTGAGTACCGGGGGACTGACTACTATCTTAATTGAAACTTCGTGGGTAGGTTTGGACCTGTGCGGTCTGTCTCTGTCTTGATCTTCAAGTTTTTTCAGATCATCAGCTGTCGGATGGCTTAACGAAGCCATATCGGAATTAGAGGACTGTAGACGAAAATATCTGGTTACAATAAGGTTCATGCATAGGTACTAGGCTATGTGCCCAAGGGCATTTTATAAGCCTAGCCAGTGTGTCAGCTTTCGCCGCCCCATTGATTAACTGATCCTCTGTCAAGCAGAGCAAATGAAGTGATCAGAGGGGAGTATTTTCTGTTACCCATCTACTCGTCAAGGTTTCTATTGAAGACTGTTAAGTGAGGGGCACTGCCTTGATGTAGTTTGGAATTTTGTTCCAAAGCATGGGGAGTCTCTGTGACAAGAATCCATCCCTCCAGTATGTTCTATTTATTGTTGTGGTGAGGTTAAGCTCACTAGAGCGTGTGGCTCACAGTGACTTGGATTTCTTAGGTAGAGCATGCCCATCAATTCAGAGTTGGACATGGCTTTGCAAGTCAGGCAAAGATCACCTCTGAGTAAGCGATATGCCACTGAGTACAGCCAGAGTTTTTTCAGTCGGGCTGAATAGGACATATAGCATATGCTTGAGGCCAGTAATCCTCTTGGTGAGGTACTTTTGTGGTCTTTCCAGCTGTTGGAAGTGTCTTGTGAGGTACATCCCAAATGGGGCATTGTACTCTATGATGGGTCTAATCAGTGATGAGCAGAGGGGCACGATAACCTCTATTTCTAGATGCAAACTCTTTAGTAATTAGATGGGTCACACAGCAGAATTTCCTAACTACTTTGGCAATTATGATTGTCAAAGGAGAGATTACTATCTACTTGGGTCCCCAGATCTCTTATTACCTCTTCGGTATTAATGGGGCTGCCACCTATGTGGTAATTCGTGGGTGTTTTGTTTTTCCCCAAACGGGATGACTATGCATTTTCTGGCATTTAGCTTGGAGCCATGACTTGGACACCAGGTGTACATCGCAGTAAGGACCTTTTGGAGGATGTTTGCGTCAGCCGGAGTCTCATTTATGGCTCCCCATTTGCAGTCATCGGTGAACTTGGTTAGCCATAGTCCTGTGTTTGCCTGTAATTCTGAGAAGTATATGCCAAGCAGTAGGGGTCCCAAGACCGAGCCTTGCGAGACACCACATGTGACTGGTTTAGAGTCAGACCTGGAGCCCACAATCCTTACCGTGTGAGTTCTATCTGTAAGCCAGTTGGCAACCTATCTCGTGACATAGGGGTTTATGTTCAGGCTGGTGAGTTTTTCTGTAATACCAGAGTGGGGAATGGTGTCGAAAGCCTTGGCGAGGTCAAGGTAGGCTGTGTGAACCACCTTTCCCTCATCTATGGCCTTGGTGATGGTCTCAAAGAAGTCAACCAGGTTTAGTAGGCATGATCTGGCCTTAAAGACGAACTGGGTCGGGTCAAGTGTTTGGAGGGTCCCAATGTCTTTGTTAATGAGTTCCATGATAATGCGCTCCGTAGCCTTGCAGCCCAGGCTAGTCAAGCTTATGGGGCGATAGCAGGGTCAGTTGTGACCCCTCCTTTGTGAAGAGGAATAACCATTGCTGTGCGCCATTCTATGGGCACATAGCCTGTGGAGAGGCTGAGGTTGAACAGAGTGTTTAAGTGGGGTATTAGTTCGTTCTGTAGTTCGTGCAAGACGCAGCCTGGGACACCATCTGGTCCCACCGACGCTGTGTTTTTGGCTTTTGAAAGGGCTGTTTTCACCTGTGCGTCTGTGATGTTTGGACACTACACTCTTCCGGTATTGTTGCAGGCCCTTTTGGAGGCGAGAGGGGGGTAAGGTTTGCACTGAATATCTGCCAGGATGTTGGCAATATCAGTAGGTTCAGTATATTTTGTGCTATTTTGCACTAGTTCAGTGCATATCTGCGAGTTGCCACTTATATTCTTAACATAGCTAAAGAAAGCTTTGTGGTTATCTTTTGAATCCTTGGCTATTTTTCTTTCAAAGTTAGCCTTGGATGATTTCATGAGGGACCTTACTTTCTTACTGATACTGATCAGGGATATCTTTCCTTCTTGGGATTTGCTTTTTTTTCTGAACTAGTTTCCTCCTTCTATTGTATAGTCTGTTTATGACAGGGGTCCACCAAACTGATTTCCTTTTCTTAAAGGAGTGAGAATTGGTTTTGCTAGGGATGGCACAATCCATGCATCCTTGTCGGTGCTCATAGTGTGCATTTGTAAAGGTTTCTGCATCTTGGGCAGCATTATCCTTTAGCATGGGGGCTGTGAAACCTACCATCTCTGTCTTAAATAAGGTGAAGTTTGCTTTAGAAAATTTTTTTATTGTGGTTTCCTTAGTTGGGGGTGGTGGTGGGGGGTGTGGACATCGAGTGATTAGTTTAATGGTCTGATCTAACCAGTAATGGGTTGACCTCCGGTGTGGAACACCTGTCGCCCATGTTGGTGATGACCAGGTCCAATATGTTTTAACCTCTGGTAGGGGAGTTTACCAGCTGATCCAGGGCGTTTGAGGTGAATTCCAGGAAGCGCTGGGCCTGGGAGTTTGAACTCTAGTAGTTTTCCCAGTGAATGGCAGGGTAACTGAAATCGTCCAATACCAGAGTGGTCGGTAGGACCTTCATGTTTTCCAGTGTCTCCAGAAAGGTGGAGTGGTGGTCCTAGATCATGGAGGGTGATCTCTAGCAGACCACAATTTGCATTGCAGATTTGCCCGATGTTAGTTGCACATGGATGATCTCAAAGGTATTATGTTGCACCACTAACCGGGAGATGTAGGTATCCTTGATGAATATGGATACACCCATTCCTTTTGTGTTTCGGTCCATGTTCTGTGGCCGAAATGTGTGGTATGAGCTGTAGCCCGGTAGTGCTGGGGTGCTCTCTGGAGCCCTGAACCAGGTTTCAGTTACAGCACAGATGTCGACATTCTCCATACTGAGGAGTGCTTCAAACGCATGCATTTTGAAATTTAAGCTCCTGGCGTTGAGTAGCATAACCCTCAGTTTTTTGTTAACTGTGCTGTTTACAGAGGTGGGTTTGACTTTTGAGCCTTGCCTAGAAGAGGCACAATGGGGCAGCAAGAGCCTTGGACAGTATACAAATGCCTAGGGCGTGACAGGTGCAAGCTGTCTCTTGCGAAGCAACGCAGCTTGTTGAGCATGTCGTCCTAGGCTGACAGACACTGGATCCCCCTTGAATGACACCAAAAGCTTAGCCAATTGTTGAAATTGATCATTTTTTCTTTATACTGAGGTATCATTCTTGGTGAGGGCAGATGCTACTCAGGGTCAGGGTTATACCAGCCTGGACTACATATGATCAGAGAGCTCTTCCATGTCTCTTTTCATGTAGTCCAGGGAGGTACGTCTCAAATCATTCACACCAATATGAACAATGACAGAGTCATATTTGTACTTGTTCTGGAGTGACCCGAGTGCTTGTGTTATGTGGCGGATTCTGGCTCCCGACAGGCAGCTAACAGTAACCTTCTGCTTGTCCAGCCTAGTGAGTGGGACGTCAGTGTGGCTGACTATAGTGTCACCTATTATTAGTGTGTTGTGTTAGGCATGTTATTTCGCCTTAAGGGCTGTGACAGTGCGGCACACTGACTTTGTGTTTTATGTGTTGTTTGGTTTGTGATGGGAGGTGTAGGTTGTTTGGGTGTCTGCTTTGGAGGTCTCTGATGCTTTTGCAGGTTTTTATTTAGAGCCTCAGAGTATGATTTTGTGTATTTATGCGTACTTTTTGCCCGTGTTGTTTTAGTAGGTTTGTGTGCGGCTGGAGGTGTGGTGCAAGTGTTATTCTCCTCTTGACGGTCTGTTCCAGTCTTGGGTGGAGACAGCTTAGCTTCCAGTTTGGCTGTATAATTGCATCTCTCGCATATGTGTTTTGTGGTAAGAGGAGAGGGTTGTCTGTGTACATGAGGCAGTTGTAATATTGCCTCAGGATACCCAGATTCACCAGCTGGACTGGAGAGTACACCTGAAATCGCCCTTCGGTTATGCCTGAATAGTAGGGTGAGCTGCTTAGTCACTTGGTTGGTGAGGGGTGAATAAAAAGCCTTGCCCTACTGGGCAGTGTCAGGGTATATTAGTGCTTGCTATTAGGTCTGAGCAAGTGCTGGGCTGTAGGATGCTTTTAGAGTGCTTAGGTTGAGAGTTAGACTAGTTTCAAGGGAAAAACCGAAGAGGAGACTTAGTGGAGCCAGGAATAATTTAACCGTAGCTAACCGGCACTGCCCGGTGCGCAAAACCGTGCAAACGTGGTTTTTATAGTAGGGAAATGAAAGATAGAAATAAACCCAAAATGGCCAATAAACTACTAACTTCTGGGCTGGAACCACTCCCTCCAAGGACAGATAGGCTGCTCAAAGCTCCTCTCTCTCACAGGTGAAGAGAGAAACTTCCTTCTATCCAAGTAAGGTATGGGCAAACTCAGAAACTAGTATCACAGCCCTGAATTCAGCACTAGCCTGAAAATGGGACTATACTAGCTTAGATAATGTGGGAAACAAGGAATTTTTTTTGAAAAGGTAAGGCAAAACAGTAAAAAATACTCTTAAAACAGCTTTAAATGACTACAAACTATCAGTAAAGGCTATCGCACTTTAGTGTGTAGCCTACAACTGTTAAATTATTTAAACAAAAAACTTTTTAGAAGTGCAGGCAGTCAAAGTACAATATGTGAAAAAAACAAGCTTTTAAATCACAATAAACGCTGGAAAATGTGCATTTAGGCAGAACACAGTCAAGTACAGCAAGAAAGTACAGAAAACTAATATTTAATCACTCCAAAGTCTCCCTTCTAAGCTAGAAGGCTTGTATCAGTTTAAGGTTTTCTAGTGCTACCCAGTAGGTTAGTTACAGGAAAGATGGAAAACAAGCGCAGATGTGGCCTTTTAAACCAGAAAGTTGAAAAAGACGGACAAACTGCCCAAATTGTCAATAAACTACAATTTCTGGGCCAAGAACCTCTCCTCTCGTGGTAGACAGGCTATCTAGTGTTTACCACTCCCACTGATAAGCTAGAAGGCTTTCCTCAAACACAGAAAGGCTTGCGGGGCTCAGAAGCTTACCAACAGTCTTGGATACAGCAACTCTGTTATCTGGACTAGGCTAGTTATAGGAAAGGTGGGAAACTAGCGCAAGTGCGGCTTTTAAACCAGAACGTTGAAAGAGATGGAAAAAAAACTGGTCAAACGGCCAATAGCTACAATTTCTGGGCCAGGAACCACTCCTCTTGTGGTAGATAGGCTACCTACTGCTTACCACACCCACTGATTAGCTAGAAGGCTTCCCTCCAACACAGAAAGGCGTGGGAGGTTCAAAAGCTTACAAACAGTCCTGGATACAGTAAATCTGTACCTGGACAAGACTAGTTACAGGAAAGGAGGGCAACAAGTACAAATGCAGGCTTTTGAGCCAGCAAGTTGAAAGACATGGAAAACTGCCCACACGGTCAAATAAACTACAATTTCTGGGCCAAAACTCACTCTTCCTGTGGAGGATAGGCTACCTAGTGCTTACCACTCCCAATGATAAGCTAGAAGGCTTCTCTCTAACACAAAGGCTTGAGGGGCTCAGAAGCTTACTAACAATCCTGGATACAGCAAATCTGTACTTGGACAACACTAGTTATACAAAAGGCAGGGACCAAACGCAAAAAGTACAGTTTTGTACCTACCATAAATGTAGATGTTCGAGTGTTCACCCTGCTGCAGTCATCACACTTGGGTTATCCTGCCGTCAGGCGGTCCCGCAGTCGGCCCGAATTCCAAAGTCTTGGTCCGGCGTCAGTTGCTGTCACTTCTTCCCCGACGTCAGTGCGCCAGGGGTATATGAGGCATCCAACGCCATTTTCTTTAGTTTTTCTTGCCCCAGATGTCAGGTGCCCCCAATACGTAGGCAATATGTATGATGAAGGGAGGGTAACCTGGACTGCAGCAGGATGAACACTCTAACATCTACATTTATGGTAGGTACAAAACTGTACTATGTTCATCGTGTTACCCTGCTGCAGTCATCACACTTGGGTTGAATCCCAAAGCTAAGGATGGGAGGTGGAGTCAGACAGGGTTAGAAGAAGCTAGTAAGCCCTGGAAAACTGCAGTGGCAAAACCAGCTCTAGTCTTAGAGTATAGAGGTAAGTGATGGTGTTTGGTGAAGGTGTACACCGAACTCTAAGTAGCAGCTTCCAGAATATCCTTGGTTGGCACTCCCATGAGAAAGGCTGCTGATGTAGCTGTAGCCCTGGTGGAGTGGGACCTAATGTTAGCAGGTACTGGTTTTCCCATGATGTATGTAGCAAAAACGTATGCAATGCCCTATCCATTTTGAAATGGTCTGTTTTGAGATCGCTTTTCCTTGTGATCCTGTAGCATAGGCTACAAAAAGCTGGTCAGTTTTTTCTGAAAGCCTTAGTTTTATCCAAGTAGTAACGTAATTGCCGGTGAATGTCCAAAGAGTGCAGGAGTCTTTCTCCTTTGTTCTGGGGATTTGGGAAGAAGGTGGGCAAGTGAATGGTTTGGTTTAGAGACACATTGGATACCACCTTTGGCATAAAGGAAGGATTAGTTCGTAGAGAGAATGTCTTGATGAAAAATGATGAAAGGTTCAACTGCCATTAGTGCCTGTAGCTCTGAGACTCTTCTAGCTGAGGTTATTGCTAGTACTAGGGCAGTTTTCCATGAAAGAAATTTTAAGTCAGCTGAAAAAGCTGGTTCAAAGGGCGTCAGTGTAAGCTTTTCCAGAACAAAGTTGAGATCCCAAGTAGGTGTTGGAGCTCTCCTTGGCGGTTTTAAGTTCTTAGCCCCTCTGAAGAACCGTCTTAGGAGTGGATGTGAGAATAAAGGAGCATCCGTGCTGTAATGAGCTGAAATTGCTGAGGCGTGGAACTTAATAGATGAAAAGGAAAGTCCTTTGTGTAACATCTTAGTTAAACATTGTAGAATCTGAGGGATGTTTGGATCAAGGGGGTTAAAATCTTTTCCATTTGTCTGAATAGGTTTTCCTGGTGCTGGGCCTCCTGGCCTCCAGAATGACATCCATAACAGCTTTGGATAAAGGTGTTGGCTGGTTGTTTAGGTAATTTGCCATGCAGCCAGGTTTAAAGTCGAGCTGGCTGTGTAGAATCTGATGGTCTCGCTGGGTGAACAGGTGAGGAATCTGTGGCAAAATCCATGGTGGGCCGTGGGCCATGTTCCTTAAAATTGGGTACCAATGCTGGCGTGGCCAGTCTGGTGCAACGAGTATCATTTGTGGCCTCTCTAATCTGACTTTCAGCAGTACCTTTGCTAGAAGAGGTAGTGGAGGGAAGGCATACACTTAATGTTTTCCAAATGAATGAAAGGGCGTCCACTTTCCAAGCTAGTGGATGGAAGGTCCTTGTGCAAAATTTTTGAAGTTGGTGGTTGTGGGGGCTTGTAAACAGATCTATGTCTGGGCGTTCCCCATTTTTGAGCTATCATTGCAAATACTTGTGGATCTAGTTTCCATTCAAGTGGATCCATGATGTTTCTGCTTAGGTCGTCTGCCAATGTGTTTTTCTTTCCTGGCAGGAATTGTGCTTGTAATTGAACCTGGTAAGGCAGTGCAGTGTTCCACAAGGTCATTGCTTGCCTGCATAGAGGGTAGGAATGTGTGCCCCCTTGCTTATGTACCACATGACTGTGGCATTGTCCGTCTATTATTAGCTGTCCTGGGTGTAGAAGGTCCTTGAAAGCTGTTAGGGCATTCTGTACTGCTAGCATTTCTTTTTGATTGATATGCAGATGCCTCTGATCTGTAGTCCATTTGCCCTGAAGGCACTGCCCTGCCATGTGTGCTCCCCAGGCATAGTCTGATGCATCTGTTGTCATAGTTTGCCTGGCTGTGGCTAAGGTGAAAGGCTGACCCTTGTTGAGGTGACATGCCTGAGCCCACCACAGAAACTCCTGTTGAAGGCAGGGAATGAGTGGTATCATTGTTTCCAAGCTGTGGCTGTGCTGAGTCCATACACTTTTCGGGTACCACTGTAATTTCCTCATATGCAGTTTTGCAAATGGTATTAGTAGTATGCAAGATGCCATGAATCCCAAGGTCTGCAGAATATTTCTTGCAGGGAGTTGGGTCTTTGTTGCCATTATTTTTAAATATTGAAACAGCTGTCGTTGCTTTGTCTGGCGTGAGACAAGCCATCTGGGCCGCTGTATTCAAGCTGGCACCCAGGAATGTTATGTTTTGTGAGGGCACTAGTTTTGATTTCTTTTCGCTTACTGTGTACCCTAGGCAACTTAGAAGGTGTTTGACAAATGCCAGATGCTTTAAAACAATGTCCTTGCTTTCTGCTTGAATAAGGCAGTCGTCCAGGTATGGGTATATTTGAATTCCTCTGTCTGCAGTATGCAATTACTGGAGCCAGGCATTTTGTAAAGATTCTGGGCGCAGTAGATAAGCCAAAGGGCAGTGCAGAGAATTGATAATGCGTTGAACCTGCAATGAAGTGGAGGTATCTTCTGCAATTTTGTCTGATAGGGACATGCAGGTATGACTCCATGAGGTCCAAAGTGACTAGCCAAGCATTCTTGCCCAGCATGGGAAGAAGCTACTGTAGTGTTAGCATCTTGAATTTTGGTACTTGCAGATAGGTGTTCAGAATTGAAAGATCTAGAATGGGTCTCCATGCTTTGTCCTTTCTTGGGACAAGGAAGAGTCTTGAGTAAAATCCTTGTCCTTGCCCCTGTGTAGGTACTTGTTGAATGGCTCTCATGTTCATGAGAGCTGTAATTTGTTTTTGTGCCTCTGCCCATTGATTTGGTGGCAGGTTTGGCATTCCTTTGATCCTTGGTAAGGTATGAAAGTGGAATCTGTATCCTTGAGAGACAATGTTTAGAACCCATTTGTCTTTTGTGATGGTGTATTTGCCCCTCTGTGATTTGTCTGAAGCTGGAAAGGACCAATTTTTTGTTGGCCAATTTCTGCTGAAACGAGGGAGTTGTAACTACAAAAAATCCTTGACCGTTTGCATAGACTTTGCCTTATCCTCCATTTTCTTTAAAACCTTTTCTGCTTTGACACCAAATAATACATCCTGCTGTAAAGGTGCATCCAATAATTTTGCTTTAACATGGTCAGGGAGGGTTTGTTCTTTTAAACAAGCATGTCTACGTATGACAGAGCCAGTAACAGCTCCTCTACAAGAAGCTTCCAATGAATCAAATCCGTATTGTAAAGTATGTTTGCCCACCTGTTCAGCTGCATGCAACAGATCTGCATTTCCTTGAATTCAGGCAGTTCTGAATGTGTGCTCATTTTTTGTTTTAACTGAGACATTATGAATTGTTGATATTTCAACATGTGAAACTGGCAATTTAATGCTCTCATAGCCAGAGTAGCTGAGGTGTATATTTTCTTTTCCCATCAATCTAGGTCTCTGGAATCCCTTTCAGAGGGCACAGGATTTTTAGCCATAGAAGCTTTTGCTCCCTTAGGACTCTGGGAAATTGTTTCTGGGTCAGCTACAGGGCTTTTATAAAGGAATTTCTGTGAGTCAGGTACTCTGTAGTATCTGTCTGGTTTGGCTGGAGCAGGAGGAAAAGTCTGGATTTAAACTAGACTCCAAGTAAACATCATCCACAATATCTATAACAGGAGGGATAGCAAGAGGTCTGTGCTGGGGTAGTAAAAGGAACTCTCTGAGTCTTTTCTTAGAATCCGAGTAATCCTGGCTTCCCAGTGGAAATGTTCCCTCATGATATGTTAAGTTTCCCCAAAGGAGTAGTCTTTAGGGGGAGATGCTGAGGGAATAGAGTCTTCAGCATCAGAATCTTCATAAGGTGGAAAAGTGTAATCCTGTTCCTCAGAAGAATCTGAGGAGAGAAACCTGGTCAGAGGATGCATAATCCTCCTCTTTGTTTTGGTCTTTTATCAGGAGGGGGATGGGTACCCCCTGATAAGGGTAATCAAATCTTCAGCCATCTTAAGCATCTGTTTCTTAGGCATGGGGCCTTGAACTGTAGGCTGATGTACAGGTTTCTTTGGTTTTAAAGGAGTTAAGTTTAGCATAAGATTTAATGGTGAGTGTAGTCAGTCTGAAGACACTTTCTGTAACCAAAGGTGTTTCCGTTGCACCGGTGTCTAATTCTACTCCAGTGTTGGTAGATGGCTACGTCGGCCTAGTAGACTCCGCATGGGAATCCGCAGCTGTCTGGGGTTCCAGCTGTGCGGTCGTCATGGGATGTGTATGCGCCTCACTGAAAACCGGAGAACCGGCAAGAGGCCCAGCTGAGGCCTCGGTGTCTGGCTTATTCCTAGGCTGCCTGTCCTTATCCTTGCGTTTTTTATGAATGGCGGTCGTCGGCTGCTCCGACGGCATGATATAATTAAATTTCCTACCAAAGTAATGCCGTGCGAAGTCAAAACGGCGTTTGATAGTTTGTTTATTAAACATAGCGCAAAACCAAAAACGTGCGACATCGTGGTCTGGGCCTAGGCAAGGAATACAATAGGAATGGAAGTCCTTATGAGGAATTTGCTTCCCACAAGAAATGCAATTGTTAACTTTTTCTGACATCGGACTGAGGCAAGAAAATGTTCCCCAACGGGGTACTTAGCTTTATTGAAGACTTCGGACTGAAACTCAAATCGAAAATCTCAGAAGTCGGCCGACCGGCACTTACGAACTGCTTCTGCTTCGGGCACCGCGCGGCAAGACTGGAGAAAATGGCGTCGGATGCCTCTTATATACCCCCTGGCGCACTGACGTCAGGGAAGAAGCGACAGCAACCAATGCCGGAACAAGACTTTGGAATTTGGGCTGACTGCGGGACCGCCTGGTGGCAGGATAACCCAAGTGTGATGACTGCGGCAAAGTAACACAATGAACATCGGGCTTTTAACCAGAAAGTAGAGAGAGATGGAAAAACTGCCCAAACGGCCAATGAACTACAATTTCAGGGCCAAAACTCACCCTTCCTGTGGTAGATAGGCTACCTAGTGCTTAACACTCCCACTGATGAGCTAGAAGGCTTCCCTCCAACACAGAAAGGCTTGGGGGGGGGCTCAGAAGCTTACCAACAATCCTAGATACAGCAAGTGTGTATCTGGACTTGACTAGTTAACAGGAAAGGCAGGAAACAACTTAGAATTATTTATTTATTTTTTTTACAGAAAAGCAGCTAAAACAGCAGTAAATACAATTCAAACTGCAGTGCAGGCCAGCACACCAGTGTGTGCAGCAGCACTACGGCAAATACAGTTCAAATAAATGCAATTAAATTAATAAATGACTAAAAAACAAGTGCAGAAGGCAGCAAATTAGAAGGCTACTAACAAGCAGTAATAAGTGCAGAGTAAGAGCGACTGAAAAGATAGCACGGAGAACAGCATCAAAGACAGTTACAGTAAGAGCAGCTGAATAAAAAAAATATACATTTTTTTTGAGGGCGGGAACAGAGCAGGATTAAGAGGCTACAGAGGTTGTCCTTCCCAAATGCTCTCTTTGTACACAGTAGGAGTGCCTGAAATCAGAATATGATTTCACTGCACTCAGTTGAGTGAGCAAATAAGATGGGCCCAGGAGTCATATCCAAATACAAACCTACAACAGAGGCGGGCAATTTCAAAGCCACCAACCAAATGTAGAGAGACAGTCACAACTTCAGTTGAGTTAATATTCAGTGAAAAACACAAATAAATTAAATACAGTACTATATGAAAAAGAGCAGATAAAAGTGTACTTAAATTCACTTATACGTCCAGTTGATTTCAGGTAGATGTTAGCCGGCTAAAGCTCAGATAAAGGGCCCGATGACTGATCGTTCTGGCGTTGAACAAAGCACAGAAGCGACAACGAGGGACGTTGTGGTCTGGGCCTAAACAAGTTATGCAGTTAAGAGTGGAAGTCTCGGTGTGGTATTTGCTTTCCACAGGCGAGACAATTAACTTTTTCTGACATAGGTTAGTGCAAGAAAAAAGAATCCTCAACAGGGTACTTGGCTTTAGAAGACCAACTTCAATTCAGTAGACGACAACTGAGACAGCAGTCAACCGGCATGCATGCGAACTGCTTCTGCTTTGGGCTCCACGGCAAGAAAGACTGATGTAATGGCGTTGGTTGCCTTACCTTATACTACTGACGAACCAACGTCAGTCCTCAAGAAACAGCAACCAGCGTAGAAATACTAAGTCTCTGGCATTCGGGCCGGCCAAGGGCTACCCTGGCAGGGATGACCCAAATGTGATGACTGCAACAGTGAAACACGAAGAACATCCAGAAAGTACAGTTGTGTACACTTACCATAAATGTAGATGTTAAGAGTGTATTCACTGTTGCAATCATCACATTTGAGTTATCTGCTTGCAGTAGCCCTCAGTCGGCCTGATTATCAACGTCTTGGGTCCTGCGTCAGCTGCACTCTCATCTTCTATGACGTTAGGTAGTCTAGGGTATAAAGCATGCAACCAACGCCATTACATCAGTTTTTCTTGCCCCAATTGTCAGGTGCCCCCATAATTGGAAGCAATTATATACAAGGTTACACCTCCAACGAAAAAGCAAATACACCAAAAAGCTTTAAGCATAGTAAACAAGAAGAGAGGTATATAGTCAATAGGTGAGGGAGCTGGAGGAAGGGTAACCAGGACTGCAACAGTGTATACACTCAAGCATCTATATTTATGGTAAGTGTACACAACCTGTAATATGCAATTCGTGTTTCACTGTTGCAGTCATTACATTTGGGTAGATTCCGAAAGCTAAGGATGGCAGGAGGTAATTAGATAGCATTAGGACCAGCTAGCAGTAGCAAAGCCAGCTCTGGAATTAGAAAAAAACTGGCAAGTGGTAATGTAATTCAAACACCCTTCTTGCTGAAGTGACAGCTAGAAGGAAGGCTGTTTTCCAAGAAAAGAATTTCAGCTCTGCGTTTGCAGCTGGCTCAAAGTGAGGAAGCGTGAGCTTTTCCAATACAAAGTTAAGGTAGCAGGCTGGAGTAGGGGATCTCCTGGGTGATCAAGTGTTTGGCCTCTCTGAGGAATTGTTTCAGCAGTGGATGAGAGAAGAGGGGTGGGTTCTGTATTGTAATGAGCTGAAATGGCTGAGGCATGAATTTTGATGGAAGAAAAGAAAAGGCCTTTGTGAAGCATCTCAGTTAAGTACTGAAGAGTATGGGGTAAACTGGGCGTTTGCTGTGCCCATCCCCGGAGTCTGGCTCCAGGAACCAAATCTTTTCCATTTTTCAGCATTCCAGAATGACATCCATCACTTGCTTACTGTGGGATGGTAAAGGAGAGATCAGGTAATTAGCCAGGCTGCCAGGTTCAGGGCTTGAAGCTGTGGGCGCAGAATCTGGCCCACCTGCTGGGACAGCAGGGGCAGGGGTCTGAGGCAGGTGCCATAGTGCCAGCTGTGACACTGCGCAAGAGGGGGTACCACTGTTGGCGTGGCCAGTCTGGTGCAATCAATACTGTCCTTGGTTTGTCCTTAAGAGTATCTTGGAGAGGCAGAGGAGGAAAGGCATAAACTGACAGGTTTTTCTAGGTGAAGGACAGGGCATCCACTTTCCAAGCTTGTTTGTGGGGAGTCCTTGCGCAGAATTTGTCCAACTGGCACTTCTGGGGGGAGGCAAACAGGTCCATCTCTGGGGTCTTTACCAATAATTGTCCTGGAAGAATGTAATCCTTGAAGGCTGTCGGAGCATTCTGTACAGCTAACCTTTCTTTTTGATTGATATGCAGGTGCATTTGATTTGGGTTCCATTTGCCATGAATGCACTGCCCTGCCAAGTGACCCCCCCCATGCATAGTCTGATGCGTCTGTTTTTAGGGTTTGAGATACAGGGGATAAAGAGAATGGCAGTCCTTTGTTTTGGTGGCAGGCCTCTGCCCACCAAAGGAACTGATCTGTAGACAAGGTATGACAGGTATCCATGATTCTAGATCCTGAGAAAATTGACACCATAAGCTTTTTAGATACCATTGTAGTTTCCTCATATGCAGTCTTGCATACTGAATTAGTAGAATGCAAGAGGCCATGAACCCCAGGGCTTGCAGTATTTTCCTTGCAGACAGCTGGGTCTTCGTGTCCAGTAGTTTGAAGTAGACTGTCAAATGAACTTTTTTCTCTGTCGTGAGGTAGGCCATCTGGGAAGTTGTATTCAAGCTTGCTCCCAGGAATACAATCTGTTGGCAGGGTACAAGATGTGATTTAATTTCGTTTATGGTGTACCCCAGAGATGTTAGCAATTTCTTTACAAATGCCAGATGATTTAATAGTATGTCCTGACTTTCTGCCTGAATTAGACAATTGTCCAGGTATGGGTATATTTGAATATTTCTTTGCCTGCAAAATGCAATGACGGGAGCTAGGCACTTTGTGAATACTCTGGGCGCAGTAGATACGCAAAAGGGTAGTCAGAGAACTGATAGTGCATGTAGCCTGCTCTGAAGCGTAGGTATCTTCTGCATGATTCCCTTATTGGGATGTGCAGGTAGGCTTCCTTTAAATCCAGTGTTGCCAACCAGGCATCTTTGTCTAGCATGAGAAGCAGCTGATGAAGAGTTAGCATCTTGAATTTTGGGATTACCAAAAATGTGTTTAGGACAGACAGGCCCAGGACAGGATGCCAAGAATGGTCTTTTCTGGGTAAACAACAAAACCACCAGCTCAACCAACAGAAAAAAAATAAGGTTGAAGAATGAAGAACCAAGTTGAACAGTTCAAGTATAAATGCTCCAAACAAAATAGCGTAATCACTTTTATTAAACGCTTTCGTCGAGTGACTTCATCAGATGAAGTCACTCGACGAAAGCGTTTAATAAAAGTGATTACGCTATTTTGTTTGGAGCATTTATACTTGAACTGTTCAACTTGGTTCTTCATTCTTCAACCTTATTTTTTTTTTCTGTCTTTTCTGGGTACCAGGAAAAGTCTTGAGTAGAAACCTTGCCCCCATTCTTCTTCTAGGACAGGTTGAATAGCCATGATGCTTAAGAGAGAACTTGCTTTTGAGCCCCTGCCCACTGATTTGGGGGTAGTTCTGGCCAACCGTTTGGGTTGGTAAGGAGTGGAAGTGGAATCTGTATCCTTGGGAAACTATCTTTAAAACCCATTTGTCCTGGGTAATGAGTTCCCAATTTTCTGCACGCAAGGCAATCTTTCCCCCCTAAAGGAACAGTCAGTTGAGGAGGGCTTGGAAGGTTTAAAGTTAAGTTATTGAGACAGGTTTACAATATGGGGGAGTATTACTACTCCCTGCTTTGGAAGTGGGAGCCCCCCACTGCTTAGGCCTGTCAGTACCTTGGGACTGAAGCCTGGGTGCTCTGATGTTTCTGGGTTTGGACTGAGAAGGCTTGGAAGAGGCAGGAAAGGACCAATTTCTTAGAGGGCCAATGCATACTAAATCTGGGAGGTTGTACTTGTAGGAAATCTTTAACAGTTTGCATAGATTTAGCTTTTTCCTCCATCTTTTTAAGAACTTCTTCTGCTTTGTTGCCAAGCAGGTGGCCTTCGTTTAAGGGAGCACTCTGCAATTTAGCTTTAACATGATCTGGTAAAGATTGCTCCTTACGCCAAGCGTGACTTCTAAGTACAGACCCAGTGACAGCAGCCCTGCAAGATGCCTCTAATGAATCAAAACCACATTGCAAAGTATGTTTTCCAACTTGTTCAGCAGAATGCATTAAATCCTGTAAATCATTAATTTCAGCACAGTCAGGAACAATTACTTTCTGTTTAAGCAATCTAATAATATGCGGCTATTTTAATATATGAATCTGGCAGTTTAAGGCCCTAATGGCCAAGGTTGCAGAAGTGCATACCTTATTATACCCCATCTATCCAGCGCCCTGGAATCTCTATCAGACGGGTTAGGATTCTTGGCAGTAGTAGTCTTAATGCCCTTGGGTCCCTGTGAAATGGTCTTAGGATCCGCAGTAGGATTTTCAAAGAGGAACTTGTGAGAGTTTAGTACCTTGTAATACCTATCAGGTTTTCTGGGAGCAGGAGGTAGAGAGTCAGGGGCCAGGCTAGATTCTGAGAAGGCATCATCTACAATATCCAGTACAGGAGGGATGGCTAAAGGCCTGTGTTGAGGCAGGAGTAAGAATTCCCTAAGCCTCTTTCTGGAGTCAGAGTAATCCTGGCTTTCCCAGCGAAAATGCTCCCTAAAAGTATGCAAGGTTTCACCAAAAGAGAAAGCCTCTGGAGGGGAAGCAGAGGGAATGGAGTCCTCTGCATCAGAATCCTCATAGGTAGATAAGGGCAAATCCTGGTCATCAGAGAAAAAAGAAATTTCAGAATCCTGATCAGAAGAATCCGAAGGAAAATCAGTCTTGGGTCTCAGAGGGGGAAGGATGGCTTCCCTGATTAGAGCAATAAGATCTTCAGCCATTCTTATTTGTTTTTTTAGGCATAGGAGCCTGACCATGCTGTCTGGGCATCGGTTTTCTAGGCATAGTTCGAGCTTGAGGCCTTGAAGAAGATGGCGTCGGTTTAATATGCAAGTCAGTAGGCCTAAATACACTCTCAGAAGTCAATGCCTGCACAGCGGCTCCAGACCCATCCAAGGTAGAGACATCTGCAGGTTCCACAGTCGAAGAAGCATCTTGTGGCATACCGGACTCTGAATGGGTCTCAGTAGAGGCCTGCAAATCTGAAGTATCGGGAATCAGGGGCTGCGAAAGTGCCTCACTGAGTACCGGCGAACTGGCAACTAGCTTAGGAGAAGCGTCATCTGCAGCTTTGGACCTAAGCTGTCTGTCTATCTTTGCGTTTTGTCGGAATGTCGGCAGTCGGGTGGCTTACCGAAGCCATTTCTGGATAATTGAACAGAGTACCAAAATATTTAGATGCGTAAATGAACAGACAAAGAGTATGAGGTTTGAATAAGGCACAAAACAGACAGCGAGGTACGTCGTGGTCTGGGCCTAAAGCATGCAGTACGAATGAAAATCTTTATGCGGTATTTGCTTTCCACAAGAAATACAATTGCTAACTTTTACTGACATAGGTTTAGAGCAAGAAAAAGATCCCCAATGGGTTACTTAGCTTGGTTGAAGACTTCGGATCTGAAACTCGAAAATGAAAATTTCAGGAGTCGGCCGACCGGCACTTACGAACTGCGTCTGCTTCGGGCACCGCACGGCAAGGAAGACTGATGTAATGGTGTCGGCTGCATGCTTTATACCCCCGACTACCTGACGTCATGGAAGATGAGACAGCAACCAACGCAGGACCCAAGACTTTGATAAATCAGGCTGACTGAGGGCTACTGCAAGCAGATAACCCAAATGTGATGACTGAAAAAGTGAAACACGAAGAACATAGTCTCTGGGGACCCCCCCCCCCCGAGGGGGGGCAAGAGCAAAAACTCGCTGCACTTTGTGTTGGAAGGAAAGGAAAAGAGATTACAGCAAGGCTGACACCACTTTAGAAAGATTTGTTTCGCTACTGAAGGATTCAGACACCACTCGTAAGGCATCAGGATAGTCCTGCTGAGCCTGTCCGCTAGAATGTTGAAACTCCTCGGAATTTGCACTGCCACCAAAAAATGGATGGTGGAGATCACCACTCTCAGAATCTCATGGCTTTGCAACAAAGGGGATAAGACCTGGTTCCCCTGTTTGCTGATGCACCAGACTACCGACATGCTGTCTGGATAGCAATTTTCCCTAGGGGAAGATGGGCATGAAGAGCTTGCAACACCAAAAGCAACACCCTCATCTCCAGGACAATGATATGCAACTGGGTCTCCCGGGAAGAGCACGTGCCTTGGACTGTCCCTCCCAAGCAATGCCCCCCTACCAGAGTAGGGAGGTGTCCGTAGTCACCATAGTCAGTGGGGAAGGAAAAATACATGGATGACCCGAAAGCAGGTCCAGGAACTGAATCCACCAGAGAAGTGAATAGTACAGTTGTGTACACTTGCATAAATGTAGATGTTCTAGTGCATTCATTGTTGCAGTCATCACACTTGGGTTATCTGCCTGCAGGTAGCCATCAGTCGGCCCGAATGCCAGTGACTCAGTATTTCTGCGTCGGTTGCTGTCGCTCCAGGACTGACGTTAGGGGTATAAAAACAGGCAGCCGATGCCATTACATCAGTTTTTCTTGCTCCTAACCTGTCAGGAGCTCCGAAGTAGAAGCCAGGTTCTTGTGGAAGATCCACACCAGTAGAAAGGAAATACCAATATGTCCCTTGTAAGGAAAAAGAACAAAGAAGAAGGGGGATGGATGGAGTGAAACCAGGACTGCAACAGTGAATACACTTGAACACCTACACTTGTGGTAAGTGTACACAACTGCACTATGTTCTTCGTATTTTACTGCTGCAGTCATCACACTTGGGTTGATTCCCAAAGCTGAAGAAAGGGTGGAGGTGGTCAAGAAGAGTTTGGGCTGGCTAGTATGCCCTGCATTATTGCTGGTGCAAAACCTGCTCTGGATTTGGAAAAGATAGGCAGGTGGTAATGCTTGGTGAATGTGTGTACAGAACTCCAGGTAGCAGCTTCCAGAATGGCCCTGGTAGGGACACCCCTGAGGAATGCTGTAGCGGTAATAGCTGCCCTAGTGGAATGTGTTCTGTCCCCCTGAGGGGTTGGTTTCCCATGGTGTTTGCAGCAGAAATGGATATAGTGTGCTATCCATTTGGAGATGGTTTGTTTTGAAATGGCCTTGCCCTCTGGCCCTGGTGCAAAACTGAGTAGTAACTGGTCAGATTTCCTGAAGGGCTTAGTCCTATCCAGTTAAGAATCTGAGCTGTCTGTGCACGTCCAAGGAGTGCAGGATCCTTTCCCCTTTATTTTGAGGATTAGGGAAGAAGGTTGGCAAATGTATAGATTGAGAGCCACACTGGACATCACTTTAGGCATAAAGGAAGGATTAGTCCTGAGGGAAACCCTGTCAATCTGAAAAATAATGATGGGTTCCACAGCCATAACTGTTTGTAGCTCAGACACTCTTCTAGCTAAAGTGATGGCCAGAAACAAGGCTGTTTTCCAAGAAAGGAATTTTAACTCTGCTGACGCTGCAGGCTCAAAGGGGGGCATCATGGGCTTTTCCAGTACAAAATTAAAGGTCCCAAGCAGGGGTGGGTGCTCTCTTTGGTGGCCTTAAGTTGTTTGCCCCTCTCAGGAACTGTTTGATGAGAGGGTGAGTGAAAAGAGGTGGCTCAGTGTTGTATGGAACTGAGATGGCAGAGGCATGGAACTTAATGGAGAAGGGTAGGCCGCCATGGAGTAGATCTGCTAAGTAATCCAAGATTAGAGGTAGGGTGGGCAGTGCTGTGTCCTCTCCTTTAGATTGATTCCAGGAGCAATACCTTTTCCACTTGTCAGCATTGGATTTCCTTATACTGGGTCTTCTGGCTTCAAGAATGACGTCCAGCACCTGCCGGCTTAGGCTGGTCACTGAGGGAGAATTCAAGGAATAAGCCAGGCTGCAAGACTCAGGGTTTGCAGTTGTGGATGTAAGATCTGTCCCCCCTGCTATGTGAGGAGGGTTGGGCTCTGGGGTAGGTGCCAGGGCGGCACTGTTCTTCCTGCCGGCAGGCAGCCCTCGGTCAGCCAGAATCCCAAAGTCTGGGTCCGTCATCGGCTGTGTACTCACCCTCCCTGACGTCAGAGCGCCAGGGGTACAAAGCTCCCAGCCGACGCCAAGTTCTCCAGTTTTTCTTGTCCCAGATGTCAGGTGCCCAAAAATGAAGGCTAAAAGTAAAACAAAAAATAACATACAACAAACCCCATACCCTGTAGCAAATACACCTCAGAAGAAGGGTGAAGTAGGGAATCACACCAATAAAAGTACAAGAGGGAACAGGAGGGTGGGTAACCCAGACTGCAACAGTGAAGACACTCGAACATCTACATTTATGGTAAGTGTACACAACTGTACTATGTTCATCGTGTTTCACTGTGGCAGTCATCACTGTAGGGTAGAATCCCAAAGCTGAGATAAAGGGTGGTGGTTATAGAGTAGAAGGGGTGGCTAGAAGGCCTTGCAAGACTGCAGAAGCAAAGCCTGCCCTAGACTTAGAATAAAGAGGGAGATTATAATGCTTAGAGAAAGTATGCACTGAACTCCAAGTTGCAGCTTTCAAAATATCTTTGGTAGGTACTCCCCTGAGAAAGGCAGCGGAAGTAGCAGCAGCTCTGGTAGAGTGAGTCCTAATTTTTCCTGGGATTTGCTGTCCATGATGAGAGTAACAAAATCGGATTCCATGAGCAATCCATTTAGAAATGGTCTGTTTTGAAATAGCTTTGCCTTGGGAATTTGCTGCATAAGAAACAAACAGTTGCTCTGTTTTCCTGATATCCTTGGTTCTGTCCAGGTAAAAGCGAAGCTGCCTGTGCAGGTCCAAAGAATGCAAGATCCTCTCCCCCTTATTTTGAGGATTAGGGAAAAAAGTTGGCAGGTGAATAGTTTGGCTTAAAGCCTCTTTAGAAACCACTTTAGGCATGAAAGTAGGGTTAGTCCTCAAAGAAACCCTGTCTTGATGAAAAATAATGTAAGGTTCCACAGCCATGAGCGCTTGTAACTCCGAGACTCTCCCGGCTGAAGTTAAAGCCAGTAGGATAACAGTCTTCCATGATAAATACTTTATATCAGATGTGGCAGCAGGCTCAAAAGGAGGCAGAGTAAGTTTTTCCAGGACATAATTGAGATCCCAGGCAGGAATGGGTGGTGTCCTAGAGGGCCTTAAATACTTTGCTCCTCTGAGATATTGTTTCAGAAGTGGATGTGAAAAAATTGGAGGATCTGTATTATAATGTGCAGAGAGAGCTGAGGCATGTATTTTTATGGAGGAAAAAGATAAACCCTTATGCAACATATCTGTAAGGTAATATAGAATCAATGGAATATCTGGAATGTGAGGATCTGATTCCTGAGCATGCATCCAGGTGCAAAATCTCTTCCATTTACCTTCATAAGATTTCCTAGTGCTAGGCAGTCTAGCTTCTAGGATAACATCCATGACCTGTTTGGAAAGGGTAGGATTAATCGTAGGCCCTGAATACGCCAGGCTGCAAGCTTTGATATGAGAGTGCAGGACCTGGCCCTGATGTTGGGACAAAAGATTTGGAATCTGAGGTAGAATCCAAGGAAGTTCCTGGGATAGATTTATCAGTGCTGAGTACCAAAACTGTTGAGGCCAATTCTGGGCTAGTAAGATCAACTTTGGCTTGTCCTGTTATTTTTAACAACACCTTTGGTAGAAGAGGTAGTGGTGGAAAGGCATACCCCAAGAGGTTCCTCCAACTGAAAGAGCATCCACTTTCCATGCTAGCTTGTGATATGTCCTTGTGCAAAAAGTGTGTAACTGGTAGTTGTGGGGAGATGCAAATAGATCTATGTCTGGGCAGCCCCAGGCTTCTGTAATCATCTTGAATATTTGGGTGTCCAGCATCCACTCATGTGGGTCTGACAGGTTCCTGCTCAGGCTGTCTGCCAGAGTGTTTTGTTTCCCTGGCAGGAATTGAGCTTGTAGGTCTACTTTGCAAGCTAGTGCTGCGTTCCATAGAGTCATGGCTAGTCTGCAAAGGGGGTAGGAGTGTGAACCCCCTTGCTTGTTTATGTACCACACAACTGTGGTGTTGTCTGTCCGTATCAGAAGCTGCCCTGGCTGTAAAAGATCCCTGAAAGCCAAGAGGGCATTCTGCACAGCTAACATCGATTTTAAATTGATATGTAGATGCTTCTGATCTTCTGTCCAAAAACCTTGCAGGCCTTTCCCCTGCAAGTGGGCTCCCCATGCATAATTCGAGGCGTCCATGGTTATCACTTGGTAGGATGGAGGTAGACTGAAGGCTTTCCCTTTGTTTTGAAGACATGCCATGGCCCACCAATGGGATTCCTTTTGCAGGCAAGGCAGCAATCACTGTTTCCAGACTGTGACAATGCTGGGACCATATGCTTTTTAGGTACCATTGTATCTTCCTCATATGCAGTCTTGCATATGGTATGAGTAGGATGCAGGAAGCCATGTAACCCAAAGTCTGCAGGAATTTCCTTGCAGTTAGCTGAGACATTAACACCAGGCTTTTGAAAGTTGAAGCCAGCTGTAGTTTTTCTCATGTCAGGAATGCCATCTGGGTTGTGTCTAAAAGAGCACCCAGGAAAGTTATCTGTTGAGTGGGTGTCAAATTTGACGTTTTTATGTTCACAGTGAATCCCAAGTAATTGAGTAGATTCTGAACAAATTCCAGGTGCTGGAGTAAAATGTCCTTGCTGTCTGCTTGAATAAGGCAGTCATCCAGATAAGGCTAAATTTGAATTCCCTTGAGTCTGCAGTAAGCTACTACTGGTGCCAGGCACTTGGTAAAGACCCTGGGCACAGTAGACAAGCCAAAGGGCAGCGCAGAGAATTGGTAATGTTTCGAGCCTGCCTTGAACCTGAGGTATCTTCTGCACTCCTATCTGATAGGAATGTGCAGGTAAGCCTCCTTTAAATCCAATGTCACCATCCATGCATTTTTGCTCAACATTGGCAGGAGCTGCTGCAGAGTAAGCATCTTGAACTTTGGTATCTCCAGGAAAGTATTTAAGACTGACAGATCCAGGATGGGTCTCCAAGTATTTTGCTTTCTGGGAACTAGAAAGAGTCTTGAATAAAAGCCTTGTCCCATCTCTGAATTTGGAAACAGTTCTATGGCCCTCATAGCCATGAGGGACCTCACCTGTTTTAATGCCTCTGGCCATCCGTTTGGTTTTGGTAAGGTGTGAAAGTGGAATTTGTAACCTCTTAAAACTACATCCAGAACCCACTTGTCTTGGGTTATGCAAGTCCAATTTCGGTGAAAAAGAGAAAGTTTTCCTCCCAGAGGAGCTTCCAGGAGAGAGGTTCCTGGAGCCATGCAGAGGGAGTCATTGAGCCTGTTTCCTGCAAGGTTGAGACCTATCTTCTCCACCCCCGGAGGTGGAAGCACTCCACTGTCTAGGTTTATAAGAAGTCTGTGCTTGGGCCCTCCCTCTGGGGCGCCTATATCTATCCCTCTGAGGCCTGTCCGAGCTGGGAAAGGACCAATTTTTAGCTGGCCAATTTCTGCTAAATCTAGGAGGCTGAACTTGTAGGAAATCCTTAACCGTTTGCATGGATTTTGCCTTATCCTTCATTTTCTTTATAACCTCTTCAGCCTTAGACCCAAACAAAACATTATGTTGAACAGGAGCATCCAGTAACTTTGCTTTCACTTGATCAAGCAAATTTTGTTCCTTTAACCAAGCATGCCTTCTAACGATCGTGCCAGTGGCAGCCGCCCTGCAAGAGGCCTCCAAAGCATCAAAACCACAGTGTAAGGTATGTTTTCCCACCTGCTCAGTAGCATGCATCAAATCATGCAATTCCTTATTGTCTGCACATGCAGAAATGGTACCCAGTTTTTGTTTCATAATAGACAAAAGGTATTGCTGATATTTCAACATATGGAATTGACAATTTAAAGCCCTAATAGATAAAGTAGCAGAAGTGTACACTTTTTTGCCCCATCTCTCCAAAGCTCTAGAATCCTTATCTGATGGAATAGGGCTCTTAGCAGTGGCGGCCTTAACACCCTTAGGACCCTGAGAAATGGTTTCTGGATCAGCAGTAGGATTTTTATAAAGAAACTGGTGCGAGTCAGGGACTCTGTAATATCTATCAGGCTTAGTAGAGGGCCGGAGGAAAGGAGTCAGAGTTAAATTAGACTTAGAAAAGACATCATCCACAATATCCAAAATAGGAGTAATAGCCAGGGGTCTGTGCTGGGGAAGAAGGAAATCCCTAAGCCTTCTCTTAGATTCAGCGTACTCCTGGCCTTCCCAGTGAAAATGTTCCGTCATGTAAAGTTTCCCCAAAAGAATAATCCTCAGGAGGAGAAGCTGAAGGAATGGATTCCCTCAGCATCAGAATCCTCATAAGGAGGGAAAGTATAATCCTGTTCACAGGAAGACACTGAAGAGATAGATGCCTGATCAGAGGATTCATAATACAATTCTTGTCTTGGCCTTTTGTCAGGAGGGGAATGTGAACCCCTAATCATAGTTAGCAAGTCCTCCGCCATTTTAAGCATTTGTTTTTCAAATTTAGGTCCCCGATCAGAGGAGACCTGGGCTTGAGTCTTTGTTTTAGAAGGAGTTTTTGCCTTTGTCTTTGCCTGAAGCTGCGTAGGCCTGAAAACCCACTCGGAAGCCGTACCTGCACAGCGGCTTTGGACCCATCCGAGGGAGCATTATCCAAAGGTCCTGCACCTGGAGTATTCGAAGGCCTAGTTGGCTCCTCGTGGGAGTCCTTTTCGGCAAGCAGTTCTGTAATGGCCGACAGGGGCTGCGAAAGCGCCTCACTGACGACGGCTGAACCAGCAGCTGGCTCTGAATGTAAACTGTCTGATTTGGACCTCTGAGGCCTATCCTTATCCTTGCGCCTTTTATGAACTCCGGTAGTCGGAAGCGTGTCCGACAACATGTTATAATTAAATCGCCTCCCAAAGTAATGAAAGGCAAAATCGTATCTCAGTTTAATAGTAAGTTGATTAAATCTAGCACAAAACCGACAACTAGCTACGTCGTGGTCAGGGCCTAGATAAGGGATACAGTAAGAGTGAAAATCCTTATGAGGTATTTGCTTCCCACATGAAATCCAATTATTAACTTTTTCTGACATCGGTCTGGAGCAAGAAAAAAGTTTCCCCAACAGGGCACTTACCTTTGAAAAGAAGAATGTCTTCGGTATGAAGCACCAAAATTAGCAGGAGTCAGCCGACCGGCACTTGCGAACTGCTTCCACCATGCTGCAAGAAAGACTGGAGAACATGGCGTCGGCTGGGAGATTTGTACCCCTGGCACTCTGACGTCAGGGAGGGTGAGTACACAGCTGACGCCAGACCCAGACTTTGGGATTCTGGCTGACCGAGGGCTGCCTGCCGGCAGGAAGAACCCTACAGTGATGACTGCAACAGTGAAACACGATGAACATCTTAATAAAGAAGAAGGGTAGGCCGCCGTGGAGTAGATCTGCCAAATAATCCAAGATTAGAGGTAGGGTGGGCAGTGCGGTGTCCTCTCCTTTAGATTGAATCCAGGAGCAATACCTTTTGCACTTGTCAGCATTGGATTTCCTTATACTGGGTTCTTCTGGCTTCAAGAATGACATCCAGCACCTGCCGGCTTAGGCTGGTCACTGAGGGAGAATTCAAGGAATAAGCCAGGCTGCAAGACTCAGGGTTTGCAGCTGTGGATGTAAGATCTGTCCCCCCTACGTGAGGAGGGTTGGGCTCTGGGGTAGGTGCCAGGGTGGCACTTGTGACTGGCTAGGCAGTAGAGGGTACCAGTGCTGGCGTGGCCAGTCTGGGGCAATCAAGACGGTCCTGTCTTACCTTGAGTAATATTCTTTAGAGAAGGGGCAGTGGGGAAATGAAGATTGAGAGGCATCCATTTTCCAGGCCCTGCTGTGAGGTGTCCTAGTGCAGAATTTGCTTAGCTGGTGATTGGTGGTGGAGGGCAAAGTGGTCCACCTCTAGGGTCCCCCATTTCTGGATTAGAAGGCTGAAGATGCTGGGCTCTAACTGCCACTTGTGTGGGTCTAGGAGATTTCTGCTTAAATCTGCCAGTGAATATTGTTTCCCTGGCAGGAAATGAGCTTGCAGATGGATCTGCATGTCCAAGGCCATGTTCCACACCATGGCTAGCCTGCAGAGTGGGTTCCTCCGTGCTTGTTGATGCACCACATAACTGTGGCGTTCTGTTTTTATTAGCAGGGGTCCTAGTGAGAGTAGGGATCTGAAAGCTGTTAGAGCATGCTGAACAGCTAGCATCTCTTTTTGGTTGATGCGCAGATGAATTTGACTTGGGCTCCAGTGGCCCTGAATGCACTTGTCGTCCAGGTGTGCCCCCAAGGCATAGTCTGATGGGTCTGTGGTTAGGGACTGGGCGGCGTGGGGTTGAGTAAAGGGAAGTCCCTTGTTGTGGATGCACAGTGCTGCCCGCCAAAGAAACTCTGTCCTTAGACAAGGTATGATAGGAATGACAGTTTCCAGGTCCTAAGAATGTCGGCACCAAAGACTTAAGTACCATTTAAGTTTCCTCATATGCAGTCTGGCATATGGAATTAGTAGGATACAAGAGGCCATGAACCCTAGGGCCTGCAGGATTTTCCTTGCAGATAGCTGGGTTCTGGTGGCCATTTGAGTGAAGTAGCCTGTCAGATAGGCTTGTTTTTCTGGAGTAAGGAATGCCATCTGGGACGCTGTGTCCAAGCATTCTTCCAGGAATACAATCTTTTTGACTGGGGACTAGTTTTGATTTCTTTTCATTGACAGTATACCCCAGGGAGATTAGAAGGTTCTTTACAAAATGTCAAGTGCTGCAACAAAATTTCCTGACTGACTACCTGAATCAGGCAGTCGTCCAAGTACGGGTAAATTTGAATTTTTCTTGGTCTGCAGTAGGCAATGGCTGGAGCCAGGCATTTTGTGAATACTCTGGGACCAGCGGATAAGCCAAAGGGAAGTGCAGAGAAGTGATAATGCATAGATACTGCCCTGAAGCACAGGTATTTCCTGCATGAGTCCCTGATAGGGATGTGCAGATAGGCTTCTTTTAGGTCTAGGGTAGCTAAACCAGGCATCTTTGGCCAGCACAAGACGAAGCTGCTGCAGGGTGAGCATTATGAATTTTGATACCACCAGGAAGGTCTTTAGAATGGAAAGATCTAGGATTGGGTACCAGGCACCCATTTTCTGGGAACCAGGAAATGTCTTGAATAGATCCTTTGACCTATCTGTTCTGCAGGAACAGGGCGAACTGCCCTTATGGAGAGCAGGGATTGAACTTGGTTTTGTGCCTCTGCCCACTGGTTTGGAGGAAGGCCTGGGAACCCTCTTGGGGTTGGCAGTGAGTGGAAGTAAAATTTGTACCCCCGGTATACAATGTTGAGGACCAATCGGTCTTTGCTGATGGAAGTCCAGTTTTTTGCAAGAAGCAGTTGGGAAGAGGGGAGGGGTGGAGTTGATAAGTCATTGTGAATTATTTCCGTAAGGGGGTGGCTTAGCACTCCCTGTTTTTGAAATGGAGGCACTCCATTGCTTAGATCTCTGCGTACCCTGAGACTGTAGTCGGGGGGGGGGGGGGTCTGTTTCCCCTGGGTCTAGTTTGAGATGGGCTGGAAAGGACCAATGCTTCGAGGGGCAATGCCTATTGAATCTAGGAGGCTGTACTTACAAGAAACCTTTGACTATATGCATAGATTTAGCTTTTTCTTCCATCTTTTTAAGAACCTCTTCTGCTTTGGTGCCAGATTGTCCTTGTTCAAAGTAGCGTCCAGTAATTTTGATTTGACATGGTCTGGCAAGGTCTGCTCCTTAAGCCAAGCATGCCTTCTCAGTACAGAACCAGTGACTGCTGCCCTGCAAGAAGATTCTAGGGTGTCAAAACCACATTGCAAAGTATGCTTGCTGAATCGGCTTGCAGAATGTATAAGCTCTTGTAATTCTTAACTTTCTGCACAGTCTGTAAAGGTAGCTAATTTTTGCTCAAGTTCCATAATATGTTGCTGGTACTTCAGCATGTGTAACTGGCAATTCAATGCCCTAATGGTGAGAGTTGCAGAGGTGTATACTTTTTTACCCCATCTGTCTAAAGCTCTGGAATCCCTGTCCGAAGGGGTGGGATTTTTAGCTGTAGTTGCTTTTATACCTTTAAGCCCCTGGGAGATGACCTCTGGGTCAGCAGTAGGATTTTTGAAAAGAAATTTGAGAGAGTGAGGAACTCTGTTGTACCTGTCTGGCTTCCTAGGGGCAGGGGGTAAAGTATCAGGAGTTAGATTGGATTCCATAAAGACATCATCCACAACATCCAGAACAGGGGGTATTGCTAAAGGGCTATGTTGTGGCAAGTCTAAAAATTCTCAGTCTCTTTTTGGACTGAGGACAGTCTTGGCATTCCCAGTGGAAATGCTCTCAAAGTATGCACTTTTTCACCAAAAGAAAAATCCTCTGGAGGACAAGCAGAGGGAATGGATTCCCCTGCATCTGAATCCTCATAAGCAAATAAGGGCATGTCTTCATATTCAGAAACCTCAGATTCATTGGACTCTGTTAAAGCTGCTGGGAACAAGTCTCTCTTTCTCTTAGCAGGGGAAAGCTGGCTTCCCCTAATCAACATAATCAGGTCTTCTGCCATTTGAAGCATTTGATGTTGTGGCAAGGAAGCAGGTGCTTGAGTTTCGGTCGTTGTTTTTTAGGCGTAGCTCGTACTCTTGACCTTAGAAACTCGTAGTTTGAGACAGAACTGAAGACACGAAAGTAGTCGTCAGTTTGCGTTGAATATCGGTAGTGCGAAGAACTTCCCGAGAAACCAGTGCCTGCAGTGGCTCTGGACCCATCCAAGGTAGAGACAGCCGCAGGTTCCGTAGTCAAAGATGTCTCGCGCCATACCAGACTCCGAACGTGTCTCAGTAACGACCTGCGAATCCCATTGAAGCGGGCATCAGGGGCTGTGAAAGCACCTCATTGAGTACTGGCGAACTGGCAACTAGCTTAAAGGAAGCGTCGTTGGCAGTTTTGGACCTGTGCGGTCTTGTCTCTGTCTTTATCCTTACGTTTTTTCAGAAGATCGGTAGTTGGATGGCTTACCGAAGCCATTTTGGAATACGGAGATAAAGCGCGGAAGTATTTAGTGGCTAAAGTATTTAGTGACAATAAGGGCCCGACAACGAATAGTTCAGGCGCTGAAAAACTGATAGCGAGGTACATCGTGGTCTGGCCCTAAACAGATGATGTAGTAAGAATGGAAATCTCACCGTGGTATTTGCTTTCCAGAGGCGAGACACTTCAGTTTTTCAGACATCGGTTAGAGCAAGAAAAAAGGATCCCCAACTGGGTACTTAGCTTTAGAAGACTTCAGGATGATTCAATTTTGAAATGAAAGCTCCAGTAGCGGCCGACTAGCACTCATGTGAACTGCTTCTGCTTCGGGCTCCTGGCCAAGAAAGACTGACGTAATGGCGTTGGTTGCCTGTTTTTATACCCCTGACGTCAGTCCTGGAGCGACAGCAACCAACACAGAAATACTAAGTCTCTGGTATTCAGGCCGACTGAGGGCTACCTGCAGGCAGATAACACAAGTGTGATGACTACAACAGTGAAACATGAACATCCCTGCAGGCTCGAGACAGATGCACAGGATAACACAACGGTAGATCTAGAAACTAGCAGTGGACCACTACAGTCCACTGGAGCGCCCTCATGTGTAACCGAGCTGTGGGTGAGAGGGTGATCGTGGATGGCATGGACCCCAATGCCCTTAAGACAAATTCCACTGGGGGAGATTGAGCTTGAAGGATGCTCAAGACATGATGTTTGAGGGACTGAAGTCTGTCTGGTGTTAAAAATACCTTGGTCTGTATGGTGTCTAACCGAGCTCCAAGGAAATCCAGAACTTTAACTAGTTCTAACAAGGATATGCTGAGATTTATGATGATGCCCAACTGGTGGGCTGTCTGGATAAGGGAATCCCTGAATTGGCAGAGTCTAGCCTGGAGGGAGCAGAAAGGAGTCATTCAGGTAGGGAAAGACTGGGAAGCCCTGCAGTCGCAGGTAAGCTGCTACCACCGCCATGACTTTGGTGAACACCTGGTGTGCTGTGGTGAGTCTGAAGGGTAGTGGCTCTGAACTGGTAATGACTGGCCCGGAGCCAGAAGCGGAGGAAAGTACAGTTGTTTACACTTACCATAAATGTAGATGCTCGAGTGTATTCACTGTTGCAGTCATCACATTTGGGTTATCCCTGCTAGGGTAGCCCTCGGCTGGCCCGAATACCAGAGGCTTAGTATTTCTGCATCAGTTGCTGTCGCTTCAGGACTGACGTCAGGTCGTCAGTAGTATAAAGTAAGGCAGCTGATGCCATTACATCAGTTTTTCTTGCCCTAACCTGTCAGGAGCCCCCCAAGCAGAAGCCAGGTTCTGGTTGAAGATCCCCACCAGTAGAAAGGAAATACCAATATGTCACTTCTAAGGAAAAAAGAAAAAGGGGGATGGAGGGAGGGAAACCAGGACTGCAACAGTGAATACACTTGAACATCTACATTTACGGTAAGTGTACACAACTGTACTATGTTCGTCTTTCACTGATGCAGTCATCACATTTGGGTTGATTCCCAAAGCTGAGGAAATGGGTGGAGGCAGTCAAAGCAACTAGGGGCTGGCTAGGATGCCCTGCAAGACTGCAGATGCAAACCCTTCCCTGGATTTGGAGAAGAGAGGCAGGTGGAAATGTTTGGTATATGTGTTAACAGATGTCCACGTGGCAGCCTCTAGGATGTTCCTGGTGGGGACTGCACTGAGGAAAGCTGCAGAGGTGGAGGCTGCTCTGGTGGAGCGAGTCCTGACCCCCTTGGGGAGAGGCTTTCTATGTTGTTTGTAGCAGAAATGGATGCAGTGTGCTAGCCATTTGAAATGGTTTGTTTGGAGATGGCCTTGCCCTCTGCCCCTGTAGCAAAGCTAACCAGCAATAGATCAGACTTTCTGAAGGATTTAGTCCTGTCTAGATAGAATCTGAGCTGTCTGTGCACATCTAGAGTGTGCAGGATCCTTTCCCCCTTGTTCTGGGGATTAGGGGAAAAGGTGGTCAAATGAATTGGTTGAGAGCCACACTGGACACCACCTTGGGCATGAAGGATGGGTTAGTCCCAAGGGATACCCTGTCATCATAGGTTCATACTAGGCTATCTGCTCTAGGGCATTTATAAGCCTAGCCAGAGTATGTTTGGCTTTCGCCACCCATTTTAAATTAATTTTGCTATGCCCTTTTTCGAGGTTAGTATACTGTGCCTCTGTCTAACAGTGACACAGAAGTGATACCCGGGGTAAACCTATGATCTCCCATCCACTCATCAAGATTCCTCTTGAAGAGAGTCAATGAGGGACTCTGCCTAACCTGGACTGGGATTTTATTCCATAGTGAAGGGAGCCTCTGGGTTATGAATCTGTCCCTCCAGCATGTCCTATTTATTTCAGTGCTGAGGTTCAAGTCTCTCGAGCGTGTAGCTCGATGGGATTTGGATTTTTTGAGGTGCAGCATGTCCATTAATTCCGGGTTTGACATGGCCTTATACGTCAGGCACAGGTCACCTCTGAGCAGGCGGTATGCCACTGAGTAGAGCTGGAGTTTCTTTAACCGGGCGGCATATGGCATTTGTTTGAGCCCTTTGATCCTCTTGGTGAGGTACTTTTGGGGTCTTTCCAGTTGCTGCAGGTGTTTGGTAAGGTACATCCCAAAAGGGGCATTGTACTCGATTATGGGCCTGATGAGGGGGATGAGTAAAGAGGCACGATGACCTCCCCTAATCTAGATGTGAATCCCTTCATGATTAGGTGGGCTATATAAAATGTTTTTCTAACCACTTTGGCCACGTGGTTGTCAAATGAGAGATTGCTATCAACTTGGGTCCCCAGGTCCCTAATGACTTCTTCTGTACTTAATGGATTACCACCTATGTGGTAATTTGTGGGCACTTTGTTTTGCAAAGGGATGACTATACACTTCTTGTCGTTTAGCTTGAGGCCATGGCTCTGGCACCAGTTGTCTGTTTCTATGAGGCCCTTTTGGAGGATGCTTGTGTCGGCTGGAGAGTCGATTATGGCGCCCAGTTTGCAGTCATTTGCGAACTTGGTCAGCCACAGTCCTTCCGTGTTGGCCTGTACCTCCGAGAAATATATACCAAACAAGAGGTCCCAGGACTGAGCCTTGTGGGATGCCACTTGTAACTGGTTTGGAGTCTGACATGGCTCCAGCAATTCTAACCATGTGGGTTCTGTCCATGAGCCAGTTTGCAACCCATCTAGTGACATAGGGGTTTATATTTAAGCTGGTGAGCTTATCTATAATGCCTGAGTGGGGTACTGTATCGAAGGCTTTTGCGAGGTCCAGATAGGCTGTGTGGACCACCTTCCCTTCGTCAATGGCCTTGGTGACTGTTTCAAAGAAGTCAACCAGGTTTAAGAGGCAGGATCTGCCCTTAAAGCCAAACTGATAGGATCCAGTGTCTGTAAGTCCCCAATATCTTTATTTATGAGGTCCATGATGATCCTTTCCATAGCTTTGCAGACCAAGCTAGTCAGGCTTATGGGGTGATAGTTTCCAGGGTCCGTTGAGGCACCACCTTTGTGGAGAGGGACCACTGTTGCTGTACGCCACTCTTTAGGTACATATCCTGTAGTAAGGCTGAGATTGAACAGTAGTTTTATGTTTGGGTTTAGCTCTTCTTGGAGTTCATGTAGGACGCAGCCTGGGACACCGTCTGGTCCCATTGATGCTGTGTTTTTGCTTTGGAGAGGCGGCTCCCACCTGAGCATCTGAGATGTCGGGGGCAGCACTCTGCTGGGATAGATATTTGCCCTTTGGTGGGGAGGGGAGTTTGCTGAACCTGTCAGCTAGGATGTTGGCAATGTCTGTGGGATCAGTGTATTTTTGTCATTTTGGACTAATTCTGAGCATATCTGGGAATTCCCACCCAGGTTCCTAACATAACTAAAGAAAGCCTTGTGATTATCTTTAGTGTCCTGTGCAATTTTTCTCTCGAAGCTGGCCTTTGCGATTTTATGAGTGCCCTTACTTTTTTGCTAATACTGATCAGAGATGCCTTCCCTTTTTGGGATTTTGCTCTATCATGTAGTAGCTTCCTCCTTCTATTGTATAGTTTTGTTTATGGCTGGGGTCCACCAGACAGGTCCGTCTGCCTTTGGAGGATTGGGTCTTGGTTTTATTTGGGATTGCATGATCCATGCATTCCTGAAGGTGTTCATAGAATGCATTTATAAAGGATTCTGCGGTCTGGGCCGTATTTTCCACAGGCCCGGGGGGCTTTGAAGGATTCCACCTCGGTTTTGAGGAGTGTGAAATTTGCTTTAGAGAAGTTTTTCACTGTGGTTTTCTGGGCAGGGGGTGGGGTCGGGATGTGAATATCCAGTGAGATCAGTTTATGGTCTGAACTTACCAGTGAGGGATACACTTCTGGTCTGGAGCATAGAGTCCCCATGTTGGTGATGATCAGGTCCAGTATGTTTTCCCCTCTTGTGGGAGTGGTAACAAGTTGTTCCATAGCATTTGAGTTTATGAATTCTAGGAACCTTTGGGCAAGGGTGTTGGAGCTAGAGTAATGCTCCCAATCTATGTTTGGGTAGTTGGTCGCCCAATATAATGGTGTTCGGAGACACCTTCATATTTTCCAGTGTTCTCAGGAAGGCCGAGTGGGGTTCCTGGGTTTGGGAGGGTGGTCTGTAGCAGGCTATAAACTGGAAGGCAGTTTTACCCACTGTTAGTTGCACATGGATAGTCTCTGATGCTTCGTGCTTTGCCACCAACCTAGAGGTGTGGGTATCTTTGATGAATATCGATACTCCCCCTCCTTTTGTGGTTCGGTCCAAGTTTTGGGGCCGAAAAGCATGGTATGAGGTATAACCTGGTAGTGCTGGGGTGCTCTCGGGAGTCCTGAACCAGGTTTCTGTTACTGCACAGATATCGATGTTCTCCATGCTAAGGAGAGTTTCGAGTGCATGCATCTTGAGGTTTAGACTTCTAGCGTTGAGTAGCATTACTCTTAGTTTCTTATCCCTTGTGATACCTATGGAGGTGGGTTTTTCTTTTGAGCCTTGCCTAAAAAAGGCACTATGGGGGTAGCAAGAGCCTTTGCCAATATCCGAAAGCCCAGGAAGACCACTTGAGCAGACATGAGTGGCAGCTCAACAGAAGAACCTTCAACCTAATAACTCAGAAATGGGCACCCCAAAGCTCCCAGCCTCCTTTTGAACCAGCTTCTTCGGCAGAGCTAAAATCATGGAAGATGAAGGGTTCCACAGCCATAAGCGCTTACAGCTCTGAGACCCTTCTGGCTGAAGTGATGGCCAGAAGGAAAGCTGTCTTCGAAGAGAGAAATTTTAGCTCTGCCGAAGAAGCTGGTTCAAAAGGAGGAAGGGGGAGCTTTGGGGTGCCCATTTCTGAGTTATTAGGTTGAAGGTTCTTCTGTTGAGCTGCCACTCATGTGGGTCCAGAAAATTTCTGCTCAAGTGGTCTGTCAGAAAGTTGAGAGAGCCTGGTAGGAATTGTGCTAACAAGTGGAGTTGCATGGCAGAGGCTGTGTGCCAAAAGGTCATGACCAGCCTGTATAGAGGGTAGGATTGAGTCCCTCCCTGATTGTTGATAAACCACATCACGGGGTGTTGTCTGTTTTGATCAGGAGAGCCCCTGGGAAGAGAAGGGGCTTGAAAGTTATCAAGGCGTGCTGGACAGCCATCTAATTTTGGTTGAGGTGTAGATGGATTTGCTGTGGGCTCCATTGGCCCTGTATGCACCTGCCATCCAGGTGTACACCCGAGGCATAGTCTGATGCATCTGTGGTGAGGGTCTGGGCAGCGTGGGGGTGGTGAGAAAAGTAGTTCCTTGTTGTGGGAGCATGCTCTAGCCCACCAAAGAAAATCTTTTCTGAGGCAAGGTACTACAGGTTTAAGAGTCTCCAGGTCTTGACAGTGTTAATACCAAAGGCTTTTTAGATACCACTGAAGTTTCTTCATATGCAGTCTGGCATATGGAATGAGTAGTATGCAAGATGCCATGAACCCCAGAGATTGCAGGATTTTCCTTGCAGATAGCTGGGGTCTGGTGGCTAGTTGAGAGAAGCAGGCAGTCGGGAAAGTTTGCTTTTCTGGTGCAAGGAATGCCATCTGGGATGCTGTGTCCACACTTGCTCTCAGGAATATAATCCTTTGGGTGGGTACCTGGTTGGATTTCTTTTTGTTGACTGTGTACCCTAAGGAGGTTAGTAGTGGCTTTACAAAGGCCGGGTGTTTGAGCATCTTTTCCTGGCTGTCTGCCTGAATTAGGCAGTCTAAGTATGGGTAAATCTGGATATTCCTTTGTATGCAAAAGGCAATGGCCAAAGCTAGACATTTTGTGAAAACTCTGGGAGCAGTAGATAAGCCAAAAGGAAGCGGAGAGAACTGAAAGTGTTGAAATCCTGCCTTGATATGGAGAGATTTCCTGCATGATTCCCCGATAGGAATGTGGAGGTAGGCTTCTTTTAGGTCCAGGGTGGCTAACCAAGCATCCTTGGAGAGCATGGGTAGCAGTTGCTGGAGGGTGAGCATTTTGAATTTTGGGATCACCAGGAAGGTGTTTAGAATGGATAGGTCAAGGATGTGGAGCCAGGTGCCCTCTTTTCTGGGTATCAGAAAAAGTCTGGAGTAGAAATCTTGGCCTTTTTGTTCTGCAGGAATGTGCTCTTCTGCGCCTCTGCCCACTGGTTTGGAGGTAGATCTGGGAACCCTTTTGGAGTGGTAAGCGTGTGGAAAGAAAATGTGTATCTCTGAGACATCATGTTGAGAACCCAGTGGTCGTTGGTAATGGTGGCCCAGGTGCTTGCATGAAGAGAGAGTTTTTCTCCTGGGGGTAAGTGAAGGTGGGCAGGGGGTGGGGGAGGTGAGTCATTGTGAGTTCTTACCATAAGGGGGTGGCTTAGAACACCCTGGTTTTGAAGTGGAGATAGTCCACTGCTTAGATCTCTGCATTCCCTGTGACTGCTGCCTGGGGGGGGGTCTGGTTCTTCAGGGTCTGGATTGAACTGGCCTAGTAGGAAGCTTGAAAGGACCAATGCTTGGTGGGACAATGCCTGCTGAACCTGGGTGGCTGGACCTGTAGGAAATCCTTAACGGTTTGTGCATATTTTGTTTTTTCTTCCATCTTTTTTAAGACCTCTTCTGACTTAGTGCCAAATAAGTTGTCTTTGTGCAAGTGGGCATCCAAGAATTTAAATTTGACATGGTCTGGGCAAGGGCTGTTCCTTAAGCCATGCATGATTTCTAAAGGACAGATCCAGTGACTGCTGCCGTGCAAGAAGCTTCTAGGGCATTAACACCACAGTGCAAGGTGTGTTTAGTTACTTGACTTGCAGAATACATTGACTCTTGTATCTCTCTAGTTTCTGCACAAGCAGGAAAGGAAGACACTTTTTGTTTGAGGAGTTCAAGGGTATGTTGCTGAAATTTTAGCATATGGAACTGACAATTTAGTGCTCTGATAGCAAGAGTAGCTGATGCGTATACCTTTTTTACCCAATCTGTCTAGTGATCAAGAATCCCTATCTGAGGGGGTGGGATTCTTAGCAGAGGTTGGTTTACTTCCTTTAGGCCCTTGAGAAATTACCTCAGGGTCAGCAGTGGGATTTTTAAAAATAAATTTGAGAGTCAGGGACTCTCTAGTACCGGTCTGGTTTTCTGGGGGCAGGAGGGAGGGTGTCAGGAGTCAAGCTGGATTCCAGTAAAACATCCTCCACAACATTCAGGACTGGGGGGGGGGGGGTTGGCCAAGGGCCTGTGCTGTGGAAGATCTAAGAATTCCCCAAGTCTCTTTTTAGACTGAGGGTAGTCCTCACTCTCCCACTGGAAATGTCCTCTTAAAGTATGAAGGGTTTCCACAAAGGAAAAATCCTCTGGGGGAGAGGCTGAAGGGATGGAATCCTCTGCATCAGAATCCTCAAAAGCAGAGAGGGGATGCATGTCTTCATATTCAGATGCATCAGTCTCATTTCACTCTTGTTCAGACAAAACTACAGGGAACAGATCTCTCTTCCTTTTGGAGGGTGTAGCTTGGCTTCCCCTGATTAGCATGATAAGGTCTTCCGCCATTTTAAGCATTTGAGACTAAAGGAAGGAAGCAAATACCTGAGATTGGGTCTGTTTCTTGGGTGTGGTTCTGGGCCTAAGAAACTGTCATTTTCGAAAGAACGGCAGTCATGAAAGAAGACATGGACGTCTGTGTCGAGAATCAATAGTGCGAAGGACTTCCTCGGAAGCCGGTGCCTGCTCAGCGGCTCCAAACCCATCCGAAGTAGAGATGGCCAGAGGATCCTTAGTCAAAGAGTTTTGAGGCATACTGGTCTCCGAAAGGGTCTCGGTAGAGGCCTGCGATTCTACAGAAGTGGGCATCAGGGGCTGCGAAAGTGCCTCACTGAGGACAGGAGAACTGACGACTAGCTTAACAGGAGCACTGTCGGTAGGTTTGGACCTGTGCGGTCTGTCTCTATCTTTACACTTTTTTGGAGGATCTGCTGTCGGATGGCTTACTGAGGCCATATTAGAGTCAGAGGACTGTAAGCGAAAATATCTAGTTACAATAAGGGCCTGACGCCGGATAGTTCTGGTGTTGAGCAAAGCACAGAAGCGACAGCGGGGGAAGTCGTGGTCTGGGCAAAGCAAGTGAAGCAGTAAGAATGAAAGTCTAGGTGTGGTATTTGCTTTCCTCAGGCAAAACAATTAACTTTTTCTGACATCGGTTAGTGGAAGAAAAGAGGATCCCTAACAGGGTACTTCACTTTAGAAGACTTCAACTTCAATTCGGTAGACGACACACAGGTAGTGGCTGACCGGCACTCATGCGAACTGCTTTTGCTTTGGGCTCCACGGCAAGAAAGACTGATGTAATGGCATCGGCTGCCTTACTTTATACTACTGACGACCTGACGTCGGTCCTCAAGGTACGGCAACAGACGCAGAAATACTAAGCCTCTGGTATTCGGGCCAGCCAAGGGCTAACCTGGCAGGGATAACTCAAATGTGATGACTGCAAAAGTGAAACATGAAGAACCTCCTCCGACAGCATCTGTCCATTTTGATGTGACAGTACATGTCCTGAAGGTTCACCGAGCACATCCAGTCATTCTCTTGCAGAAAGGGTAGGACAGACTTGTGTGACCATCCGGAATTTCGTCTAGGCAACTGCCAGGTTTAGGGCTGAGAGATCCAGGACTGGTCTTAAGTCCCCCTTCGTGACCGGGGGGGGGACCATCCCCTTCCTCCAAGTTGGTGTCCTCCGTGAAGGACTCCGGGTGGGGAGTCTAAGTGTCTCCTTTTACACGTACATTTTCGAGGACCTCCTTGGGGGGTGGGCATCACTGGGAGGACTCAAACAGCTACCCCCGTGGGGGGAACTCCCTGTGGCAGAGAGGTGGCAAGCTGTCCTTGAGGGTCTAGGATGGAGGATTTCAGACCAGACACAGAGGAAGCTAGGGTGAACTCAGAGGACAAAAGCATCAAGGGTCTCGATGGAACCACGAAAACCCTCTTCACCATGTCAAAAGCAAAACACACCTCTGGAGTTGGGACCGTGACCGGGTCTGTAATCCTCTGAATCCGGGGAGCTGAAGCTGAACCTCCAAGTGCCGTGACTCCAAGTGGACAACTCGGCTACGAAAAACTCAGAGCGGACACCCCCACGTCAGATCTTGAGCTGAGGTTCTGACATACTAATGTGTTAAGTAAAAATAATCCTCCCACTCAGACTAAAGGTAATAAAAGTTTCTCCATACTTATGTTTAAAATAAAAATAATCCTCTCACTCAGACTAAAGGGAACAAAGATTCTTCCATTTTACAGAATGTTCAACGTGGACTGCTACTTACAAAGATACTTGCTCAGCCAATATAAAAGTGGATGTGCACTAAACATCAAAAGAGAACATCTTTAGCCTTTCTTACTGCTCTGCCACTGCCAGAATCTCCTTTGATAGTACCTTACAGCCAAGTGCGCCTCAAGGCGTTTTTGCAGTTACCTCCTACTGATGCCTCTAGGTATCAAATGTGTGTTCATATTTGTATTAACAATTCCAAAAACATGCTACATATGCATGGTATAAAATAGCTGTGTAAAATCTTACCATAACCACAGATATCCTTCTCTTCCATGTTGCAGTATTCTTACTGTGGGACTCCCCGCCTTGGGCGACCCGAACGTTGGCTCCTTATACAAGAGCTTAAGCCTGGTTGCTGTAGTTGAGTGGGACGTCGCATGTAGGGCCATAAACCAGGGACCTTAAATGTGCTGTCTGCATGCACAGACCTCAGAACGTATATGTGCAGTTGGACAGTCCAGTAGAGAGCACCAAATGATGTCTATAAGAGGTGCAAAGTGCAATTTGCTAGCTAGTCTGACATCAATCTAGGGGGTGCCCCAGGGTGCTCCTTAGACAAATAAAAAGGAATAAAGGGGGGCAGGTGGGGGGATACTGCAACATGGAAGAGAGACATCTATTGTTATGGCAAGATTTTACACAACTATTCTATGTCCTTCTATTCCTACGTTGCAGTATTCTTAGTGTGGAAGAGTGCCACAGCTTAGGAAGAAGAAAGGGTGAGGAAGAGGTAGCTGATTCCAGAAAGCCCTGCAGGATTGCCCCAGCAAATACTGCACTGGCTCTGGAGACATGGTCCAATTTGTAGTGTCTGGTAAATGTGTGTATGGTGGACCAGGTGGCTGCCTCCAGAATGGAGGCTGTCTCTAGGCCTTTGAGGAAGGCTTTTGAGGATGTCATGGCCCTGGTAGAATGAGCTCTTACTCCCTGGAGTAGGTCACTGCTGTGGTGAGAGTAGCAAAAACCAACATTTTTTTCTGATCCAGCAGGAAATAGTTTATTTGGAGAATGCCTTACCCAGGGATCTGGGGTGGAAGGATACAAAGAGTTGGTTGGATTTTCTGATGGACTTAGTTTTGTCCAAATAAAACATTAGTTTTCTGTGCATATCCAGTGAATGGAGTACCCTCTCACTGTCATCAGCGGGAGAGGGGAAGAAAGTAGGCAGGTGAAGGGATTAGTTTAAGGAAAGTTTGTTGACCACCTCTAGTATGAAAGAAGGGTTAGTGCACAGTCACCTTGTCCTTGTGAAAGATAGTGTAGGGTGAGCAGGCCATGAAAGCTTGCAATTCTGACACCCTTCTAGAAGAGGTGAGGGCCACAAGCAGTACAGTCTTCCATGTGGACATTTGGAGCGTTGCAGCATTGGCTGGCATGAATGGAGGTAGTGTGAGTTTTTCCAGGAAGAAGTTTAGGTCCCAAGGAGGTGGGATGGGCTTTCTTGTGGACTGATGTGCAAGACCCCCTTCAGGAATAATTTAACATCTAGCATGGCTAGTAGAGGAGTTTCTAGTGGTAAGCAGGCAGAGACTGCAGACAAGGGGACCTTCACTGAGGAGTATGGAAGGCCAGCCTTGATAAGTTTACACACAAGGACTAGAGGAGTATCCACTTGAAAGGGGTCCCTGTGCCTATGGAGACAACACTAGGAAAATCTTTCTCATTTTGACATGTAGGATCTCCTTGTACTGGTTTCCTGGCCTCCCTCAGGACGGAAAGCACATCCTCGGAGTAGTGGTGTCTGAAAGGAATTAAAAGTTATCACCCAGAGTGTTAACCCTAACAACTGTAGGTGAGGGTGAATGACAGATCTCTTCTGTTCTGCGAGTAGGTCCACCTTGTGGGGTAACTTGAGGTGATTGCCCTTGGCTAGTGAGAGTACTAGGTGGAACCAGTGCTGCCATGGCCAATAGGGAGTCACCAGTAATATTTTTGGTTTGTCCATCCCGATCTTCAGGAGGACTTTTTAAATGAGATGGAAGGGTAGAAAATACATAAAGAAACCGAACCTTCCATGAAATGCTGAAGGCATCTACCCACTAGGCAAGTGGAGAGTGACCCTTGGTGTAGAATTTCAACAACTGTCGGTTTTGGGGGGAGGCAAACAAATCTATCTGAAGTGTGAGGTATCACATGACTGTGGTATTGTCTGTGAAGATTTGAAGTGGGCCTGGTTGCAGGATTGGGAGAAAGGCTTTCAGAGCCAAAAAGACTGCTGTCATTTCCCTCACATTGATATGTTTCATTTGGAGGGTAGGATGCCAGGTCTCCTGTGCCATGAAGAACTTCATGGTAGTCCCCCCACCCTAGGTCTGCTGCATCTGTATGCACACACTGGTTTGGGGTGGGGGGGTTGAAGTGGATGGCGGCCTAGGTTCATTTGTATTTGTTGACTCCACCACCTTAGTTCTGCTTTGAAGCAGGGCAAGAGTGTAATCTGAAACACTAGAGGGTGTTCATACTGATACCACACATTCAAGTACCACTGCAGTTTTTGCATATGCATTCCGGTCAAAGGCAGCATAGAGATGGTGGCTGCCATCAGCCCCAGGACCCTTAAGAATGGTCTTTCAGATATCTGCTGAATCTGCATTGGGTCTTGGAAGTGAGTACAGAGGGAGAGAACTTTGCCGTGAGGGAGGAATACCCGCATCAGGTCTGTTCTGATCCTGCAGTCCAGAAAGATTTTGTCCTGCTGGTGGTTAGGGATGATTTTGTAATGTTGAGGGTGAACCCAGGCTATGAAGTAGGGAAATGGTGAAGTGCAGATAGTTTTGTAGGGTGTCCTCTCTTTCTGCTAGAATGAGGCTGTCATCTAGGTAGGGATAACTCTGAACACTTGGTTCTGCAAAAAGCTATAGCTGGAGCTAGACATTTTGTGAATACTCTGGGTGCAGTAGATAAACCAAAGGGCAAGGCTGTAAATTGAAAGTGTGAACAGGGCCCAGTGAAATGTATTTTCTGTGGGAGGTTTTTATAGGGATATGGAGGTAGGCCCTCCTTTAGATAGTGTGTGGCCACAAAAGCCTGCGCTGGCAATAGTCGAAGAAGGGTTTGTAGGGATAACATTCTGAATGATGGAAATTTTAAGAATAGGTTTAGATAGGACAGATCCAGTATTGGCCTCCAAGGGCCATCTTTTTTGGGGACAAAAAATAATCTTGAGTAAAAGCCTTTTCCTTCCTGTCCTGGAGGGACAGATTCTATAGTTCTGTGGTTCAGAAGGTCCTGGAGGACCTCTGGAATAAGAAGTTGATTTCTGTGGGGGAATGGAATGCCCCTTGTAAAGGGCTTTTCCTTCCAAGAGAGGAAATATCCCTCTTGTACTATTGCCAGCTCTCAGTGATCTGAGGTGATGGATCTCCAAAGGGGGAGGCAGTGGGAGAGGCAGGCTGACAAGGGGAGGTGGGCAAGGTAGTCACGCATTGTTAGAGCAATTTCTGTCATGAAAGGGCTGTCTTTGGATAGGCTGTGATGCTGCTGGTCTGCTTCATGGTTCCTTACCTATGTCTGGAAGAGGATGGAGTAGCAGAGGAGGGTGTTCTCCTGACAAAGGTTGTCTTAGCAGGGTAACGTCTATAATGTTTAGGAATGGGAGACACCAGCAGGTGTTTGATGCCGTGAAGCTCTTTACTTTTCTCCTGAAGGTTTTTAGAGAGGTCTGCAGACTGTTTACCAAACAAGAGGTTGTGGTCTAGAGGGGCATCTAGAATTTTTTTTTACTGTAAATCCTCTGGTAGGGGTTAAAGTTGTAGCCATGAATATCAATGTAGTACTGATACAGAAGCAGTGGACCTTGCAGAGGCCTCTGCTGCATCATAACTGCATCTAACAGAATGTCTGGCCACTTGATAAGCCAGGGACAGTTTTGATGCTACCTCTGTCTTGCTAGGGCAGTCAGGTATGGATAACAGGCGGGTAGAAGCTTGGTTTACAAGGTTCAAACCGTTTTTTATCATATGGGTTTGGGTAGATGATCGCTCTGAAGGCTAGGGTGGAAGTATAAACCTTATTTATCCTGTCCACGTTTTTACTATCTTTGTCAGTAGGTTACAGACAAAAGGAAGTATTCAGTCTTGACTGCTTATAGGTGATACAGCAATCACTGATGGGTCTTGCCAGGGGTGGTTTTACCAAGAATATTTGATCTGGTATTTTACAGAAATGGTCGGGCAGGAGGCTGAGAAACTGGGTTTTTAGATTTTGCAGAGAATGCATCAAGGTAGGTAGGAATAACTGGTAGGATGGCTGAAGGGGAGGGAGATTCCCACTTGAAGTAAAGTATCTCTTCTGAGTTTAAGTCATTTGGGAGGTGTCCCATTTAAAATATTCTTTTATTTTTGTGATAGTCTCCCCAAAGGTGACATCCTCTGCTGGAGAGCCCCCTTCTATGGACTCATCAGAGAAATAATACTCTAATTGGGGGAGGGGGGGGGGGTAATTTGAGATGAGTAAATAATAGTTGTTTTTAATCTTACCATAACCACAGATGTCCTCCTCTTACATGTTGCAGTATTGAAACTGTGGGATTTCAAGCCCTCAGGCGACCCATCCGCTCCTACACAAAAGCTTAAGCCTGGCTGCCGCAGGTGTGTGGGGCGTCAAATGTAGGGCCATAAACCGTACAGTATAAATGTGACGTCGGCACGCACAGACCTCAGAACTTGAAGCCCAGAGAAGAGACTATAAGGCCAAGGAGAAGCAAAAGGAAATGTCCCTGAGGGCTGTAGGAGCTGGTCTGTAGGGAGAGGATACACCAGAGAAGACTGAATACCAGGGGCTTGGAGGTGGGATGGAATACTGCAACACGGAAGAGAAGGACATCTATAGTTATGGTAAGAATTTACATAACTATTCCAAGTCTTTCTACTCCCATGTTGCAGTATTCAAACTGTGGGAGAGTACCACAGATAGAAAGAATGTTGGGAGGTGGCAGAGGTAGAGGATTCCAGGAATCCTGCAGGATTGCCCTGGCAAATCCTGCCCTGGCTCTAGAGACTTGGTCGAGCTTGTAGTGCTTAGTGAAAGTATGGACTGTAGACCAGGTGGCTGCCTCCATGACTGAGGCTGTGTCTAGCCCTTTCATGAAGGCCTTTGAGGTAGCCATGCCTATGGTAGAATGTGCTCGCACTCCTTGAGGCAATGGTTTGTGATGAGTAGCAAGAGAGGATGGATTCCCTAATCCAGGAGGAGATAGTTTGTTTGGAGACTGCCTTACCCAAAGCCCTGCGATGGAAAGAAATTAACAGCTGGTCATATTTCTGAAGGACTTAATTTTGTCCAAGTAGAATCTCAGTTGTCTAAGTACAGCCAGGGAATGGAGAGTCCTGTCCGCAGTTAGTAGGGGAGGGGAAGAAGGTGGATAGGTGAATAGACTGGTTTCAGGATATTTCAGTTACTACTCTGGGCATAAAGGAGGGGTTTGTGCATAGAGTCGCCCTATCATTATGGAAGGTAGTGGAAGAAGGGCAACCCATCAGAGCCTGTAATTCAGACACTCTTCTAGCAGAGGCAATGGCCACTAACAGAATGGTTTTCCATGTGCACATTTGAAGAGATGCTGTGCTGGTGGGCTCAAAAGGGGGTAGGGTAAGATTTTCTAGAACGAAGTTGAGGTCCCAAGGAGGAGGGATGGGCTTTCTTGGTGGTCTGATGAGCAAGACCCCTCTCAGGAAAAGTTTCATGACCAATCTGGAAAGAGGAGGTGGCTATAAAGGCAAGCATGTAGAAATGGCAGAAAGATGGACTTTGACAGAAGAGTACGCCAGTCCCTCCTTAATGAGTTCACAGGTATAGTTCAGGACAAGGGGGTGGATCTGCCAGAAATGGGTCTTTGTCTCTAAGAGAACACCATTTCGAGAATCTCTGCCATTCAGATAAACAGCTTTTCTTAGTAGTTTGTTTCTTGGCCTCCCTTAGGACTGATAGCATGTCTTCTGATTAGGGCTCTCAAAAAGGGATCAAAAGTTGATTACCCAGAGTTAGGTGTAGTAAAGACAGCTGTGGGTGAAGGAGGGATCCCTGTTGCTGCATTAGTATGTCCACCTTGTGGGGTAGCTTGTGATGACTGCTCTTGGCTAGGGAAAACAGAAGGGGGAACCAGTGTTGCCTTGGTCAATAGGGAGTCACCAGCAAGATTTCTATTTGTTCCTTCTTGATTTTCAGAAGGACTCTATGAATTAAGGGAAAGGGAGGGAAGGCGTATAGGAACATTCCCTGCAATGTAAAGCTGAAGGCATCCACTCTCCAGGCTAGTGGTGAGCCCTGCTGCAAAATGTATTTAGTTGTCTGTTCTGGGGGGAGGCAAACAGATCCACTTGAGGTGTGCCCCACTGGTGGACTATGTGTAGGAAGGTATCCCTGTGCAACATCCATTCATGTTGCAAACAGGAGGTTCTGCTGAGCAAGTCCGCTTGTTTGTTTTCCTGAGAGGGAATGTATGAAGCTTGCAGGAAAAGGCGTTTTACTGCCATTTCCCAGATTTGCAGGGTTATCCGACATTACTGCTATGCCTTTCTCCCTCCTTGTTTGTTTAGGTACCACATGACAGTAGTTTTGCCTGTCACAATGTGAAGTATATCCCTGGTTGCAGGATGGGAAGGAAGACTTTTAGAGCTAGCAGGACACCAGTCATTTCCCTGACACTGATGTGCTGTTTTTGCAGGGCAGGGGACAAGCACTGTTGTACCCTGTAGCCCTTCAGGGTTGCTCCCCACCCTAGGTCTGATGCACCTGTGTGCATAGACTGAGTAGTGGGAAGGAGCTGCAGAGGAATTCCCTGGTTGCTGGAAACCTGCTGAATCCACCACTTCAGCTCTATTTTTAGGAGATGAGCTAGTCTAGAGGCTGTTGGCACTGAGACCAAACATTCTTTAAGTACCCCTGTAATTTCCTTATGTGCATCCTTGCTAGTGGGAGCATGGGGATAGTGGCCACCATGAGACCTACAGTTTGCAGAAACTGTCTTGCAGTTGGGTGCAATTCTGTCAATAGGCTTAGAAAATGGGAGGAGGGAGACTGTACTTTGTCTGGTGGGAGGAAGGATCTCATTAGATCTGTTCCGATTCTGCACCAAAGGAAAACCTTGTCCTGTTGTGAGGAGAGAGGATTTTTGAAGGTCAAGGGTGAAACCCAGTTTGTGCAGTAGGGACATGGTGAATTGGATATGGGTTAGAAGGGTGGACTCTGATTCTGCCAAAATGAGAATGTCATCCAGGTAGGAGTAAGATTTGCACTCCCTTGGTTCTGCAATGGGTGATGGTTGGGGCTAAGTGCATGGTAAAAACTCTGGGTGCCGCACACAAGCCAAAGGGCAAGGCAGTACATTGAAAATGAGAAGGCACAGAGAAGCGCATGAATCTCCTGTGGGAAGGTCTGACTGGGATGTACAAGTATGCATCTTTTAGGTCTAGATTGACCATGAAGTCTTGAGATGGTATGAGAGGTAAGAGTCTGAAGGGAGAGCATCTTGAAGGAGGAACCTGTAGGAACAGATTTAGGTATGAGAAGTCCAAGATAGGTCTCCAGGGGCCATCCTTTTTTGGGACTAAGAAAAGGCGGGAGTAGAAGCCTAGTCCCTCCTGCCCTGAGTGAACTGGTTCTATGGTTCCCTTGGGAAAAGTTCCTGCAGGATGGGTGGAAATTAATTTTTGGGAAAGAAAGGCATCTTTTTTGGTGTAGGTTTTTCTTTCCAGGATAGAAAGTATCCTTTTAGGATGATGGAAAGAACCCACAAATCTGAAGTGATGTTCCTCCAGAAGGGAAGACATAGGGTAAGGCAAGCGGACAAGGCAGTCATGCTGAAGAAGGCCCCCCTCTATCTGGAAAGGGCAGTTTGTTGGGGGGTTGAAGGGGTCTGGAATAAGGTTGTCTCTCAGGTCCCGGCCGTAGAAGGGTGAGAGGTGGAAGGGGCCCTTCTGACAAAGGATGTTTTGGCTGGGTAGTTCCTGTAGTATCTGTGCACTGGGGACACTAGCAAGTGCTTAATGTCCTGCAGCTCCTTGCAAGTTCTTGAAAAGTTCTGCAGTATTTTTGCCAAACAGAAGGTCCAGAGGAGCATCCATGACTTTGGCTTTAAAATCATCTGGCAACGGCTGTAATCTGAGCTAGGAGTATCTGCTTAAGTCCGATGCAGTCGCAGCATTTCTGGCAGCTGCTTCTGCTGCATCATAACTGCAACAGATAAGAGTGTCTGGCTACTTGTGTAGCCAGGGACAGTTTGAAGGTAATGTCCGATTTGGCTGAACAGTCAGGGGTGGAAGCCAATAAAGTGGAGGCCTAAGAAACCAGGTCTAGTTTTGCTGTCTTTATCTGATGGCAGTAGAGAAGCATAATGCGACTTACTGTCTGGGAAAACTGCAATGACTGCAGAGTCGGGGGGGGGTACTAGAAACTTGTAGTCATCAGGTACTTTGTAAAACCTATCCGGCCTTTTAGGGGCAGGAGGTTTAGTGTCTGGGTTCTTGGAAACAGAACTGAAGGCATCCAAGAAGGCTGGGAGCACTGGAGGGATGGCTGAAGGCGAGGGAGAGTCAAGCTATAGAAGCTCAAAGTATCTCTTCTGGGTTTCAGAAATTAAGTATCCCACTTGAAAAACTCTCACTTTTGAAATAGTCTCCCCAAATTAAATATCCTCAGGTGGGAAGTCCCCTTCAACAGAGTCCTCATCAGGGGAGTAATAGTATATGGGAGAGGCAATCTGAGAAACATAAGAGATAGACTCCTCAGAGGAGTAAGACTGGAGTAGGGCCTGTAGGCCTAAGTGCCATAAAGGCCTGCAAAGAAGTGAAGGATTCCCACTCTGGGGCTTCTTGAGGCATCAGGCTAAAGTGTTTCATTTTTTTGTTTCCTTTTAGTAGGAATGGGCGTCTGGTTAGGAAGGGAAACAGAGGCCTGCATTGGAGAAGTCTCGGTTGGCCGGTCAAGCAATGGTTCCCCCTAGACGTCTATTACGGCAGACGTCTATCAACTCCGCTGACATGTTCTCTGTGGCTACTGATACGGTCTCTTCCAGAAGAACAGTAGGAGCAATCTGGTATCCCTTGGCCCCTAGAATGGCAGTCGGCGGAACATTTGAAGGCAGAGCAGCATCTGGAGAAGAAAGTACAGTTTTGTACCTACCATAAATGTAGATGTTCGAGGATCCACATTGCTGCAGTCCTAACCATTGGGTAGTCCGCTGTCCCAGTCGGCCCGGATACCAAAGTATATGGCTGACGTTGGTCACGGCGCATTAGTCTGACGTCAGGGTACTAATGCGCATGACCGACGTCATATCCTCAGTCTTTTCTTGCCCCAGATGTCAGAAGACCCTAAAAAGACAAGGCCAAAACCAAAAACACCAAACACTCCTGCACCAAAAATATGTACAATATATACAAAAATACAAGAGTACAACCTCACCCACACAACCACCCCTAAACACAGAGGGGAAGGAGGGAGGGTAAATTGGACTGCAGCAATGTGGATCCTCGAACATCTACATTTATGGTAGGTACAAAACTGTACCATGTTCTTCATTCCACATTGCTGCAGTCCTAACCATTGGGTAGAATCCCAAAGCAGAGGTAAGGGAGGCTGGCAAATCATAAAGAAGCAGGAGCTGTCAACATGCCTTGCAAAATAGCTGTGGCAAAACCAGCCCTAGATTTAGAGTAGAGAGGAAGGTGGTAATGCTTAGAGAAAGTATGCACTGAACTCCAAGTAGCTGCCTCCAAAATATCCTTAGTTGCCACCCCCCTTAGAAATGCTGTTGAAGTGGCAGTAGCCCTAGTGGAATGAGGCCTAATCCCAGCTGGAATCTCCTTGCCATGATGGGAATAACAAAATGCAATGCAAAACCCAATCCACTTAGAAATAGTTTGTTTTGACACAGGCTTGCCCTGAGAACTCAAAGCAAAAGAAAAACAACTGCTGAGACTGCCTAAAATCCTTGGTCCTGCTTAAATAATAACGCAACTGCCTGTGTACATCTAAAGTGTGCAAAATCTTTTCCCCCTTATTTTGGGGATCTGCATAGAAAGTAGGAAAATGAATAGTTTGGTTTAAAGCCACACTAGAAACCACCTTAGGCATAAAAGAAGGATTAGTACGTAATGATACCCTATCCTTATGGAAAATCAAAAAAGGCTCTACCGCCATAAGGGCCTGCAATTCAGAAACCCTTCTTGCAGAAGTAATGGCCAACAAAAAAGCAGTCTTCCATGACAAGTATTTCAATTCAGCAGTAGCCGCAGGCTCAAAAGGTTGTAGAGTAAGTTTCTCCAACACAAAATTGAGATCCCAAGCAGGAGTAGGAGCTCTACGTGGGGTCTTATATTCTTTGCCCCTCTAAGAAATTGCTTGAACAAAGGATGCGAAAACAATGGTGGGTCACAATCATAGTGAGCTGAAATTGCTGCAGCATGAATCTTAATGGAAGAGAAAGACAAACCTTTGTCCAATAACTCAGTAAGATATTGAAGAGCCACACTCAAATTAGGCTCAGAAATCTCCAAATTCTTTGCTGCACTCCAAAATAAAAATCTCTTCCATTTTTCTGCGTACACTTTCCTTGTACTAGGTCTTCTGGCTTCCATAATCACATTTAAAACTTGTTGAGGAAGTTGAGACCTGCTGTGTTTCAAAACAGAATATGCCAGGCTGTTAGATGAAGAGAGTGAAGCTTGACATTGAGCAGGTGACCGTCCCTCTGAGACAACAGGTGTGGAATCAAAGGTAAAGGCCATGGAGGCTTCCTTACCAGACTCCTCAGTAATGGGTACCAGTGTTGTCGAGGCCAATCTGGAGCTATTAAAATCATCCTTGGCTTGTCTTGTCTGACCTTTAGGAGCACCTTTGGGATAAGAGGCAGAGGTGGAAAGGCATACACATGAAGATTTTTCCAACTGAAAGAAAGAGCATCCACTTTCCAAGCTGTGTGATGAAACCTCTTTGTGCAAAACTTTGGCAGCTGGTGGTTTAGTGGAGAAGCGAACAGAACTATGTCTGGAGTTCCCCATGACACTGTCAATTTCCGAAAAACATGAAGATCCAGTTTCCACTCGTGGGGATCCATGATTTGTCTGCTTAACACATCTGCTAAGGAGTTCTGTGCTCCCGGCAGAAACCTTGCCTGAAGAGTTATATGCAAGCTGAGCGCAGTCTCCCATAAAATCATTGCTTGCCTGCACAACGGGTAAGAATGTGTTCCCCCTTGTTTGTTGATGTACCACATGACAGTTGTGTTGTCTGTTAGAATCAACACCTGCCCTGGAAGAAGTAACTCCTTGAAAGCCATTAATGCAAACTGGACTGCTAACATCTCCTTCATGTTGATATGTAGATGCTGTAGTCTGGCAGGCCACTTGTCTTGTATCCACTTTCCATTTAGATGAGCTCCCAAGCAATGTCTGAGGCATCTGTCGTTAGAATCTGACTCGCCTCTGGCCGGGTCACAGAGAGTCCCTTGTTTAGGTGACATTCCTGAGCCCACCACAAAAATTCCTTCTGAATGCAAGGTATTATTTGAATGACAGTGTCCAAATCCTGGCAGTGCTGTGTCCATACATTTTGAGATACCATTGCAGCTTCCTCATATGCAGTTTGGCATTGGGAAGCACCAGAATACAAGATGCCATGAACCCTAAGGCTTGAAGGACTGTCCTTGCAGTCAGCCCGGACTGAAGAGATAGTTGATGGAAGTAAATGGAAAGATTCTTTTGTTTGTCCGGGGTTAAAAGGCCATCTGGGCTGCTGTATTCAGTCTCACACCCAGAAAGCACATGTCTTGAGAGGGTACTAGACTGGACTTTATTTCGTTCACAGAATACCCTAGGCATCTTAGCACTGCTATCACATATTCCAAATGCTGTAAAGGTCTTCCTTTTCTTGAGCCAGAATCAGGCAGTCGTCCAAGTAAGGATAGATTTGAATTCCTTTTAGCCTGAAGTAAGCTATCACTGGAGCCAGAACCTTTGTGAATACTCTGAGGCAGTAGATAAGCCAAAGGGCAATGCAGAGAACTGATAATGGGAATTTCCAGCTCGAAAGCAGATACTTCCTGCAACTTAGTCTGATAGGCACATGAAGGTAAGCCTCCTTGAGATCTAAAGTTACCATCCAGTGATCTTTGCCCAGCAGAGGTAAAAGCTGTTGTAACGTCAACATTTTGAACTTGGGAATGTCCAGATAAGTGTTGAGGATAGATAAATCCAAAATTGGTCTCCATGTGTTCCCCTTCTTTGGTACTAGGAACAGGCGAGAATAAAATCCTAGGCCCCTTTCTGGCACAGGAACTGGCTGAATGGCCCCTATTTGGAGTAACAGAGAAATTTGCTTGTGAGCCTCTTTTCTTTGTAGAGGAGGAATGTCTGGCATGCCTTTGAAAGGAGGCAAGGTATGGAAATAAAACCTGTAACCGTGGTGAATGATATCCAAAACCCATCTGTCTTGGGTAATTAAATCCCAATTTTCTTTGAAAAGAGCCAACCTTCCTCCCAAAGGTGCTGCCAGATGAGAACGTACTGGCAGCTGAAAAGGCAGGTCATTGGGTCTGTTTACGAAAGGACTGACCCCTGCCCTCACCAGAAGTCTGAGCAGGTGAACTCCCTGTTCTAGGCCTAAAAGAACCTTGAGCTCTGCCCCTACCACGCCTAGACCTACCCCTAGAATGGGAATCATAAGCAGGATATGTCCATCCCTTAGTAGGCCAATTTCTACTAAACTTCGGAGGCTGCACCTGCAAAAATCTTTAACAGTTTGCATAGACTTAGCCTTGTCCTCCATTTTCTTTAAAACTGCTTCCACAGGCGAACCAAACAACACGTCAGACTGTAAAGGAGCATCCAAAATCCTTGTCTTAACATGCTCAGCTAAATTCTGATCCCTCAACCAGGCGTGCCTCGAAGAACAGAACCAGTGGCAGCTACCCTCGAGGAGGCCTGCACAGCATCAAAACCACATTGCAAGGAATGCTTACCCACCTGTTCAGACACATGAACTAAATCCTGCAACTCTTTACACTCAATACCTTCCGCCAGAGCATCCACCTTAGACTTCAATTGTGAAAGGAGATAATTTTGATATTTTAACATGTGAAACTGGCAATTCAACGCCCTCATGGCTAAAGTGGAAGAAGTATACACTTTCTTTCCCCATCTATCCAAAGCCCTTGCCTCTTTATCAGGAGGAACAGGATTTTTAACAACAGAAGCCTTAACACCTTTAGGCCCCTGAGAGACAGTTTCCGGGTCTGCCCTAGGACTCTTAAAAAGATATTTATGAGCTTCAGGCACTCTATAGTACCTATCCGGTTTAACTGGGGCAGGAGGCAAAGAATCAGGGTTCAGGGAAGCCTCTGCAAAAACATCTTCCACCACATTCAGAACAGGAGGTATAGCTAAAGGCCTATGCTGGGGTAAAAACAAGAATTCCCTAAGCCTCTTCCTGGAATCAGAGAAATCTTGACCTTCCCATTTAAAATGCTCCCTCATGGAATGAAGAGTCTCTGAAAATGAAAAATCCTCAGGAGGAGAAGCTGAAGGAGTAGAGTCATCCACATCAGAATCAGAATAAGGAGGATACTCCTGCAAGTCTTCAGCCGAAGACTCAGAAGCCTCCGAACACTGCTCAAAACTCTCAAACTCAGGTTCCACCCTAGGCCTCTTATCAGGAGGGGGCATAGAACCTCTAATCATAGTAATCAAATCCTCTGCCATTTTAAGCATATGTTTCTTAGGCAAAGATCCTGAAGAGCTAGGAGAAATCCCCACTGAGGTTAAACCTGGCCTGCCTCTCAAAGAAGCCTTGGAAACAGAAGGGGAGGCTCTAACCACCTTAGGAAGAGAGGGAAGAACAGCCACCTGAGAAGCCCCTTCAGCCTGGCCTACCTCCTGAGAGGACACATCCTGTAACAGTAAAGTCTCTCCCTGAGACTCCAAAGAAAGTCCTGGCAGAACCTCCGGCTCCACTGAGCCTTCTAAAGAACCGACGTCCGGGACTGTCGGTTCTTCCCCTCTAGGCTTTGCTGCTTTGTCCTTGCGCTTTTTGGACGAAGCGGGCGTCGGAGCATCCGACGGCATTTTATAATTACAACGCTTCCCAAAAACTAACCTGGCACAGTCTAACCTTCTCTTAATAGTGCGTTTGTTAAATCTAGCACAAGAGCGGCATCCAACAACGTCGTGCTCAGGCCCTAAACAAGGTATACACAAAGTATGGTAATCCCTATGAGGTATCTGTTTCCCACAAGAAATACAGTTATTCACTTTTTCTGACATCCGGTTAAATACTGAGGCAAGAAAAACAAAATATTCCAACGGGTACTTAGCCAACTTTGATTCGGTCTGAAACTCCGACTTCAGAAAATTTCAGAACGCCAACCTGCACTCGCAAAACTGCTTCTGCATCGGACCATGCGGCAAAAAAGACTGAGGATATGACGTCGGTCATGCGCATTAGTACCCTGACGTCCTGACGTCAGACTAATGCGCCGTGACCGACGTCAGCCATATACTTTGGTATTCGGGCCGACTGGGACAGCGGACTACCCAATGGTTAGGACTGCAGCAATGTGGAATGAAGAACATCTGCAGACCTTTGCCTTCTTCTTGTGTTGTTCAGCTTGGGCAGCCAACTTGGGATCCATCCTAAGTGTGAGGCATTTAAAGCATAGTACAGATTTAATGCGGCCAGACAGCTGCATAAGGTTTTTGGTATGAAGGTTTGACAAACAGAGCAGGCCTTATGGTTGTGCTCTCTACCTAGGCAAATGACACAGCAGTCGTGGGAGTCTTTGTGCGGAAGCTGGCGCCCGCAACTACATTTATTCTTTCTCCAACATTGGCTAATCTTAACAGTAATCAAACTAAAGCTCAAGTAAGAGAAAAAAAAAGGCAAACCCCAACAGGGTACTTATCAAAGTCTTCGGAAGCAAGACAGAAGTGGTCGAAGCTATAGTCGTTTGCAGCTGAAAAGTTCTGGGGTTTGTGCGTGCCGTCACATTTATACTCCATGGTTTATCGCCCTACGTGCAACATCCCACGCACCTACGGCAGCCAGGCTTAAGTTTTCGTATAAGAGCCGTCAGGTTGCCCGAGGGCTGGAAATCCCACAGTTTCAATAATGCAACATGGGAATAGGAGGACACAAAATGGATTCATCTGAAGATGAACAGTAAGCCTCCTGTTCTTCCCCTTCATGGGCAGCAGGAAGGAGGAGAAATAACTGAGGCAGGCCTAAGACTGAGAACAGGAATGGTGGACAGGGAAGAGACCATGGGCCAAAGGGGACATGAAAACCTGCATCAAGGAAATGGTGAAAGATTGCTAGTCTGGAACTCCCTCTGTGGGTGGAGATAGGTGCTTAGTTTTCTGCTTCCTTTTCAAAAGAGTCGTCTTAAGAGAAAGCCTGGTTTCAGGGGCATGAAAAGGAGTTGGGGGGCTTCAGGCAAAGGCATCAGTCAGTCGTCTGGCATAGTCTGGTTCCCTCGACATCATTTGGGACCGAAGTCTAAGCCGTCTCCATGGACGTGCTGGCCGTAACTTCCTTAGTGGCTTCCTCGAGGGGAGTCAACGAAGTAAACAGCTCTAACAGACGCCCCTCAACTCGCAAATCTGAAGCTGGCGGAACATCTGATGGCAGTGGCGCAGACGTACTAGGCCTTGGAATCTTGGCCTTTTTCCATGATGGTTCCGCCAGGGCGGCCGACTTGGAATCCATACTGAGCGCTATCTTTTTTTAGCCTCTGGTTTTCTAAATAAAGACTTAGGGCGGCCAAACGGCTTCAGAGGGTCTTGGGTACGAAGAATTGACAAAACAGGGCAAGAGGAATGGTCGCATTCTCGGCCTAGGCAGAAAACTCGATTGTGCGTATCCTAATGGGGAATCTGGGGTAGCTCTGAAATATAAAGTAATGGGTCCACTTAACCCCCCCCCCTTTTTTTTTAATAGGTACTACTTGCTGACCATCAAGCTCCTCCAATTGGCATTTGCCCATTCGCTTCCCCATACAAGTCAACAAACTGACAAAAGGGTTGTTTGGGCCTTCGCCAGCATAACAGCAAGGACAGCGGATTATTCAGGTCATAACCACTTCAACTTAGTTGAGGGACTAAAAAACCCTAATTACCAGAGGGACTACAACGCTCCTCCTGATGCAAACTTCTCTTGTGCACTTACAATAAGAGCTTCTGACAAATTGGCTTGTGAGCAGACGTCTGCCCCTAGGCCACACCTTGCAGTGCCACCCTTTACCCATGAGATTATCACACCAGATAACACTAATCCATCCTCCCCTAATAGACTGACATGCTCCCATTACCTCCAAAAATGCCACATTTGCTAAATGAATGAGTCAAAAAAAGCATTAGTTGGGGCTTACTTACACGTTTCAGTAACACTACTATTAGCGTAGGGGATAAAGGAACGTTTATGGTAAGGTGGGAACCCCAAAGGCTGCCAAATCCTATAGTCTGGGGGTGAAATGACTTTATCATTATTTCACTGGATTTCTTGTGGATCTCAACTCCTCGCTACTTTTCAATCTTCTGTTTAGTGAAACATTTTTTTTTAAACTTTTTTCTCCAAGGTCTCATTTCATTGCTTATTTAAATATTGAACACTGACATTCAGCATTAGTCATTACCTAAGCATGAACAAAAGTTTTTTCTTTGAAGGCAAATCATCTACATCATAAGCTCATTTATATACAATCTTTTGACAAAATTAGCAACAATAAAACAAACCATCCTGCATTGGTAACCATTTAAATTTTTCTAGCATGACTGAGGAATCAATAACAATCAGATTATCTACACAGCAGGGGTGTAGCTAGGATTTTCAAATTTGTACTGACAGCTCTCAAACTGCTACCCCCCTCCCCAGCCAAGCTACGACCATTCTCGTAATTCACGGTTCACTCTTTTAGTGTCGATGAAGAGGCATTTTAGTGTCGATGAAGAGGCATTTTAGTGTAATGCCTCTTCAGTAATAGAATATAAATTCACTCAAACTCGGTTCCTTGAATTGAAAAATAACCGGAAATGTCAGTTCTTATGCAGCATGGTAGTTGGGGTAGAGACTTTATGCTTTTGTTTTCTGTAACTAAGGTACAGGTTTTGAGAGTAAATTACTAACCACCTGCTACCACTAACTAGGATGTTTCATTCACACACACCCCTACCTACCTCTTAGTGCAAGAAATATGGACAAAGCCTAAAATAAACAGGGACAGATATTAAATAATGTTCTCGTGAACTTAGAAAGTTGCTAGAATAACAGGATTTGTGCTAGTATGAGAAAGTTGCTAGAATAACAAGATTTGTGCTAGTATGAATTTTTCTAAAGGACATTAAGTCTGAAGCTGAAATATCTGTCATTTAGCAACTTCAGCCTTCAATGATTTTCTAGAAAAATCACAAAATTTATGAGGAACAGACAAAAAATATGGGGCAAAAATCTGGGCATTCTGCAAAATGTGGACAGTTGAGAGGTATGCTACCTACCACACACACACACACCTCTCAACCTCTTATAGCAACAAACTCATAAATAAAACTGAGGCAAAGGCCCAAAAATAAGGACATTTTTTTTTAAATATTGCTCTTATAAACTTAGAAAGATAATAGAATAGTAGTAGGTCTTGCATCAATACGAATTTTCTGAAAGGTATGAAATCTGAAACTGAAATGTCTGCATTATTTTCTAACTTCAGTCTTTAACAATTTGCCACTAATTTGCCAGAAAACTGCAATTTTATGAAAAACGGACCAAAAATGTGATGCAAAAATATAAAATTGCCAGACAATACAGCTGGGAACCTGTCAAAGGAGGGACACCATTTTAATATGAGCACAGTTAACTTAGAGCAGCTGACAAAATTAGAGAATCTACATGCATTTCTGAAATAAAAGTATTGTATAACTCTGATCATTACAGTTATTTATAAAAGTAAAGTAAACCCTCCATGTTTTCTTCCAAAATTGCTATTTTGTGGAGGGATCATTAGGGGAAGAGCAACATTTTGAGCCAAAATCAGGGACAGTTGAGGTTTGGCTATGCCTAATTCTATAAAGCAATTTATTTGCATGTACCTCTCAACCTGTTAATGCAATAAATCTGGACAAGGCCAAATATATTGAGGGAACATATAAACAGTACTAAAAATTGCTCTTGTATAAACTGGGACAGTTGATAGAACAGGTCTTATTTTAGCATGCATTTTTCTGAAGGTTATAAAGTCTGAAACTAGTGTGTCATTATTTAGTGACTTAATTCCTAAATCATTTGCCAAAAAAACACAAATTTTGAGGAACAAACCAAAAATAAGAAGCAAAAAATCTATTCATTCTTTGAAAATCTGGACAGTTGGGAGGTATAGTTCAGCTGGGGCTGTCTAAGTCTGCCGCCCTTCCCCCTTACAAAACCATGGTCGAATGGAGCCTCCCCCTGCAGCCATCCCAATGATCCATTACTTTGCTATTTCACTCCATTTACCATAAACACTAATTTGCATACTGATTTACTTCTATGATGATTTGAACTTCATTTGAAAGTTTTATTTTGCATTTTACAGCACAAACACTAAGACATCTGCTAAACAAACTTGGCATTAAAACTTCTCTGCCCTTGAAACTCACATTCATTGAAACAACATTAAAACCCACATTCAAAGAAAAATACATTTTACCCGTGGCAGATAAAAATTAATTCTAGGCTGCTTTTAAATCACAGGCCTCTTGCATATGAAACATACATGTGCTCTTTGATACACCTTCCTATTGCTTTGAACATTTTTCCAGTAAACAATGAAACAAAACTGCCCAATTCAGAACATTTCCATCATAAAAGTCTACTCAAACTTCTACAGTCCACCATTATCAGTAAATAATATGCACAATCTCTGAAGTAGTAAAAGGTCATCTAAATAATTCCACGTTAAATAAATCTAACTAATGAAGAGGTTGCTGCCAGCAATCACCTTTATATTTCATGGCTTCACCGAAAAATAAAGTGCCTGATGCCCCTGAGGAATAAATTGCCTAAATTACATTAAAAATAAGCTAGTAATATTGCAATAGGAAATGGATGGCAAACTGATAACAAGCTCATAGTTAGTGTCTTAACTTTCAGTACAGCAGCATTCACCCCTTATGGGAGCAGAACCAACAACCTTCTGCATTAAAAGCAAGTACACAACATGTTGTGCTACTAGCAATGTGAGCCGACTTAGCATAATCAGCACTAAACTTCTCTTCTCCTGCAGCTCTCAAGCTCCTTGTAAAATCTACGCAATACTCAACTACATCTCAACTTCGCAGCACAAGAAGTCTGGAAAAAGCCAAATTTATTGGGGTGGGTCAAAAGGACAAAAAACAGGAACACATTAAACATTGCTTGTATAATCTTGGAAAGCTGCTATAATAAAATGCTGCGTTTCCATCATACATTTTACTGCCAAGGTCCCTGTGCAAAATAGTCAGAACAACATACCACTATGCCAAATCACCTGCTTTGTGAAAGAGAGGAAGACTGAAACTTAAATGGCTATCATTTAATGAATTCAGTTCTCACCATAGCTGTCAACCTCTCAGCACAAAACACCTGGACAAACCCAGTAATGAGGGAATACAGCCCTCAAACATATTCAGTGAATTTGGTTCTTGCCATAGCTGTCAACCTTAGCACAAAAAACCTGGACAAAGCCAATAACAGGGTATTACAGTCCCAAAAATAAGGACAAATTTCAAATAGTCATAAACTTAAAACAATTGCTATAAAAAAGGTTGCGTTACTATATATTTATTGCTAGAATAAAAAGTTGTTTTACTATGTATTTTCTGAAGAATATGAAGTCTGAAATTCAAATGCCTGTCAATTTTACTTCTGACGAAACAAAAAATTTTCAGCAGAGGCCCAGGGAGAAATACTGTAGACGCGTCTTTGTAAAATGGCCAGACACCAGAGCAAATCCACACAACCACAGGGATAAGATGCAGACTCCACACAGAAGGCACCCCAGCCAAGAATCAAACCAGAAAACCCCACAGCTGTGAGGCAACAATACTGCCAGTGCAGTAAGTAAAGGTCCTAATTGAAAAATTGAATAAAAAACAAGGAAAATAAGCAATGTCTGAAATAGAAGTTTGACTCACAAGTATGGTATAACCACACTGCCCTAAAAATATGCTGCACATTATGACATCACAACCAGATAATGCTTCAACCTGCAGTTTAAAATGGTGGGCAGAGTTTTTATACACTTATCAGAGAAAGCACTTTGTACTTGTGAATCAGGCAGAGTACTTTGTAATTGCTGGATTTGCACTCTTTCTTCCCGACTGCTTTTTCACACTCAAAAGTATTCAATAAGAGCAGGCTTGTTCTGCTTTGTCTGTCTGTCAGTATCACTGCTATTGGCACTGGATTTAGCATGCACATTTGTTAAAGCTAAATTCTTTACAAGTGATGCAGGAATATAGGAAGTAATTACATCAGATTTATTCAATTTTATGATTAATGCTTTAAATATTCACCTACACTTTTCAGTCACCTTTTACAAGAACACATATTAAGGAGATTATGGTCAGTGCCACTTGTTAGTGTGTTGTACAAATATGGGTAACACAAAATTCCATCTCCTACAAGGTTCTGCTGCATATCACAAAATATACCACTTGTTGCTTTTATAAAGCAAGTCATATTAAGATTTATGCAAGGAAGAAAAACTAGCATATGGTGGCAACAGTCATGTAATAATTATGACTGGACCCATTACTGCATCTTTCACTTTCAAAAATAGTAATTTCCCAGCTCACACTTTATTCTCTGTGGTTTAATCAAACTATGTACTACTTGATAAACAATGTTAATTTAAAACAGAAAATCAGTACAAGGCAAGATGTGTGTGTGTGTGTGTGTGTGTGTGTGTGTGTGTGTGTGTGTGTGTGTGTGTGTGCAAAAACAAAAAATTGCCTCTGTGTGTATACATGTGTGTGTGTGTGTGATATATATATATATATATATATATAAAATACACACACACAAAACAAGTAAACACTATGCTTTTATCAATCTGCAGAGCTAGAGAAATAAACAGTTGTCAAAACATACTGTAAGATAAACGTATTGGACATCCCCTACCTGAGTCTCTAGAGCTGGATAGCGTAGGTGGAACATTTGTGTCCTGTGTGGTTATTTATCATAGAGAACAGCCCAAATGAGGAACTTGAGTGTCCAAGATAAACATCAAGAGATGAGATTCTAGCCTGTGTTTTCTTCCACTTTAATAGACAGTATAACAACTGGCAGATGATAATATGATACTTTTAAGCCAAATATATTTGATGTAAATAGTGTGAAGTATTTATTGTGGGGACAAAATGTATACACGCGCACACACACACACACACACACACACTATTACTCACCAACCCTTGGTTGCAAGACTAAAGTGAGACCATAACGAATCCTCCTCCCGCTTTGACCAAAAGCATTTGAAACGAATCCTCCTCCTGCTTCGACCAAAACGAATCCTCCTCCCGCTTTGAGCAGAACCATTTGAAACTAATCCTCCTCCCGCTTTGACCAAAAGCATTTGAAACGCTAAGCATTTGAACTGGTCGGTCGGCTGGAAATACATGTGCGGAGCTCCTGACTGGCTGCCCTGATGCGCTACTGGCTGGTTGGCCGGAAATACATGTGCGGAGCTCCTGACTGGCTGCGCTGACATCATTGTGCAGTAAAGCACGAAAATAACAGAAAAGTGAACATTTAAAATGCTACCCCCCCTTCTACACAAGTTGTACTGAAATCAGTACAGTGCGTATGCCTCCCGACGTCCCTGCTACACAGTGCTGTCTAATGCCACCTACACAAGTGTCCAAGCAGGACTGAGACTCCCTTGACAGGGCACACGCTACTTGGAAAAATTCTGGCTGTGAAAGGGAAAGTGAATAAATCCTAACACCATCACTCACTGGTAAACGGATCAGCCCTCTAGGAGGCTGGAGCTTTCTAGCTACTATGGTGTTCAAAACAGAAATGTCTCAATATGCAGAAATCCACAGGACTATGAAGCCAAGATGAGCGGGTGCGTGGGTCTCTAAAATGGGCAAACTGTGAAGCCACGATGAGCAGGTGCGTGGGTCTCCAAAATGGGCAGACAAGGTGATTACTGTGTGTTCTATAAAGCCAGAATGTGAGCTGGAGGGAGGTACCTCGACAGGAAGACTAAAAAAAAACACCACATACTTATAATTAAGGATACTCTGAAAGGGAGGATTCAGTTGCTGCCATCCTATACCCCAGTCGACCCTGGAAGACCATGCTCATCGCTATACATGAGTTGATATTAGCAGAGGGCGTCATTGCATCTGTCTGCTGCAGGACATGAAGTCTAACAGTGTGGTGAACACTGACAAGTACAGATGGTTCCCTTCCTTTGTATGCTTTTAACTCACTGCTTCCTACAAGAGTGCACTCATCAGGAAAGCAGAGTTACTATGCATTCTTTAAGAAATGTACTCGTCGTTACAGCGGACTTTCATGTACTTTCAAAATTAATATACATGTCACTGTTTCCAAACTAACTTCAAGTCCGGGTAAAGGTACATACAAAACTAAGATATCAAAATGACATCTACAATCTGACATGATTTGCTGCTAATCATGATAGTGAACATGGTATATGCAGAGTTGGAATTCAGGAGCATTTACAAAAAGGTATGAAAAACAGCACATTTATATGTTTACATTAATAATGCAGAAATAATGAGAAACTTTTATTGGGGGTGGTATCTTCGAGCAGTGGATGTTAGTAAAAAAAAAAAAAAAATTAAAATATGGACGGTAGTGAGAAAACATTCTCAGATATAGATGCTCCTTCAGTATAACAGTTATGACAATTAACTATTTTCATAAAATACAGCTATGCAAAATCTTACCATTACTCATCACCTTTGGGATCTCCTGCCAACGACAGGCCAATATCTAGCCTTTATTACCTAGGGAGGGAGTGAATACTGCAACAGTGAAAAGGACAGCTAATGTTAAGGTAAGAATTTACACAACTTCACAATGTCTTTTCCATATCACCGTTGCAGGATTCATCACTTTGGGGAGAGCACAAAAGCTACACTGAAGGCAGGAAGGAGGAAGGCAAGGAGTCCTCTACAAAACCATGAAGTATAGCCCTGGCAAAACCTACCCTGACCCTTGAAATGACAATTTGTAATGTTTAATGAATGTGTGAACCGAAGACCAAATAGCAGCTTCAAGGATGATGCTCATGTCCAAGCCCTTGAAGAAAGCTTCTGAAGAAGCCACTGCTCTACAAGAACTAACAGTCATGGAAGCAGACAACTGCTTGCCAAGAAAAAAGTAAAAGAAATGGCCTTGGAAATTCAGATGCTGTTTTGCTTAGAAACTGCAAAACCCAATGACCTAGGATGAAAAGAAACAAAAAGCTGATCAGATTTACGAAAGGCCTCTGTGTTGTCCAAACATCTAAGCGGTTTATGCAAATCCAAAATATGAACGTTCTCACGAACTGACCGCGAGAAAGGGGGGTGGGGGGGGGGAGTAAGCTGGATAGATCAAGGGACAGCTCATTAACCATCTTAGGCATAAAAGGGTTTGTACGGAGAGACCCTGTCTGTATGCAAAACCAAAAAGGACCACCAAAGCTTGTAGTCCAAATACCTTTCTGCAGAGGTTATAAAACAGTCTTCCAGGTGCAATGTTGCAAAGTAACAGTAGCGTGAGGCTCAAAAGGAGCAGAGCTAACTTTTCAGGAATAAAACAAAGATCCCAAGAGGAGGAATAGGCCTTCTTGGAGGTCAAATATGATGGACACCTTTAAGTAAACTGCTTGGCCTTAAACCTAGAGGCCAAAAGAGAAGTAAGATGCAGAAAAGGTTGACAAGTGGGCTTTCACCAAGAATATGCCAAGCCATCATGTAGTAGTTCATAGAGGTAAGAACTAAGGGAACCTCCACTGAAAAGGGGTCATTATGTTTAATACACCAAACAGAGAATCTTTTCCACAGATTTTCTGGTACTGGGATTTTTTTGGCCTCCCACAGGGCACTAAACACATCCTCAGAAAACTAAGGTCGGAAAGAAATCAAAACCCTATCACCCAAAATGTTCTGAAAGTAGACAAATGAGGGTGGAAGAGTTCCTTTGTCCCACCTTAGAAGATCCATGCAAGTGAGGTAACATGTGATGACTACCCCTGGTCAGATGGAAGAGGAGAGGGAAAGTACAGTTTTGTACCTACCATAAATGTAGATGTTCGAGTGTTCACACTGCTGCAGTCATTACACTTGGGTTATCCTGCCGTCAGGCGGTCCCGCAGTCGGCCAGAGTTCCAAAGTCTTGTTCTGGCGTCGGTGGCTGTCGCTTCTTTCCTGACATCAGTGCGCCAGGGGTACATAATATGCATCAGACGCCATTTTCTTCAGTTTTTCTTGCCCCAGATGTCAGGTGCCCCCAAGTAGGTAGGCAATACATATTGTTATTAAAAAATATACATATAAAATAAAAAAACAATACCTTCAGTTACAAGCAAATACACCACAAAGGTTATATAGGATAGAAAGGTATAGATAAGTCCAGCTAGTTCAGAGGGGATGGAGGGAGGGTAACCTGGACTGCAGCAGTGTGAACACTCTAACATCTACATTTATGGTAGGTACAAAAAGTACAGTTTTGTACCTACCATAAATGTAGATGTCAGAACAGGATAGCATCTGCAGTCCTAACAAATGGGTTGTCCTGTCGTCAGGCAGCCCTTCGGTCGGCCGGATTCCAAAGTCTGGGTCTGGCCTCGGCTGGTGTCGCACTTCACCCGACGTCATCTCTGCTGGTCTTCGGGTATAAAGGCATCAGCCGACGCCATTTTCCTCAGTGTTTCTTGCCCCAGATGCCAGTTGCCCTCTTGGAAAGCTAAATTTTGGGTAAATGCCAATGTTTCCAAAAAGTAGTAGGCAAACACAAAAAATAAGCATGTATGTACATATATATACAAACAAATACACCATAAGAAATCCCCCCCCAGCTAGCTATTAGGAGGGTAAATACCCTAGGAGTACCACAGAGGGGAAGGAGGGTGGGTAATCCTGACTGCAGATGCTATCCTGTTCGGACATCTACATTTATGGTAGGTACAAAACTGTACTATGTCCTTCAAGGATGCATCTGCAGTCCTAACAAATGGGTAGAATACCATAGCCAAACTAGGGGAGGAGGAAGAAGAATTATGGTGTAGTTAGGATCCCTTGCAAAACAGCAGTGGCAAACCCTGCTCGGGATCTAGAGTATAGAGGTAAGTTATAATGCTTGGCAAATGTATGCACGGAGGTCCAAGTAGCCGCCTCAATAATGTCCTTGGTAGCCACTCCTCGTAAGAAAGCTGTGGTAGTGGCTGTAGCCCTTGTAGAATGAGGCCTTATGTTCTGTGGAATTTGCTTTCCATGGTAGGAGTAACAGAATCTTATGCAACTTCCTATCCACTTGGAGATTGTCTGTTTGGAAATTGCTTTTCCTTCCCTTCCTGTTGCATAAGCTACTAGAAGCTGGTCAGTTTTGCTATTGCCCTTGGTTCTGTCCAGGTAGTAGCGCAACTGTCTATGTACATCCAAGGTATGCAGCAGTCGTTCCCCAGTGTTCTGTGGATTGGGAAAGAAGGTAGGTAGGTGGATTGCCTGGTTTAGAGACACTCTGGATACCACCTTAGGCATAAATGTAGGATTAGTTCTCATGGACACTATCTTGATGGAAGATTAGGAAGGGTTGTACTGCCATTAAGGCCTGTAGTTCCGAAACCCTTCTTGCTGAAGTAATTGCCAGTAGGAAAGCAGTTTTCCAGGATAGGTGTTGAAGATCTGCTGTTGCTGCTGGTTCGAATGGAGGGAGTGTCAATTTTTCTAGCACAAAGTTCAAGTCCCATGCTGGTAATGGTGGTTTCCTAGGAGGTTTTACATTCTTGATTCCTCTGAGGAACTGCCTGAGTAGAGGATGTGAGAAGACAGGGGATCGAAGCTGTATTCTGCAGAAATAGCTGATGCATGTATCTTGATGGAGGAATAGGACAGGCCTGTATGGAGAAGCTCTGCCAAATACTCCAGGATGTTGGCAATATCTACCTTTGACACATCTTTTCCTCTTTCAGTACTCCAAATGACAAACCTTTTCCATTTTCCTGCATAGTTCCTTCTTGTTGAAGGTCTGCGGGCCTCAAGGATAACGTCTTTAACCCTTTGGGATAAATCTGGGTTAGTTGCTCTTATGTAATGTTCCAGGCAGTCAGTTGCAGAGTTTTCAGGTTTGGATGCATGATGTTGTAGTCGCTCTGAGTTAACATCATAGGAATCAGGGGTAGTGTCCACGTTCCCCCCCGAGACATGCTCCTCAGCAATGGATACCAATGTTGTCTTGGCCAATTTGGAGCTATCAGAATTATCCTTGGACGTTCCTCTGATTTTCAGTAGTACTTTGTGCATCAAAGGAAGAGGTGGAAATGCATATGCTGTCAGGCCTTTCCAACTGAAGGATAGAGAATCCACCTTCCAAGCAAGTGGGTGGTATGTCCTTGTGCAGAATTTCTTGAGCTGGTGATTGAGTGGGGATGCGAATAGGTCTATTTGTGGCATTCCCCATTTCTTTGTGATGGCCTTGAAGATGTCCGGGTGTAGCATCCATTCGTGAGCATCCGAGGTAGTTCTGCTTAACATGTCTGCTAGGATGTTTTCTTTTCCCGGTACAAATATTGCCTGTAACTGAATGTTGTAGCTCAGAGCCATATTCCATATGTCCAGAGCCATTCGGCATAGGGGGTATGAATGAGTGCCTCCCTGTTTGTTGATGTACCACATGACTGTGGTGTTGTCTGTCCTTATCATTAATTGGCCTTCTTTGAGAAATGGTCTGAAATTCTGGATTGCTAGCTTTACTGCCAGCATTTCTTTTTGATTTATGTGCAGGTGTAGCTGGTCTGGAGCCCATAATCCTTGAATGCATTTGTCCAGCATGTGGGCCCCCCAACCTAGGTCTGAGGCGTCCGTTGTGATGGTTTGGCTTGCTTGAATGTTGTGGAAGGGCAAACCTGGGTTTGACTGGCATGCTTGAGCCCACCATAGGAACTCTTGTTTCAGGCATGGGATTAGTGGTATTTCGGTTTCTAAGCTGTGCCTGTGTTGAGACCATAAATTCTTTAGGTACCACTGTAGCTTTCTCATATGCAGTCTGGCATGGGGGACCAGGATTATGCATGATGCCATGAAGCCCAAGGCCTGCAGTACTTTCCTTGCTGTTAGTTTGTTCTGCTTTGTTAATGCCAAGAAGTAAAGAGGAGTTGTTCTTGTTTTCTGCAGTTAAGAATGCCATCTGTTTTACTGTGTCCAATTCTGCACCCAAGAATGTTCTTGTTTGGGATGGTATCAGTCTTGACTTTTTTAAATTGACTGTGTATCCCAGGGCTTGTAGTAAGCAAATGACTCTTTGTAAGTCTTGTGTCAGCTTGCTTTTGTTGTCCGCTTGTATCAGGCAGTCGTCCAGGTATGGATAAATTTGGATTCCCTGTAGCCTGCAATGAGCAATTACTGATGCCAGGCATTTCGTGAATACTCTGGGCGCAGTAGATAAGCCAAAGGGCAATGCTGAGAATTGATAATGCTCTGATCCTGCAAGAAATCTGAGGTATCTTCTGCAATTTGGTCGTATGGGGACATGCAGGTATGCCTCCTTGAGATCTAGAGTTACCAGCCAACACTCCTTGCCCAGCATGGGAAGAAGTTGCTGTAAGGTCAGCATTTTGAATTTTGGAACAATGATGAATGTGTTTAATGCGGACAGGTCGAGAATAGGTCTCCAACTTTTCTCTTTTCTTGGTACTAGGAAGAGTCTGGAGTAAAATCCTTTGCCCTGTTCTGTAGGTGGTACCCTTTCCACAGCTCTCATCTTTGTTAATTGAGCTATCTGTTTTAGAGCTTCTGTTTTTTGATTTGGTGGTAGGTTTGGCATTCCTCTTTTTACTGGTAAGGTGTGGAAATGAAACCTGTAGCCTTGGTCTATAGTTTGCAAAATCCACTTGTCTCTTGTGATATAGTGCCAATTTTTTGAAAATAAGGCTAGCTTTCCGCCTAAGGGTGCTACTATTTGTTCCCTGGTAGGCGGTGTCAGAGCCAAGTCACTGTGATTGTCCTGTTGCAGTGGCAGTGGTTGTGTCTGTGCCTCGTTGGTTATTGCCTTGCCACTGGCGTCCTCTGTAGGCACCTCCTCTGGATTGATTTCTGCCTCTGGAACGTCTATTTCTGCCTCTGAGATTTAGAGGAGTCTGGAAAGGACCAATTTTTGGAAGGCCAGTTCCTGCTAAACCTTGGGGGCTGAACCTGTAAGAAATCTTTAACTGTTTGTACAGATTTTGCCTTCTCTTCCATTTTCTTCATTACTTGCTGGGCAGGAGAACCAAATAGACTGACCTTATCCATAGGAGCATCTAATAGCTTTGCCTTAACATGATCCGGCAAGACCTGTTCTTTCAACCATGCATGCCTTCTTATAACTGTGCCAGTCATGGCTGATCTAAATGAAGCCTCCAGTGCATCATAGCCACATTTTAAAGAATGGTTACTAACCTGCTGAATGTTATTCACCATTTCCAAAACATATTTCTTATCTAAGGAATCATCAGAGGACAGTTTCTTAGTTAACTGATCAAGCATAAACTCTTGGTATTGGATCATATGAAACTGACAGTTCAAAGCTCTAGCTGAGAGAGTAGCAGAGGTGTATACTTTTTTACCTCATCTCTCTAAGGACCTGGATTCCCTTTCAGAAGGGAGAGGGTTTTTCGCTGAGGTCGAAGCTACTGCCTTAGGCCCCTGGGAGATAGTCTCAGGAACTGCAAGGGGAGCCTTGTATAAGTGGTGATGAGTGTCCGGCACCCTGTAAAACCTATCGGGCTTGGCAGGGGCTGGAGGTAAAGTATCAGGAGCAGTGCAAACATCATTAAATGCATCATCCACAACAGGAAGAACTGGAGGTATAGCTAAGGGCCTATGTTGCGGTAAGTGTAGAAAGGTCCTAAGCCTTTTTCTTGAATCTGAGAAATCTTGTCCCTGCCATTGGAATTGCTCTCTCATGGCGTGTAAGGTTTCCCCAAAGGAAAATTCCTCTGGTGGAGAGGCAGAAGGTATAGATTCTTCAGCATCGGAATCTTCATAAGTAGAAAAAGGAGCCTCTGGATGGTCTGTATGGTCTGAATCATCAGAAGAGTCATCTGAGGACACTGGCTCAGGGGGCTCTGCTCTAGGTCTCTTTTCTGGAGGTTGAGAGGCCCTGTCTGGGTGAGATTGGGATCCCCTTATTAAAGAGATGAGATCCTCTGCCAGAGTAAGTATTTGGGAACTGGAACTGGGCCTGTGAGAGGGGGGCTTAACAGGCACAGACTTAGCAGTTTTGGCTGCTTTAGCCCTGGCAAAGGCCTTTATAGACATGGCTGCAGGAGGCCTAGCAGCACCACGTGCTGGGGTAGAGACATCCAAAGGGATGGTGTCCGATAATTCTAGAGAAACCACATTAGTAGGCAAAATCTCAGAGGCCGATTCAACTAGGGTAGCAGGAGCCTCGGTAGTAGTCATGGATTCAGCTGAAGATTGACCCGTTTGCTCGGTTTCGGCCGAAACCGAGACACTCGCGGTTTGCTTAACCGTGGTTTCGGCCGAAACCGCGGACCGCGAGTGTCGGTCCTTTTCTTTGCGTTTCTTAACAATTTGAGAAGTCGGAGGATCCGACGGCATAATGTACGCAAAATCTGAGCCGAAAAACTGTTCAGCAAACTCTGACCGACGCCTAAGCGCTCGTCGGTTGAAAGAAGCACAGGCTAAACAGGCTGCTACGTCGTGGTCTGGGCCTAAACAAGGTAAGCAGTAACAGTGGAAATCTTTATGAGGTATTTGTTTCCCACAAGTTAAACAGTTATTCACTTTTTCTGACATCGGCTGAGGCAAGAAAGAGTCCCCAACGGGGTACTTAGCTTTAGAAGTCTTGAAGTAGTATTCGGTAGTAGTAATCTCTGGATCTGACCGACCGGCACTTGCGAACAGCTTCTGCTTGGCCACGGCAAGAAAGACTGAGGAAAATGGCGTCGGCTGATGCCTTTATACCCGAAGACCAGCAGAGATGACGTCGGGTGAAGTGCGACACCAGCCGAGGCCAGACCCAGACTTTGGAATCCGGCCGACTGAAGGGCTGCCTGACGACAGGACAACCCATTTGTTAGGACTGCAGATGCATCCTTGAAGGACATCTGTACTATGTTCATCGTGTTACACTGCTGCAGTCATTACACTTGGGTAGAATCCCAAAGCTAAGGTTGGGTGGCTGGTCTATAAAGAGTTAGGATTGGCTACGAGGCCATGCAGGACTGCAGTGGCAAATCCTGCTCTGGATTTAGAGTCAAGAGGCAAGTGGTAATGCTTGGTAAAGGTGGGCACTTAACTCCAAGTTGCAGCCTCCAAAATTTCCTTGGTACGTACTCCTCTGAGAAAGGTTGTTGAAGTGGCTGTTGTCCTGGTGGAATGTGGCCTAATGTTATTAGGGACTGATTTTCCATACTGTGTGTAGCAGTAACGAATACAGTGCCCTATCCATTTGGATATAGTCTGCTTTGAGATAGCCTTGCCCTGTGATCCTGCAGCATATGCTACAAACAGTTGCTCAGTTTTCCTGAAAGGTTTTGTCCAAGTAGAAGCGTAGCTGCCTGTGTATGTTCAAAGAGTGCAGAAGTTTCTCCCCTTTATTCTGGGGGTTTGGATAAAAAGTTGGCAAATGGATGGTTTGGTTAATAGCCACACTAGATACCACCTTTGGCATAAAGGTAGGGTTTGTCCTTAAAGAAACCCTGTCCTGATGAAAAATTATAAAAGGTTCCACTGCCATTAATGCCCGTAGCTCTGAGACTCTTCGTGCTGAAGTTACTGCCAGGAGCAGAGCTGTTTTCCATGATAAAATTTTTAGATCGGCTGTATTGGCTGGCTCAAAAGGTGGCAAGGTCAGTTTTTCCAAAATGAAATTGAGGTCCCAAGCTGGTGTTGGTGCTCTCCGGGGCGGTCTTACGTTTTTAGCCCCTCTGAGGTACTGCTTTAGCAAGGGATGAGAGAATAAAGGAGGGTCTGTGTTGTAATGTGCTGAAATGGCCAAGGCGTGGATCTTGATTGATGAGAAGGATAAGCCTTTGTCCAGCATCTCAGTTAAGCATTGTCAAATCTGAGGAAAGTTTCGGATAAGAGGGTCAAGGCTTTGAGCCTGGTTCCAGGTGCAGAATCTCTTCCATTTTTCTGAGTAAGCTTTCCGGGTGCTAGGCCTCCTGGCCTCCAAAATGACATCCATAACAGCTTTAGAGAGAGGTGTTGCCTGTTTGACTAATGAATCTGCCATGCAGCAGCCAGGTTTAGGGTTTTCAGCTGACCGTGCAGGATCTGATCATTTTACTAAGTCAGAAGGTGTGGAATTTGAGGCAAAATCCATGGTGGGCCTTGAGCTAAGCTCTTTAAGATTGGATACCAGTGCTGGTGTGGCCAGTCTGGAACAATCAGGATCATCTGTGGTTTTTCTTGTCTGGCTTTTAGGAGTACCTTTGAAAGGAGAGGCAGTGGTGGGAAGGCATAAACTTTTAGGCTTTTCCAGCTGAACGAGAGCGCATCCACTTTCCATGCTTGTGTGTGTAAGTCCTTGTGCAGAATGTTTGTAGTTGGCAATTCAATGGGGAGGCAAAAAGATCTATGTCTGGGCATCCCCATTTCTGCTTTACCATGCTGAAGATTTGTGGATTCAATTTCCATTCGTGAGGGTCCATGATATTTTTGCTTAGATAGTCTGCCAGAGTATTTTTCTTTCCTGGCAGGAATTGTGCTTGCAGATGAACATGATACGTTAGAGCTGTGTTCCACAAGGTCATGGCTTGCCTGCATAGGGGATAAGAATGAGTGCCCCCTTGCTTGTTTATGTACCACATTACTGTGGTGTTGTCTGTCTTTAATAAAAGTTGTCCTGGATGCAGAAGGTCCTTGAAAGCTGTTTGGGCATTTTGAACAGCCAACATCTCTTTTTGATTGATGTGAAGATGCATCTGGTCTGTGGTCCACTTGCCCTGAATGCACTTTCCTGCCATGTGTGCTCCCCAGGCGTAATTCGAAGCATCTGTTAGAGTCTGCCTGGCTGTGGGTAGGGTAAAAGGCTGACCCTTGTTTAGGTGACATGCCTGTGCCCACCATCGAAATTCCTGTTGTAGGCAGGGAATCATTGGTATTACTGCTTCTAAACTGTGAGTGTTGAGTCCAAACACTTTTTAGGTACCACTGTAATTTCCTCATATGCAGTCTGGCATATGGAATTAGTAGTATGCAGGATGCCATGAATCCCAGGGCCTGCAGAATTTTTCTTGCAGGGAGATGAGATTTTTTTTTGCCAGTAACTGAAAATATTGAGTTAGTTGAACTTGTTTGTCTGGCGTGAGATAAGCCATCTGGGCCATTGTATTTAAGATGGCACCCAGAAATGTAATCTGTTGTGAGGGCACTAGTTTTGACTTATTTTCGTTTACTGTGTACCCTAGAGAAATTAGCAACCTTTTCACAAACGCCAGATGCTGTAGAAGAATGTCCGTTGTCTCTGCTTGAATGAGGCAGTCGTCCAGGTATGGATATATTTTAATTCCTTTTTGTCTGCAAAATGCAATTACTGGTGCCAGGCACTTTGTAAAGACCCTGGGCGCAGTAGATAAGCCAAACGGCAGTGCAGAGAATTGGTAGTGCATTCTACCAGCTTTGAATCTGAGGCATCTTCTGCAATTTTGTCTGATTGGGACATGCAGGCATGACTCTGAGGTCTAGAGTAACAAGCCAAGCCTTCTTGCCCAGCATGGGTAGAAGCTGCTGTAATGTCAACATTTTGAATTTCAGAATATCCAAGTAAGTATTTAGAATTGAAAGGTCTAGTATGGGCCTCCAGGCCTTGTCCTTTCTGTGGACCAGGAAGAGTCTTGAGTAAAATCCTCGCCCTTGTTCCTGTTGTGGTACTTTTTGAATAGCTCTCATGTCCATGAGGGCAGAAATTTGTTTTTGTGCCTCTGCCCTTTGATTTTGTGGCAGCACTGACATTCCTTTTATCCTTGGTAAAGTATGAAAGTGGAACCTGTAACCTTGAGAGACAGGTATTCAGAACCCATTTGTCTTGGGTGATTGTTTGCTAGTTTTATGAAAAAAGTGCTAGTTTTCCCCCCTAAGGGGGCTGCCAATAGGGAAGTGCTTGGTGTACGAAGGGGGAAGTCATTGGGACTGTTTCCTGTAAGGTTGAGACTTGTCCTCGCCTCCTTTTGGGGTTGAGGTGCCCCACTGTCGTTGTCTGTTAGAGCCTTGGGGTTGAGATCTGCCTCTTGGGCGTCTGTATCTGCCTCTCTGTGGCCTGTCTGACACTGGAAAGGACCAATTCTTTGTTGGCCAATTTCTGCTAAATCGAAGTGGCTGTACCTCTAAGAAATCCTTGACTGTTTGCATAGATTTAGCTTTATCCTCAATTTTCATTAACATCGCTTCTGCCTTAACACCAAACAAGGTATCATGCTGTAAAGGAGCATCCAATAATTTTGCCTTAACATGATCAGGTAAACTCTGTTCTTTTAACCAAGCATGTCTTCGAATCACAGAACCTGTACCTGCGGCTATACAAGAGGCCTCTAAAGAATCAAAACCACATTGCAGAGTATGTTTTCCCACCTGTTCAACTGCATGCAATAAATCCTGCATTTCTTTACAGTCAGGAGCTTCTCAGCTTGCAAGTATTTTCTGTTTTAACTGAGCCATTAAATACTGTTGGTACTTAAGCATGTGAAACTGGCAATTTAGAGCCCTTACTGCTAAAGTTACAGAAGTGTAAACTTTCTTCCTCCATCTACCCAAAGCTCTGGAATCTGTCAGAGGGTACTGGATTTTTTTGCAATGGAAGCCTTAACCCCTTTTGGACCCTGGGAAATAGTTTCTGGATCAGCAGAAGGGTTTTTATAAAGAAACTTGTGAGAGTCAGGGACTCTATAATACCTATCTGGCTTGGCTGGTGCAGGGGGCAAATAATCAGGAGATAAGCTGGATTCAGAGAACATCATCCACAATATCTAGCACAGGCGAATAGCCAGGGGCCTGTGCTGAGGCAATAAAAGGAAATCCCCGAGCCTTTTCTTGGATTCTGAATAATCCTGACTTTCCCAATGGAAATGCTCCCTCACGGTATGTAAAGTTTCCCCAAAAGAATAATCCTCAGGAGGAGAGGCTGAAGGGATAGATTTTTCAGCATAAGAGCCCTCATAGGGGGGTAGAGTGTATCCCTGGTCTGAAGAGGAATCAGAGGAAATGGAAACCTGATAAGAGGAATCGTAGTCTGTATCCTGCCTAGGCCTTTTCTAAGGAGGGGGATGGGAACCCCTGATTAGAGTAATGAGGTCTTCGGCCATTTTAAGCATCTGTTTCTTAGGCATGGAGGACTGTCCAGGAGAATGCTGTACTTGCTTCTTTGTCTTTAATGGTACTTTTGTCTTTGCTTTAATGGTAAGTTGTGAAGGTCTGAAAAAGCTGATGCCTGCTCAGCAGCTCCGGACCCATCTGAGGGATTAGTTTCCATAGGCCCAACACCTTAAGTTTCCAGAGGTCTAGTTGTCTCCACGTGGGAGACAGAGGCGGCCTGTGGCTCTGAGGTAGCGGATGTCAGGGGCTGCAAAAGTGCCTCACTGAGAACCGGCGACTGGCCTAGAAGAGGTTTTGTCGTCGGTTTTGGACCTCGAATGCCTGTCTTTATCCATGTCTTTGCGTTTTTTCGCAATTGCGGTCGGTTGATCTGACGGAATAGTATAATTGAACCTTCGGCCAAAGTAGTGCAAAGCAAAATCAAAACGTCTTTTTATAGTGCGTTTGTTAAATCTAGCACAAAACAGACTAGTGACGTCGTGATCAGGGGCTAGGCATGGAATACAGTAAGAGTGGAAGTCCTTATGAGGTACTTGTTTCCCACAAGAAATACAATTATTAACTTTTTCTGATATCGGTCTGAGGCAAAAAAAAAGTTTTCCCAATGGGGTACTTAGCTTTATTGAAGACTTCGGATCTGAAATTCGACTTCGAAAATCTCAGGAGTCGGCCAACCAGCACTTGCTAACTGCTTCTGCTTTGGGCACCGCGCGGCAAGAAAGACGGAAGAAAATGGCGTCAGATGCATATCATATACCCCTGGCGCACTAATGTCAGGGAAGAAGCGACAGCAACCGACACTGGACCAAGACTTTGGAACTCTGGCCGACTGCGGGACCGCCTGACGGCAGGATAACCCAAGTGTAATGACTGCAGCAGTGTAACACGATGAACATCCAGTGCCATCTGGGCCAAAAGGGAGTTAGAGAGGTTTTTGGAGAGTCATTCTCGACTTTATGAAGGACCCTGGAAGAAGAGGAAGGTGGGAAAGACAAAGGAAGATTTCATTTTAAGAGAAATACATGGCACATCCACCTTCCAAGCCAAAAGGCTTGAGACTCTGGAACAGAACTGAGGGAGATGCCTGTTCAGAGGGAAGGCAGAGATCCACTTGAGGAATACTCCACTGATGAACTATGTCCACTAACACAACTCTATGAAACATCCATTTGCGAGGATACATCATGGACCTGCTCAGAATATCTGCCACAGGAGTGAACTCAGAAGGTATACAGACTGCATGTAGAGTGACCTGCACACTGATGGCTATTTCCCATGTCTGAAAGGCTAACCTGCAAAGAAGGCAAGACCTTTTGCCCCCTTGTTTGATGTACTACGACTATCATGTTGCCCGTATAAACTATCAAGGGACCGAAGACCCAGAGCACATGGAAAGCCTGAAGGGCCAGAACAAGAGCCTGCATTTCTTTGAGGCTGATAATCAGCTCCGATGAGTTTGTGAATAGTTCCTGAATGGCTGAGGAGGACGGAAAGAACACTTGGACTGACAGATAACTTTTAGATTCGACAGCTAAGTACCAGTTAGAGACAAGGGACTAGAGGAATGAGAAGGTCCAGTGGATGGAGGTGTTGAAACAACACCGATTTTGGCTATCAGTGAAACTTCTTCATATGAAGCCTTGCCTCAGGAAGCAGGGGACAGTGGAGGCCATGAACCCCAGCAGCTTGCCTCAGGAAGCATGGGGACAGTGGAGGCCATGAACCCCAGCAGAGCTCTAAGAAACCCCCTGGCTGGAAGAAAGACAAAAGCAGAGACAGAAAATTTGTGAGGGACAAAACACCTTGGAGGCAGGAAGAGATGCTAGCATTGGAACAGAATGGAACTTGCAACCTACAAAAATGTGATCCTGAGATGGAATCAACACGGACTTCTGAAAGCTGACAGTGAACCCCAGGCTGTGCAAAAGAAGCCAGGTAAAATGAAGATCCTGCACCAGCTTGGAATGAAATGGAGCCTGCAGAAAGCTGTTGTCCAGATAAGGAAATATATGAATGCCCCGGAGCCTGCAAAAAGACAACTACAGAGGCTAGACATTTGGTGAATCCCATGGAAAGCTCACAGGGCAAAGCTGAGAAATGAAAATGACAGGAAAGAAGAAATACAGAAATGCAAATATCTACTGAAGGGGGTAGTTGGTAATGTGAAGGTAAATATCCTTCAGATCCAAAGAAATCAGAAAGTCTCACGGAGGCAACAAAGGAAACAGTCTGAGGAGATGACATTCGGAAGCAAGTTCCTATGAGAAAAAAGTTCAGAAAGGAAAGAGCCAGGACAAGTCTCCAAGATCCCTCTTTCCTGGGGACTGGAAGCATCCTGGAGTAAAACCCCAAACCTTTCTCAGGCTGTGGAACCCACTGAATAATACTCTGGTCCAGCAGACCCTTCAATACCACTGGAAAATGACTAAGCTGCTCTATCAGGGGAGGAGGAATTCCAGAAAAAGAAGGGAAAGGTCTTCCAGATCATAATGTAACCCTGCTGGACAATGCAGAGAACCCAATTGTCTGGGTGATCAGCTGCCAAATGGAGAGAGAAAACCTGAGGGTCAGGGAAGGGCACATAGACAGCTGTAGATTTGTCAGGAAAGGACTGATTTTGGGGCCTAGGTGTTTTGAGTAGGCTTGTCAGAGAAAACTTGTTTCTAGCAGCCTGCTTACCTTTGGAACATTGTCTAGGCAACGTATGCAAAAAGCAGTCTTACTAGGGTAGTTACCTAACTTTGGAACAAAGGAGATGAAGATTTGCTTCAAATTTTTCATGACGTTACCTTGATCCTATAATGTCTTGAAAATTCAGCTACAGCAATACCAAACAAATTCTTGTAATCTAAGGGAGCACCCAGAAGATTTGCTTTGGTATCACCTGGCAAGGACTGAAGGAGAAATGAAGAGTAGTGGCTTTTCACACAGCCAAAGACAGCAGCACTAGAGGATGCATCTGGCATCGTAACTGCAGTTAATAGAGTGATGGGCAACCTGAGAGGTGGAAATGAGCAAGGAGGGAGATGTGGCTTTACTCTCCAAGTCAGGCATATAAGAAACAAGTTTCCCAACCTGGGAAAGAAGACAGTATGCACCTTGTCTTAAGTATCTGGTAACTGATGTCCCTGAAGGACAAGTTGGTAGAAGTGTATACCTTTTTAACAATCCTCTCCACAGCTCAAATGTCCTTATCCTAAGGAAAGAGCTTGGAAAAAGGCAACAGCCTTGAAGGCTTAGCAAAAAAATCAGAAATCACTGCAGGATCGGGGAAGGGCATTTAAATAAGAAATTGTAGGCGTCTGGCACTTTACAGACCATATCAGGTTTCTTAGGAGCTGGAGGCTGAGAATCTGTTGTCAAGGAATCCACAGAAAAAGTATCCAATATAGCAACGAACACAAACAAATGAATGTTTAGGAAAGTCCATTTGTAAAAAGTCGCAATACCTCTTATGGACGTCTGAAACTTGGGACAAAACCCATTTGAAATGCTCCATCATGCACAGGACTGTCAAAGGAAAGCACCTCCAAAGGAGAATCAGGACTAAGAGGACAAGATTCTTCCTCCTCAGATTCATAACCTAAAGGTGAAGGTACCTTGGAGGAATAGGCCAAGGACTCAACTTCAGAATCCCCGTCCGAAGACTCTGGGTCCCTAACCTTCGTAAGAATACAGCACCATGGAGAAGCAAGAACCGAAACCTACTGAGGAGGCTTTAACCCCAATCAAGACTTTCAATAAGTCTTAAGTACTGCCATTCCTTTTGTGGATCTCTTCAAGTGGACACAATCTTAGTCTTTTGCATTTTTTTCATAAAAAAAAGAGGGGTTTGTACCCCTGCCTAGATTCAATCAAGGTACTTGGCACCGCTTCCCATATAAGGATTATCCCATTAAGCCCCTAGAAAATGATCAGCCGTGGTTCCCCACAACGTCCACAGCAGACACCTGCAAGGACGTGCGAGAAGCATGTTCCAAACAGGCCTCCGAAAAGATTTCGACACAAGAAAATGATGCCGAGCTGTCCTCTGGGTTCTCACTCACCTTTAGAAATGCATGGTGGAGGCTGGACAGCAGAAGACTCGGGTCTAGACGTCTTGGCCTTCTTAAGCAGCGGGTGGACCTCGGGGCAAGCAGATTCTACCATGGTACCTTGGGCCAAAAGCTTGAGGCACTGGAAGTCAAGGTAAATGGAAAATGAAGAAAAGCGACTATACAAAAATAAAGTCTGACACATGGAATATTGCAAGTGGTCATGGGACACAACTAAGCAAAACAAGCACCTATTCAAGTGGCCTTTATGGGGAATCTGCTTCCCACACTGACATTTTCCTTTCTTGAATGACATGTAAACCCAGTAAAGAATATAAAGAGAAAGAAAGAAGAACCTGAATGGGGGTACTTATCTGAAAAATACAGGCTTGGTAAAACAAGCAGAGCAAAGGGCATTCAGACAGAAGTATGACACACCGATGTTCAGAATGGCATCAATGAAGTCCTGATTTGGTACCGTATGTATGTCACCTTTAGGTCCTATGCTTGCGTGGGGAGCATGTGTCTGACATACGACACTCTCTAGGTAATAAAGGCTTTGGTGTACTGGCCAAATATTGGGCTATCCTTGGCAGGAGATCCCAAAGGTAATGAACACTGCAACAGTGTTATGAAGAACATCTGTATTAACTTCATAAAATCTGAGAGACCTACAGCAGAACAAAGGGTGCCATCTTATATAAAACATTAAGGCACACAATGCAGACATCGATACTAGCAGTCTAAAAACCGTGTTATAGATCAACATTGTTTTTAACTTATATGCATAATTTGCAATAAATATAGCAGCATCACAAAACAGCAGTATGCTATCTCCTCGTCACTTCTTGGAAAGCTCTTGAATGGGTGAACATTCCCCTTGCCGACTTTTTGTTTTACCAAAACACAGTGTTATGTCAAACAAAGTTTTCTTTCATAAATCTACAATATAAAATTAGAATTTACAGAGATCCTTGACACCAACACCAGTGGTACAGCCCACTGTCTACCAGAGATATCATATCTTGCATTCTTTTGCAATGCACATTTATTAGATGTTATGAAGCTAATGCAGTTTGTTTTCAGTATTTTTCTGAAATTTTGCAGGAAGCCAAGTATTTCCTAGCTTATATCACTTCTGGAAACAAAAGTGTTAGCCTCTTGCTGTTTAGGATTGAGAGTTATATCAATATTTTTTTTGTAATGGGATAGGTGGTTTTCTAGCTGTGAGTCTGTTTCTCCTATCTGTGTTCATGAGCTTTGCCAGGTGCTCTGTATTTTCAACATACTAAAGATGTGCCACAGGTGAAATCGTGATGGCCCAAATTTTGTGCGAGGATGATTAGCTGTATCTGTACATCTTGCAAAGGCTTGGTACCTACCTCAGTCATGGCTAGTTCACTGTTGTACAGCCACCTAGTCCCAACAATATGTTCTGGCTCCACATATGAACCTGAACTAGTTTAAACAGCTAATCAAAAAAATGCATGAAGTAATGTTTATAAATATGTATCTATTTCTAATCATCCAGATCTTTAACATTTATAATAGTGCATACTTCTGATATTTTCCCACAATGATCACCTCACCTTTAGATTTCTCCCACACTGCCACAGTATGTACATCTTTTCCAGTTTTTTCACTCTCTCTCAAATCCTTTATCCAACTCATGCACACTATGAGAATCCCACCTCCTCGTTTTCAAGCAAATTTCCTTAATGTCTCTTCTCCTATACCTCCACCCATTACCCCCAGTTTAGTAACCTTTCCCCTTGGAGTTGATATTATACTCTTCTCACTAAATATCCTCATCCATATCTTATTTCTTCTCTTTCCCATCACCAGCAGACTCCACTCTCCCCAAAAGATAGCCATCTCGGCATCTCATCAATTCAATACATTCCCCTTGCACTCTCTCATTACCAGAAAGAAATAAAACTACCACTGTTCCACACTTGCTTAAATTCCTCTTCCACAACTTGACCTTCTTACCTCTCTACAATACCATATATGCAAATTAGCTTGCCTGCCTTCTCAGATCTCCATCATGTATCCTCTCTCTCCCTTCATTTACTCCCATCTTTAATATGCAAAACTGACCATGTGCAATAGCTTTTTCTTCTTACCTCACTCACCTCAGTCTTAGGTAAACTTCCTATGCCTCTTCCCACCATGCCTCCTTTCAGGTCACTTATGCTCTTTAGCCATTCATGAAGTTAATTAACCTACTTTCATCTCTTCACTGTTCTGCAACCTCTCTTCTTAACTTTTAAAAAAAAATCTCATACTGAATAAGCAACTTATCTCCAGACAAAAAAAATCTGTTTCACTGCCACAAACTCTTAACTCACCCAATTCATTCTACTTATGCATCTCCTCACATCTACTCATGCTCTCCTCCATCCACTGTGTCAGGCCGCCTCCCACTCTTTTCCTGCCCAATCCTGTTACAGGAAATGCACCTGTATGTCAGAGTGCAGCAGTCATATGCCAAGAATATTACAGTGGTTGAATGCAATATTTCTATGCACAGTCTATTCATGAAATGGGATGATGGTGAAAAAAAAGTAGAAAGACAACAATGATGAGAAGAGTGGATGGAGAAAAACAGTTATTTAAACCCAATCCTGATTAACTGCAAAACTTGAGAAATTTGGAGGGGGGAACATAATGAACTAAATTTCTGCATGCCCATACACAGAAGAAAATTGTAGTAAAAAAAGAAGTTATGTTCTTACCATAACGTTCCATGTGAATTGTTCATCTCGCCTTTGTTCTTACACACGGGTTCAGAGCCAATCCTCGGCTCCGAGTCGGCCGCTTCACAAGCTTTGCATCTAAGAGAAAGCTCGAGGCAGTCAATATCCCATGATCCTCCTCTACCATCCCTCAGATCTAGTTTGCAAGAACCAGAAAGCATTACTAATCACTGCGTTTAACTCTCACGCAATCACACACACTTGAGGCTGAATAATAATAGAACCAACCACAGATAGGCAAATAGCCAATAGTCAACTTACTGAAGACTGGGTAGAGAAGGCAACCTCGAGAATACCTACCAGACACTAGTCATACCCGTTCTTCCAGAACGTGGTGGGGGATGGAGGGAGGGGATGTATGAACAAAGGCGAGATGAACAATTCACATGGAACGTTATGGTAAGAACATAACTTCTTTATGTGAAATTGTTCGATCTCGCCGTTTGTTCTTACATATAGGTAGCTTCCCTAGCTCCGTTACCCTGGGTGACTCATGGAAGAACATTCCTTAGTACAGTGGAACCAAAGGACGCTCTGTCCTTGGAGGACCTGTCTACTTTGTAGTGAGTTACAAACGTATGAGGTTTTGCCCACGTCGCCGCCGCACAAATAGTATCCAACGGAAGGAGCGCGGCATGGGCTGAAGAAGTACAAACGGCCCTGGTAGAATGAGCCTTAAGCTTGAACGGAAGTGGTTGCTTTGAAACAGAATAAACAAAATTTATGCAGTCCGAAAGCCATTTGGATAATGTCCGCTTGGTTACTGCCATGCCCTTCTTATTATCTGCAAACAACACAAACAGCTGATCAGATTGTCTGTAATCTTTTGTTTTGTCCAGATAAAATCTCAGTTGTCTATGTACATCCAACTTGCGTAACATGTATTCCAATTTGTTTGAATGGTTTTTGAAAAATGTGGGGAGTTCAATAGATTGGTTAATGTTAAGCAGAGAGCATACCTTCGGAAGAAATTATGGATTTGTACGCAAGGAAACTCTGTCTGGGTGAAAAATCATGTATGGCAGTCTGACTGACGATGCCTGTAGCTCAGAAATTCTACGAGCCGAGGTAACAGCAATGAGGAAGAGGGTCTTCCATGACAAATACTTAATTGAGCAGTTTGACGCTGGTTCAAATGGTGGTAGCATAAGCTGAGACAACATCAAGTTCAAATTCCATGGAGAAACCGGCTCGTGGATGGGTGGCCGAAGGTTAAAGGTACCCTTCATGAAGGCCCTACAAAGCCTGTGGGACATGATTGAAGAAATCCCCTTCACCTACATGGAAGTTCGATATGGCTGCTAATTGCACCCTTATTGTAGAAGTAAAGGCCCCTTCACGAAACAGTGTGGATAAAAATTCTAGGATTTTGTGCATCGGGGCCACCAAGGGATCTAATCCTTGTGCTGACGCCCAGCAAGCAAAACGTTTTCATTTGCTTTTGTATAACTTTCTGGTAGAAGGTTTGTGGGAAGAAACTAAAATGTGTTGTACTGTAGGGGACAAAAACTTTGACCTGACTAAATTGGGAAGTGGAGCAGCCAAGCTGTCAGTTTGAGGCACCGAAGGGATGGATGAGGAAGTCCCGAGTGAGTCAAAAGATCTGGCTTCGGGTCCAGAATCCATGGTTCCTCCATCAGGTGGGTACGAAGGAAGGGAAACCAGATCTGTCGAGGCCAGAATGGTGCTATGAGTATGATCATCCATTCTAGATTCCTGGCTTTCTGTAGAAATTTGGGAATCAAGGGGACAGGAGGAAAAGCATAAAGGAGACCCAGGGGCCAATCTTGTACCAGTGCATCCCTGGGGGCACCCCCCAGAGGGGGAAGAAGGGCAAAGTAGCTTCTGCATTTGGCATTCAAGGGGGATGCAAAAAGATCGCAGCAAGGCTGGCCCCATCTGCGGAAAATCCTTTCCGCCACTTGACTGTTCAGGGACCACTCGTGAGGCAACAGGACGGCTCTGCTCAACCTGTCCGCAATGACGCTGGATGACCCCGGGATGTGCGTTGCTATCAGAAAACAACCTGTGGGCGCCGCCCATTGCCAAATTCTCAGGGCCTCTCTGCACAAAGGATAAGATCTGGTTCCACCCTGCCTGTTTATGTACCAGACCACAGACGTAGTCTGTCTGAACTGCCACTGTTCCTAGAGGTAGAGATTCGTGAAAGTGTTGCAATGCTAGGAACACCGCTCTCAGCTCCAGAACATTGATATGCAGATTGTACTCTATCTTGGACCACTCTCCTTGGACTGTTCTCCCCTGAAAAAGCCCCCCACCCCATCAGGGAAGCGTCCGTGGTTACTGTGGCTGTAGGACTGGGTAATACAAACCGACGACCCATCGTCAGATCCTGGCTGTTTAGCCACCATCGAAGATCCCGCTGGCAAGATTCCGTTATCGAGATGTGGTGAGACAGAGGAAACTGTTGGAACGACCACTGCATGAAGAGCAGCCACTGGAGGATCCTCATGTGCATCCTGCCCAGAGGAACTGCAATCAGCGTGGCTGACATCATGCCCAGAACCTTTCGGCACTTGTGCCGCAGAAACTTTTCTGTTCCGAATAAGAAGAGCGACTTGGTCTCTGAGGGATGATACTCGTTTGTGGGAGCTTGATCAGCATTGTAGTAGTATCTAACTCCACCCCTATAAATGAGATATGCTGTGATGGCAGTAAGGTAGATTTTTCGAAATTGACTGAGATCCCTAAACGGGAACAAAGGTTGATCGTGCACTCCCTGGATTGTACAAGGCGATGCTTGGTGGTGGCGGTGAGGAGCCAGTCGTCCAGATACAGAAACACCTGGAATCCTATCCGCCTCAGGTGAGATGCCACTAATGCCATGCATTTGGTGAACACCCTGGGGGCTGAGGTGAGACCAAAGGGCAGCGCTCGAAATTGGAAATGACTGGCTCCCAGCCGGAAGCGCAGATGATCCCGGGACGCTTTGGCCATTTTGATGTGGTAGTAAGCATCCCTGAGATCTATAGAGCACATCCAATCGTCCTTCTGTAGGAAAGGAAGGATCGACTGTAGTGTGACCATCCGGAATTTTTCCTTCCTTACGAAGGTGTTGAGTTTGCTGAGGTCCAAAATCGGCCACCAGTCCCCTGTTTTCTTTGGAACTAAAAAGAACCTTGAATAAGTTCCGGATCCTATTTGGTCTGCCACGACTGGTTGGATGACTCTTTTTTCGAGCAGCTTTTTTATTTCTATGGCTGCTTGATCTTGCAGACTGGGTGGAACATCTGGAAATCTCTTTTGTTGGGGGGGCATGGTTATAAAACGGATGTTGTATCCTCTGGTTACTACGCTTTTTACCCAAGAATCCATAGTAAGACTTAGCCAGGCCTTTGGGTATAAAGCTAAGCGACCCCCGACTCCCTCCAGAGTACGACAGTCGGGCCTCCCCTCAGGAGTGCTGGAAAGGCTTCCCAGGGACGCTATCCCTGTCGCCCTGGTTCTGTGGACCCCCTCTGCCGCCTGGGCGGTGTCTTCCATTCCTGCCTCCTCCTCTGCCTCTGAAGGGGGCGTCACTCTGTGTAGGCTGGGAAGATCCCAGAGTCTTTCAGAACCACATTTTTCTGCCTCTTTGCCCTTTGGGGTACGGTCTGGTCGGGGCGGAAAAACGGGCCCCTACGGCATACAGGGCCTTACCTTCTTGCTCACACCGAGTGAGAGTCTCCTTCACTTTGGGACCGAACAGAGTGGCACCATCAAAGGGGGCATTGGTAAAGGAAGACTTGAAGGCTTCCACAAAGGAGCAAAGGCGCATCCAGGATTGCCTCCGTAGAGCGATTGCTGAAGCTGCAGCCCTACTCGAACCTTCGGCCGCATACGAGATGAGCCTAATGGACGAGTTTACTATCGAAGTTAGGGTGTTAAGTTGTGCTGTTACCTTTTCAGAGACAACAGCATCTGTGTTACCCTGGAGAATATCTCCCAACTCTTTAATGAGATCTCTCTGAAGTCGCGTAAAATGCGTGAGGTAGTTCAGCGAATGCATGGAAAAAGTTGCTGAACTGAAAATACGCTTCCCGTACCTGTCCATAGTCCTGGAATCCTTATTAGGAGGATGAACAGAGGAAGACGACTCAGACATTTCCTTCTTCGTGGCTGTCGCTACCACCATAGCATCCACTGGGACTCCCTTTGTAAGATAAGCCTTGTCTCGGGGGGGCAATAATATACTTGTTCGGCTTCCTAGGGACTGGTTCCACTGTATCTGGAGTTTCCCATGCCCTTCGGGCCATCAGATCCATTAGTTCATCGAAGGGCGAGGTCACCCAGGAGGTAGAAGGTTGAGCCCCAAATGCCTTCAGCAACACCGATTCATCCTCAGTGGGGGTAAGGGTCTGCCAATCACCCCTCTGTTTCAAGATCTCCAGAATGTCAGCAAATGAGACATCCTCCGAGGGGGACCATGGGGACCCCTATGACTCATCCAAATCGGTGTCCGATGTCAGTGATTATTGTGGAGAATCAATGTGCCTACTCTTGCACAATCTATTCCTCGGGACTTCATCAGAGGGGTCATCTGGTGAAGCTTCCGAGGAGCAGGGAATACCCTCTGGGGTTGGCCGAGGCATTGGGTCTCTACACTTGGGGGGATCGCTGGTACAGAAACAGAACGCGGCCCTTTGGGGGAAGGAGAAGATGACTCCGATTAAGTGAATGCGTCTTCAGGCAACACCTTCCTCATGACGTCGAAGGCACCGGAGCCCCGGGCCAAGGACTCCACCGGTTCCGAAGAGCATGGTAGTTTCCCCGAGACTGGGGCCACGGGCTCCGACCCAGAGGACAGAGCCGAACTAATCTGTGCCGAGGCTCCGAGGGGAAGAGTCTGAACCAAAAGCTTGGTTCAACTCTCGGCCCCGGAACCAAGGAGAGACAGTCGGCTCCGTGACTCCTCGATGGGCTCTGAGGGAGTCTAGGTCAGTGGTGCCTATCGCACAAAGATAGGCTTCGGCGCCGAGGGTTCAACAATCATCGGTTCCTCTTCTCCCGGCTCCGAAGACTCAAAGGGTCTCGGAGGAGGATCTGCTGGAAATGCAGGAAGGGCTTCCAGTTTCAAAACCAACTGGGACGAAACCGCAATTAGTTTGGACAGAGCCGTATTCTCCATGAGCTTCTGTGCCACACGATCCACGTCCGTATCCGATAACGGCCTGGAAAAACGTGTCGAAGGGGCCGAAGATGTCACCGATCGAAGGATCGAGGGTGGAAGCACTTCCGACACCGGCTCCAAGACCTGAGGCTCGATGAGAGATAATCGCTCGGTGTTCGGCCCCGACGTCTGTGGAGCCGGCAACCGAACCTTAGAAGAGGTGCTCGGAGCCGATGACCTGGGCTCCAATACCTTCGACCCCTTCGAAGACTTGGATGCCTTATCAGCCTTCTCCAAGGCTTCTTGAAAGTCAGGCTTTAGTAGGCCCCTTTCTATCAGCTTCCTACGCCTTTCCATCATGACCCTTCCACTGAAAGAGTGACAAATAGAGCAGTCCTCCTGCAGGTGGAGAGGGCCAAGACAGTAGACGCAGGAAGCATGATTGTCAGTAATGGACATCATCTGTCCACACTGACACCTTTTGAACCCTGATTTAGCTTTTTCAGCCATAACTGACAGGGAACAAACTTTACCAAACAAAATAGCTAGCTTAAAAAGAATATAACACTAAGTTACTAAGTAATATGAACAACTAAGAATGTTAGTAACAGTCCCTTAATTAACCTAATACGAACATACTAAAGAGTAAATATAGATATATATTTATATAAATATAACAAGGGAGTATATATAAAAAACACTGCACACAATACTAAATTGCTAAATACTAGAAAAAATATCTAACTAATCTTCTACTATTAATGCTGTCAGAGCCCTGACAGAACTAAATAGGCCTACGCCCTAAGATTATATCTATCAATATAGAGATAGAAACAAATTCCTAAGTAAAGAGTACAGACACACACTAACACTCTGTATATAACTAGAAAAAGGGGTTTAAATAGCTCTAATATAGAAAAAAACAAAAAAGTTTTAACTGGCCCAAGCTCTCCTTGATGCGATCTGCTGCAGCGGCAAACTAGATCTGAGGGATGGTAGAGGAGGATCATGGGATATTGACTGTGCCTCGAGCTTTCTCTTAGATGCAGAGCTTGTGAAGCATCCGACTCGGAGCAGAGGATCAGCTCCGAACCCGTGTGCAAGAACAAACGGCGAGATCGAACAATTTCACATGGACAATCATTAAACCAGAGTGAATAAACACCTAAAAATCATGATCACAAACTTTTAAAGGTTAAAAAGCAACTGGACACAATACAATGCAAATGACCTTCAAAATGTGTTTTCTTCGTTCTTTCTAGCTTACCTTTACAACTTTCACATCAGGTAGGCTGTCCAGGAAAGTTTTCAGATCATTCCCATTCAAAACAATACGGTTATCATAAATGTGTCCATTTGACTTGAAATCAATTACTGCTTTTGTCTGACGGACAAAGAAACCACAGGTAAGTAGCCAAAATAAAACAATAGATACAATAACCAAACATACTTGACTGAGACATTGCCACAGAAAAATAAAATCTATATCTGGAAAAATATGGTAACATAGCATACTATAAAAACTTTAAGGAAGAAGTAGACTAGTTTTCAAAAAGCTCTGCAGTGGGTTAAAGCTGTAAAAAGCAGTAAGTTCTCACTGAAAACTCTTCAAGGCTAGACTGTAACCCCATGTTCGAGGCACTTGCTTTCCTGATTTTGTGCCCCCTAGGCAATATACCAAACCAGACAGAACTACACCAAAACATGAACTCTGCAAGGATAAATGTATAGTGAAGAGACCACAAAATACAGACTGAAAACAAGTAATAAGCAAAACTGTACAGAGTCTTATCAAGGCTCAGCTGATATGGTGAGCACTCATTACCCGAAAACCTTACTGCAAGGGCTTCCAGCAATAGGTATCATAAGAATTTGCAGCAGTAAACACTACCACCCAATGTAGGCAGGAGCTAGACAAGCAAAAGAATCAATGCTTGAAAGTCCAGATCATGAAGCATGCAACAGCCCAGCATAGTAGTCTTGACTACTAAATAAAGATCCAAGAACCAGTGTTTAAAAGTGCGTGTTTGTTAAAAAAAAAAAATGGCCACTGCAAAATGTCTACAACTGCCATATACCTTAAACAAGCACTGGCAGCAAAAACAGTCCTCATATGCAGCCCACTGAGTGGTCTTAGACAGTGCTGGCCAATGACCATTTAGGTTCATAAGTAGTTTCTAGGTCTGCAGTCCAGAGGACCATTCAAAAACCTAGCCAAAATTTCCAGATGCCACTAAGCAGTATCTGGTTAAATGCCTTACTCAAGGTCACAACGTAGGCAAATGAGAGTGGAAGGAATCAAACTCTACCACAAACTACAGCTCACAGCCTTAGCTCTGTCAACTGTTACAGAAAATCCAACTGGCAAGCCATATAGAAAGTACATGCCTGGAACTGTTGAATTTTCCTTAGGTCACACAACCCCTCCAAGTAAACTATTAAGCATGGACTACATATCTAAGGTAAGCAACATCCTCTCACCCCTCGATTACATTGCTAGGATGAAAGAGATGAAATCAGTGGTTCTGAAACAATTTTAAGGAAGGTAAGTTTCCTGCCCAGGTGAGGTACAGTACAGCACAGTTGTGTTTACTCATTGTAATTGTAAATGTAAATTGTTCGGGTAGGTTAATGGTCTGAGTGCGAGCTCATTAACCACCTTGTGTATGAAGGAAGGATTAGTCCTTCGAGACATACTGTCCTTATGGAAAAGCAGGTAACGAGGGGTGGCCATCAGGGGCTAAATTTCAGATACCCTCTTGGCGGCTGCGAGGGCCACTAGCAGGACTGTTTTCATGTGCATAGTTTCAGGGATGCTGAATGTGCTGGTTCGAAAGGTGGCAAGGTTAATTTTTCAAATACAAAATTTAAGTCCCAAGGTGGGGGTACAGCTTGGGGGGGGGTTCTGATATGGAGTACCCCTTTCAGGAATAGCTTGACCTCCAATCTTAATGCTAAAGGGGGGATCACAGGCAGACATGCAAAAATGGTAGACAAATGGGCCTTAAATGAAGAAAATGTTAGTCCTGAATGAAAGAACTCAAAGAAAGAGTACCATGGGTTTAGGAATGTTCAGAGGATCCTGATTTTTCTTTCAACACCACCTAGAGAATCCTTTCCATTTTGACAATTTCTCCTGGTACTAGGCTTTTTGGTCTCCTGCAAAACACTGAGTATATGCCCTCTGAGTATATGTGTCTGAAGGGGATTAGAACCCTATCACCCATAAGGTCAATTTGAGATTGGTCACCTGAGAGTGGACTAGGGATCCCCTGTCCTGTGTGAGGTCTAACCAGTGGAGTAACCTGCGATGACTGCCCTTGGTTAAAGGTAGAAAAGGCCAAAAGGGGGTCACCAACAGGAGTTTTGGTTAGCCCCGCTGAATTTTCAGGACCACCTTCTGGATTAGAGTGAAGGGAGGGGGGAGGCATAGAGGTACATCGCCACCCAAGAAAAAGAGGGTCTATATTAGGTGATTGAAACTTTAGGTAATCAAATACCTAAAGATAAACAGTGAAAGCTGTAAATATGGAATGGCCACTTCCGCAAATTCTTTCATAGAGAAAGAATTTGCTTGGCCATTATCGGGAATAAGAAGTTATGTACCTACCATAACGTTCCATGTTAGTTGTCTTCTCTCGCCTTCTTTCTTGCTTGATGGGTTCGGAGCCGATCCCTCGGCTCCGACTCGGCACTTGCTAAGCTCGAGAGTCTCTTTTACCAGCTCGAGGCAGCCCCATATCCCATGATGCAAGGCAGTAAGTACCCAGATCTCGTTTGTTGCCAAAGGGCAATAATACCAAGCATAAAATACTTCCCAAAGGAAGAAGAAACTTACAGATGGAAAAAGGACCAGGTCTGAATGGTCTTTAGCATAATAGTTTCTTATACAAGGTCTGTCCAGGCCAGGGGGAAGGAGGGAGGTCAAGAAAGAAGGCGAGAAGACAACTAACATGGAACGTTATGGTAGGTACATAACTCTTAATGTTAAGTTGTCAATCTCGCCTTCATTCTTGCTTGATGGGACCGCGTCCCTAGCACCTCTATCCTGGGTGGCTCAATGGAACAAACTCTTGAGGACTGTAGAGCCAAAACTGTCTCTGTCCCTGGAGGCCAAGTCCAATTTGTAATGGGAAACAAAAGTGTGAGGAGTGGCCCAAGTGGCCGCTGCACAAATAGTGTCCAAAGGAAGTCTAGCTTGAAAAGCTGTAGAAGTAGCTAAACTCCTAGTTGAATGTGCTTTAGGTTTTGAGCACAGCTGTTTTCCCCTGAGCGTATAAATTTCAGTGATGACCGAAGAAAGCCATCTGGACAAAGTCACTTTAGAAACAGGAATGCCTTTTTTATTATCCGCATAGGAAACAAAAAGTTGATCAGACTTTCTAAATTTTTTTGTTCTGTCCAAATAATATCTGAGTTGACGGTGGACGTCAAGATAATGTAGCTTTTGTTCAGCTCTATCTGAATAGTTAGGAAAAAATACAGGGAGATCAATGGATTGATTCAGATTGTTCTTTGAAGCGACCTTAGGTAAAAAGGATGGATTAGTTCTCAAAGATACTCTGTCTTTGTGAAAAACCAAATAGGGGGGTCGAACCGAAAGAGCATGAAGTTCAGACACCCTCCTGGCAGATGTAATAGCCACTAGGAATAAAGTTTTCCAAGAAAGATATTTCAGGGAACAAGAAACAGCTGGCTCGAAGCAGGGAAGAATCAAGGATGTCAGCACTAAATTTAGATCCCACTGAGGAGGAGGATTCCTGATTGGAGGCTTTAGTAGGAAAATTCCTTTCAAGAAGGCCCTGCAGAGCCTATGGGACATAATATTATGATCTGCTATCCCGACATGAAAATTAGAAATAGCAGCCAATTGAACTCTGACTGTGGAAGAAGAGGAGCCTGCATGAAAAATCTCTGCTAAGAAGTCCAGAACTGCCTGAACAGGGGCAGTAAAAGGATCAATATTTTGGGCCTTAGCCCAATAAGAGAAACGTTTCCATTTGCTTGTGTAAATCCTCCTGGTAGAGGATTTTAGTGAAGCTACTATGATGTCTCTAACTGGGTTAGAGATCAAAGGAAGCCTGGCTAAGGAAGGAAGTGGAGCAAACATGCTGTGAGGTTGAGAGAAGGGATTGACCGGTGCAGCTGACCGGATTGGTGAATCAGTAGATCTGGCACTGGGTCCAGATGCCACGGCTGCACCAAAAGGTGATGATGGAGGAACGGGAACCAAACTTGTCGAGGCCAGTAAGGGGCAATGAGAATCAATTTGGCTCTCAAAACGGTAGCTTTCTAGATCACCTGAGGGATCAGAGGAAATGGAGGGAAGGCATAAAGAAGTCCCTGGGGCCAATCCTGGGTCAGAGCATCTCTGGGGGGATGGCCTGATAGAGGAAGAGGCTGAAGAAGTCTGGACATTTGCTGTTTTGGGGAGTAGCAAAAAGATCGCAACATGGACGACCCCATTCCAGAAAAATCTCTTCCACTATAGATTGCTTGAGAGACCACTCGTGAGGCATGAGGATAGCTCTGCTCAATCTGTCCGCTATAATGTTGGTTTTCCCAGGGATATGCGTTGCTACCAGAAACCGATGAGAGGAGATCGCCCATTGCCAAAGTCTGAGCGCTTCTCGACACAAGGGGTAGGACTTGGTTCCGCCCTGTTTGTTGATATACCAAACTACAGACATGTTGTCTGTGTGGACTGCAATTGTCCCTACGGGAAGAAAGTCGTTGAGGGCTTGCAGCGTTAAAAGCACTGCTCTCATCTCCAGGACATTTATGTGCAGATGGTACTCGAGCGGTTGCCACGTCCCATGAACCATCCTGCCCTGATAATGACCCCCACCCGATCAGGGAGGCATCCGTGGTGACAGTGGCTATCGGGGACGGAGGTACTAAGCACCTGCCTTGGTGAACCTGAGGCGATGTGATCCACCAAGCAAGATGTTCTTTGCATGTTTGTGTCACCAGAATCTGGTGACGCATTGGAAGTTGCTGGTATGACCACTGTGTGAACAGCATCCACTGAAGAAGGCGCATGTAGAATCGAGCCAGGGAAGAAGTGTAATGGCCGCAGCCATGAGACCTAATACCTTCAGAACCATTCTGGCCTGTATTTTCTTGCTGGCCAGAATGATCCTGACATGAGTCTGAATGTCTGAAACTCTTTGTTCTGTAAGGGTAGCGGACATCCGAACAGTGTTTAAGTTTGCGCCTATGAAGGTAATAGACTGGCAGGGCGATAAGGATGACTTTTCGAAGTTGATTGAGATGCCCAAATGAGAACAAAGGTCTATTGTGTAATCCCTGGCTAGTATAAGCTGATGTCTGGTGGTGGCTGACAGGAGCCAGTCGTCGAGATACGGAAACACCTGGAATCCTTGACGTCTCAGGTGAGCCGTGACCACTGCCATGCATTTGGTGAACACTCTCGCGGCTGTAGTGAGACCAAAGGGCAGGGCTCTGAACTGGAAATGACTGGACCCCAGCCGAAGCGGAGAAATCTCCTGGAGCGTCTGTGAATTTTGATGTGATAGTACGCATCCTGAAGATCTATTGAGCACATCCAGTTGTCCTTCTGTAAGAAGGGCAGAATTGACTGAAGAGTGACCATTCGGAATCTTGTCTTCTTGACAGACTTGTTGAGTCTGCTGAGATCCAATATTGGTCTCCAGTCTCCCGTCTTTTTGGGAACCAAAAAGAACCTTGAGTAGATTCCGGGCTCTGAATGGTCTATTGTAACTGGCTGAATGGCTCTTTTTTGCAGTAGTTTTACGATTTCTAACTCTGCAATGTCCCTTAGACCGGGTGGTACATCTGGAAGGGAATTTGAGGGGAAAGGATTTTCCTCGAAAGGAATTATGTAACCCTTGGATATGATCGACTGTACCCATCTGTCTCGAGTGAGGGAATGCCAGGCTTCTGGGTACAGTGATAATCTCCCCCCAACTGCCTCCAAGGAGGGACAGCCGGGCAACACCTCAGGGATGCTGAAAGGGCTTGTCAGAGAGAGGCTCCCTGTTTCCCTGGTTTTTCGGACCCCCTCTGCCTCTAGAGCGGCGTCTGTTATTGTTACCCCCTCTGCCTCTAGGGGTAAACTGACCACGTGAATCCGGCGTGACTCCTTGGGATTTACGGAACCACATCTTCCCACCCTTCTGTCCTTTGGGATAAGGCCTAGAAGGGGTGGAAAAACGGACTCCAACAGCAGAAAGAGTCTTGCCGTCCTGCTCGCACCTGGTCAAAGTTTCCTTCACCTGAGGGCCAAACAAAGCTGACCCATCAAAGGGAGAATTTGTGAAGGACGCCTTAAAGGGATCCGCAAAATCACATAGCCGCATCCAGGCTTGGCGTCTATGAGCCACCCCTGTGCCTGCGGCTCTACTCGCTCCATCCGCAGCATAAGATATTAGCCGCATGGAGGAGTTTGCAATGGAATTGAGGGTTCCTAGCTGAGAAGCAATTTTTCTTGAGCCCCTGCAGCTGTAGGATCCTGAACTACTTCTCCCAGCTCCTTCAGGATATCCCTTTGGAGTCTGGTGAAGTGACATAGGTAATTCAGCGAACGCATAGCAAAGGTCGCTGATGAAAACATCCGCTTACCGTACCTATCCATGGTCCTAGAGTCCTTATTAGGAGGATGGACGGGCACGGAAGGATCTGCAAGTTCCTTTTTGGTGGCCGCAGCCACCACCATGGCATCAGCGGGGACACCCTTAGTAAGGAATTGTTTGTCGCTCGGGGCGGTGATAAATTTTGAAGGCCTCCTAGGGACTGGCTCTACAGAGTCAGGAGCTGCCCACGCCTTTCGTGCAATCACCTGCATAAGGGGGTCGAAAGGCGGAGATACCCAGGAGGTGGAGGGCCGAGATCCAAACGCCTCTAGGTATATTGACTCATCCTCAGAGGGATTGTTGGTGGGCCAGTTTCCCCTCTGTTTCAGAAGTTCTAGGATGTCTGAGAAGGAGACATCCTCAGAGGGGGATCCCTCTGACTCATCAAAGTCAGTATCCGAAGTGACAGACTCGGGGGAGTCTACATGCTTCCTCTTACAAGTCCTCTTCCTAGGAGGATCTCCCGAAACGTCAGGAGAATCCTCGGAAGAGGGGGAAATTCCCAATGGGGAAACCTGAGGCGGAGGATCTCTGGGTCCTGTAGCAAGAGAAGTGGCAGAGATGTCAACAGGTACTATAGAGGGAGGAGCTACAGGAACAGACTGCTGACTGATACCAGTGGCCAGTACACTCTTCATCACCTCGAATGCTCCCCTCCCAGGCAGGTCCGAGAGAACCCACTCCGAAGAGCTAGGAACTCCAGGGGCCACCGAAAGGGAAGTCTCCGAGGCAGATGTCGGAGCCGAGCTCACCAAGGCCGAGGCTCCAAGGGGAAGAGCGGGTTCGGACAAGGGTCCGATGCCACTCACCCCCCAGGAGGAGACCATGGAAGCCCGACCACCGAATCCCCCTAAGGAAGGACGCGAAGAGGAGATAAAAGTAGAGGCTGAAGGAACAGAAGGGGTATCCGTCCTCCAGCCGTAGCAGTAACCATTCCGAAGACTCCAACTCCAAGCTCTGGGGTAGAGTTGAAGGAGGAACTGTAACGGGGTGTGGACCAACAGTCGTCTGTTGAGACGGACTGTGTAACATTTGGGCCAGTACCTGTGACTTGAGTAATCTACTGACCACTCTCTCTAGGTCATGGTCTGATAACCTGGATGACCTTGAAGATCGGCTCCGATGGCTCCGTTCCGATAGAAGAGGTGAAGCCGGAGCCGTAAGTATCGGCTCCAAGGAAGGAGACCTCGACCTCTTCCTGGAATGAGCCATCGGAGCCGATACAATAGATCCTGTCGGAGCCGACCTCTCGGAGCCGACAGGAAGCCTCGATGTATCGGCTCCAGCCGGAGCCGATACAGCCACCAAAGTAACGGTGTCGGAGCCGATCGGAGCCGACACCGATGCCTGTGCCACATGGGTGTCGGAGCCGATCGGAGCCGACATCGGTGGTCAATACAGATTCGGCACCGATAGCCATCGGTGCCGAAGGCTGTCAAGCTAGAATCGGCTCCAGCGGGCCGATCTCGACTCAATGCAGTCGGAGCCGAGGCCGCTGGCTTAGATACAGAAGCCTGGGCCTTGGAAGATTTTACTGATTTTGGTGGAGCCGACTTAGCCGGAGAGCCCTCCGGCAAGAAGGCCCCTAAGAATCAGTTTATTCCGTCTCTCCTGCAGGACTCTCTGGCTGAAGGAGTGACAAATAGCACAGGAGTCCTGCAGGTGAAGAGGGCCCAAACAATACAGGCAAGAAGTGTGACCGTCTGTCAGAGACATCTTCTGACAGCACGAGTCACACTTCTTAAAACCTGAGACCCTCTCCTTTGACATGGTGCTGAAAAAGACACACACACACACCAGTCAAAATTAAGTTAAATAAAATACCAAAAGGTATTCTATAAACCAGCACACACACCCTAACAGGGGGGGGATGGGATAGGGATTAAAGATTGACTAACAAAAAATTAAAGGAGACAGGGAATTTCTGTCAGAAAAAGTCAATTTAAACTTAAAAACTAACAATAAAAGGTTTTTGACTAAAAAGGGGCTTAAAAATCACAAAAGTGAACAACTTACCAGGAGCTGGCAAAAAGAAGACCTCCTAAGCGAAGCGGCAAACGAGATCTGGGTACTTACTGCCTTGCATCATGGGATATGGGGCTGCCTCGAGCTGGTAAGAGAGACTCTCGAGCTTAGCAAGTGCCGAGTCGGAGCCGAGGGATCGGCTCCGAACCCATCAAGCAAGAATGAAGGCGAGATTGACAACTTAACATTCTGCCCTTTCCTCCACTGTAGAGAAATCTTGGAAGTGATCAGGGTTTGAAAAAAATTTTTTCCGGCCAAGTGAATGCTTTTTCCCTATGAAAGAATTTGTGGAACTGGCCATTCGATGTTTACACCTTTTGCTGTTTAGGTGTTGAGCTTTAGGTATTCGATTACCTAAAGCTTTGACTTTATAATATAGACCCCAAAAAAAGGAAAGCATCCACTTTCCATGCTTGGGGATGTGGTTCCCTTGTGCAAGCCTGCGGCATGTCTGTTTTGGGAGGAGGCAAACAGATCTGCTTGCAGAATACCCCACCTGTAGATGAGGTCTAGGAATACCTCTCTGTGAAACATACATTCGTGAGAGGGTGCTGAAGTTCTGCTGAGAGTATCTGCCTTAACATTCTCTGTGCAGGGAATGTATACTGCTAGTAGATGAATATGCAATGATGATGCTAGGGTCCAGATCTGAGTGGCTAGGCTGCAAAGAGGGTAGGATCTCGTCCCCCACCCCCATTTATGTACCACAGAACAGTTATATTGCCTGTGGTCACTTTCAGGGTTCCTGGGCACAGAGCTGGTTTGTAGGGCTAGGAGTGCCCTCATTTCTTTGATGTTGATATAAATTCTGTCTTAGTGTGGACCATTTTCTCTGCACAGTGAATTGTTTTTGGTTGTGCAATAGCACTGCTTCCCACCCTATGACTGAGGCGTCTGTAGGGATTTGTTGGAGGGGGGCAGGTACCTGTAAGGGGGTTCCCTGGTTGAGGTTGATGGCACAAATCCACCACTGTAGTTCCCTCTTCAGACACAGAGGGAGGGGGAGAGGTGTGTCCAGGGGATGAGAGAGTGTTGGTTCCATAAATTCTTCAGAATCCACTGGATTTTCCTCATGTGGAGTCTTGCCAGGGGCAGCATGGGTTTCAGAGATGCCATATGGCCTAATATCCTTAGGAATTCTCATGCTGGCAAAGAAGCAAGAGTGATTAGCTTGTTGAAGTAGAAGGTGAGGTCCATGGTCCATTGGTCTAGAATAAAAGCCCTCAGCTTGTCTGTTCTTATCCTGCATCCCAAGACGACCAGGTCTTGAGTGGGGATCAGGTGAGACTTTTCTTTGTTTAGAGTGAATCCTAACAAAGTCAGGATGGTGATCACCTGCTGTAGGTGGAGGAGGGTTTGAAGGTCCTGATGAAGAATTAACAGGTAGTCTAGATATGGATACATATTTGAATACTCTGAATTCTGCAGTGAGCAATAAGGGGTGCAAGGCACTTTGTGAACACTCGAGGAGCTGTGGAGAGTCCAAAAGGTAATGCAGAGAATTGAAAATGCAGGAAACCTACTGCAAGGAGTAATAATTTCCTGTAATCTGGGTATATTGGGATGTGAAGGTAGGCATCCTTCAAATCCAGAGCTACCACGAAGGCTTGTGTTGGTATAAGTAGTAGGAGCAGAGGTAAGGTAATCATTTTGAAAATGGGTACCTCGAGGAACAGATTTAGAAAAGATAAATCCAGAATTGGTCTCCATGGGCAGTCTTTTCTTGGTACCAGAAGCATTCTAAAGTAAAACCCTTTTGTTTCTTTGTGGAGTAGGTACCTTCTCTATGGTGCTCTGAGACAGCAATTGTTGAATAACGGGGAAAAGGTGAATTTGGTTTGATGTAGGTTGAGGAATCCCCTGAAAGGGGGGCAAAATCCACCAAATCATGAAGTACCCTCTCTGAACGATGGAGAGGACCCCAGTTTACTGATGAGATTTTCCACCAGGAGGGTAGAGAAAGGGTGAGATGAAGGGATGGGGGGGGGGGGGGGTGTCAGAGTTTAGATGTTGCATGTCACAGTGGAGGTGGTCTGGCTTGGTCAGACAGACTCGAAGGCGGTGGAAGGAAACCTAAGAGCAGAGCTTTTCCTAGCTTGCCTACTTCCCTTTACCTGAGGTGCAGAGTGGGAGGACTGTCTCCTGACAGATGGAAGTTCTTTGTGGATAATTTCTGTGATATCTGGTGATAGGAGATGCAAGTAAATGCTTCAAGCTTTGTAGTTTTCTTCCCCTTTTCTTGAAAGGATTTGAGAAGTTCTGCTGAAGATTGTCCAAAAAGGTCTTTATATTGTCCAAGTGTGCAACAAGCAGTTTAGTTTGCACATCCATAGGTAGTGGCTGAAGTCTCACCTAGGAATATCTCCTCGGCACTGAACCCGAGGCAGCAGATTTTGGTTAGGCTTCCACAGCACCATAGCTGCACTTGGAGTGCCTAGTCACCTGAGATGCTGTGGAAAGTAGGGAGTGTAGTTGGGTTTTTATTGGTGATTCAGGAACCTCAGACAGGAAAGTAGTCATTTTGGAAAGGGTGTCCACGACAAACCTAGCCATGTGTGTTTGGTAGTTGAGGGCTCTTCTAGACAAGGGTGGAGGAGGTATAGACTTTTTCTCCCAGCCTATCCATGAATTTGCTGTCTTTATCAGTAAAATAAAGAGCAGCAAAGGATAACTACCTGAAAGATTTATCTGCAGAAAGTGCAATAACTGCTGGCTCTGCAGGCGGGTTTCTGAATAAGAACTGAGCACCCTGAAGCACCTTGTAAAATTGGCCTGAATGTTTAGAGGCTGCTGGTTGGGAATCTGGGGCTTGTGAAGCAGCCATGAAGGCATCTTGGAAGGTAGGCAGCAAGGGAGGTACAGCAGAAGGGGATGGTTGTTCCACATGCAGTAGGTCAAAGTACCTTTTCTTACTGTCAGAGACATCTGAGGCTTGCCATTTAAAATGTTCCCTTCACGAGGGAGATTGTGTCCCCAAAAGTGAACTCTTCTCCTAGGACTCAGGGGTGATAGGATCCTCCTCTTCTGGGGTGATAAAACCCTTAGGAGAATCAATCTGTGAACAGTAGGTCAGTGATTCCTCTAAAGAGGAGTACTCTTCCTCTGATACCTCTACAGGATGGACTGAAAGAGCAGCAGGAGGTGGTTGTTGGATCTGTAAGGCCCAGAATGCCTTAAAAAGACTTTGGGGAAAAAACTTACCACCTAGGAACAGGTTGAGGCTCACCATGTTCAAATTTGTATTTCCTCTTTAAAGGGGCAGAAGACTAAGTATGTCTAGGAATCGACGTCTGGGTGGATGGTTTGGAAGGAGTAGGCCCTTCAGACTGTACGAGCCGTGGTTCCCCTCTGCCATCACGATCTGATGGCTGACTAACCTCAGCAGACATACTCATTGTTACCACCATCCCAGCTTCCATACAGGTTCCTGGGCCTGGTTGGGAAATTGAGATCTGAAAAGACCCGGGCTTTCATCTGCCTCAAGAATGTCTCTGGACGCCAGAGGCGTGGCATGGGATCCGGCCTTGATTTCTTGGCCTTCTCCACGGCGGCTCATCGGATGTGCTTACCGCATCCCTCCAAGCCAAGCATGAGACACCAGAGATTGATATTCTAGATACAATTTCAACGAGGCCAGATGGCTGTGGAGAGTCTTAGGAACAAAGGATTTACAAATTTGGAGGACTTATGGTGGTAGGTCTCGCCTAAACAGAAAATGCACTTTTCATGTGTGTCCTTGTGAGGAATTAGTCTTCCACAAGCACACTTCCCCCCTTTCTAGTGGACATGTATGTCTGAGAAACTAGCAAAAAACACAAGGAAAACCCAACAAGGTACCTATCTGTAGTGGTTGGCTGGATAAAGAATAGCTTTGTAAAATCTTACAATAACCATAGATGTCCTTCTCTTCTATGTTGCAGTATTCATACTGTGGGATTTTCTACCTCATGCGACCTGACGTCACCTCCTATACAAAAGCTCAAGTCTGGATGCTGTAGGTGTGTGGGACATCATACACAGGGCGATAAAACCAGGGACCATAACTGTGAGGTCTGCACGCACAGACCTCAGAACATGAAGCCAAGGCTAAGCTGTACAAAAGAACAAGTTGAGGCTATGGAGCACATGTCCCCTGAAGGGCTGTACAGATTGGCGTGTAGGGAGTGGATACAGAGGTCAAGGACTAACCATCCAGTAGAGATGGAAAAAAAGGGGTATGGAGGGTGGGAAGAAATACTGCAACACGGAAGAAGACATCTATGGTTATGATAAGAATTTACAAAACTATTCTATGTCCCTCTATTCGTACGTTGCAGTATTCATACTGTGGGAGAGTACCACAGTTATAAGTGAAGGGAGGGGGCAGAGAGAGAGAGGATCCCAAGAATCCCTGTAGGATTGCCCTGGCAAATCCTGCTCTGGCCCTGGAGACCTAGTCTAGTTTGTAGTGTTTTGTGAAAGTGTGAATTGTAGACCAGGTAGCTGCTTCGATTATGGAGGCTATGTCCAGCCCTCTAAGAAAGGCATTGAAGGTAGCCATGCCTCTAGTGGAATGAGGCCCTAACTCCTTGAGGAAATTGTTTACCATGATACGAGTAGCAGAAAAGCATGGATTTCCTGATCCAAGAGGAAATGGTTTGTTTGGAGACTGCCTTACCCAGAGCCCTGGGGTGAAGGAGATGGAGTTGGTCAGATTTTCTGAAGGACTTAGTTTTGTCTAAGTACAATCTGAGTTCTGTGTACATCTAGGAAATGAAGGATCCTCTATGCAGTATTAGATGGAGAGGGGAAGAAGGCAGGTAAGTGAATGGACTTGTTTAAGGATAGTTCGTTCACCACTTTGGGCATGAGGGAAGGGTTTGTGCAAAAGGTCACCCCGTCATTGTGGAAGATGGTGTAAGGAGGACAAGCCATGAGGACCTGTAGTTCAGAGACACTTCTAGCAGAAGCAATGGCCACTAAAAGAATGGTTTTCCATGTGCACATTTGCAGAGAAGGTGTGCTGGCTGGCTCAAAGTGAGGTAAGGTGAGGTTTTCCAGCATGAAATTGAGGCCCCAGGGAGGAGGGATGGGTTTTCTTGGTGGTTTGATATGCAAGACCCCTTCTCAGGAAAAGTTTAATGTCCAATTTGGAAAGCAATGGTGGCTGTAAAGGCAAGCAGGCTGAAATGGCAGAAAGGTGAACTCTCACTGAAGAATATGCAATTCCTTACTTAATGAGCTCACATATATAGCCAAGGACAAGTGAGGTATCTGCCTGCAAAGAATCCCTGTCCTTAAGGGAACACCACTATTGAGAATCTGTCATATAGACAAATGGCTTTTCCTGGTAGTTGGTTTCCTGGCCTCCCTCAGCACCGAGAGCACGTCCTGAGTAGTGTTGCCTGAAAGGGATCAGAAGTTGTTCACCCATAGAATTAGGTGCAGCAGAGACAGATGAGGGTGAATGAGAGCTCCCTTTTGTTGCGCCAGTCCACCTTGTGAGGTAACTTCTGGTGACTGCCCTTGGCTACAGAGTGAAGGGGGAACCAGTGTTGCCTTGGCCAATAGGGGGTCACCAACAAGATATTTGGTTGTTCCTTCTTGATTTTCAAAAGGATATTTTGTATTACAGGGAAGGAAGGTAAAGCGTACAGGAACAACACCTTCCATGGAAAGCTGAAGGAATTCACTCTCCAGGCTAAAAGAGTGTAATCCCTGGTGCAGAATGTGTGTAAATGTCTGTTCAGGGGGGAGGCAAACAGATCCACTTGAGGTGTGCCCCACTGGTGGATGTCTAGGAAAGTATCCCTGTGCAACATCCATTCGTATTGTAGAGAGGATGTTCTGTTGAGCAAGTCCGCTTGTTTGGATTCCTGAGAGGGGATGCAAGAGGACTGCAGGAAAAGGTTGTGGTTGGCTGCCAGATCCCAGACTTGTAGGGTTATCCAGCATAACTGGTAAGCCTTGTTTCTATAGGTACCACATGACAGCTGAGTTGTGTGTCACAATGTGGAGCAGCCCTGGTTGCAAGATGGGAAGGAATGCTTTTAGAGCCAGCAAGACAGTAGTAATTTCTCTGACCTTGATGTGTTGCTTTTGCTGGGCAGGGGTCCAACACTGTTGTACCCTGAAATCCTGTAACGTTGCCCCCCCACACCCTAGGTCTGATGCATCTGTGTGCATGGATTGGTTGGTGGTGGGGGTTGTAGAGGAATGCCCAGAGTCTGTAAAATTTGCTGAATTCACCACTGTAGTTCTGTTTTCAGGCAGGGCAGAAGGGGGATAAGTTTGCCTAGTGGTTGTTGGTTCTGAGACCACACATTCTTTAGGTACCATTGGAATTTTATCATGTGCATCCTTGCTAATGGGAACATGGGAATAGTGGCTGTCATGAGACCTAGAAGTTGCAGAAATTGTCTTGCAGGTAAGTGAGATATTGAAAGTAGGTTTTGAAAATGGGAGGAGAGAGGCTGCACTTTGGCGGGAGAAAGGATCTGATCAGGTCTGTCCTGATCTTGCAGCCTAGGACTACTTTGCCCGGTTGAGGAAGAAGACAGGACTTCTGAAGGTTTAGGTTGAATTCCAAGTTGTGGAGGAGGGAAATGGTGAACTTGAGATGGGTCTGTAGGGTGGACTCTGATTTTGCCAGAATGAGAATGTCATCCAGGTAAGGGTAGATTTGGACTCCCTTGGTTCTGCAAAAGGCAATGGCTGGGGCCAAGCACTTTGTAAAAACTCTGGGAGCCACAGACAAGAAAAAGGGTAAGGCCGTAAACAAAGTGTGACGAGTGGCTAGTAAAGCGCAGAAACTTCCTGTGGGATGCCTGATAGGAATGTGCAGGTAAGCATCCTTTAGGTCAAACAGTGACGATGAAAGCTTGAGAGGGGATGAGGGTTAGGAGAGTTTGAAGAGAGAGCATCCTGAAGAAGGGAACCTTCAGGAACAGGTTCAGATATGAAAAGTCTAGAATTGGTCTCCAAGGGCCATCCTTTTTTGAAACTAAGAAAAGACGGGAATAGAAGCCTTACCCTTCCTGTCCTGAGGGAACTGGTTCTACAGTTCCTTGAGTCAGGAGTTCTTTCAGAATGAGAGGGAATAGATGAAGCTGACTTTCTGGAGGGAAAGGAATTCTTTTTGGTCTTTCCTTCCAGGATAGGAAATATCCTTTTTGGACGACTGAAATAACTCAAAGGTCTGCTGTGATGGATTTCCAAAAGGGAAGGCAGTGGATAAGGCGGGCGAACAGAGGCAGTTGAACAGAACAGTCATGCTTAACAGGCGCCCCCCTCTGTCTGGAAAGGGCTGTTTGGCTGGGGGCTGAGAGAGTTGGGGGGGGGTCTTGAGTAAGGTAGTCTCCTGGATGCCCTGTGGGGCCTTGAGAAGGAAGGGCATGACAATGAAGGAGTCCTCCCGACAAAGGATGTTTTTGCTGTGTAGTTCTTATAATATCTAGGGAAGGGGGACACCAGCAGATACTTAATGTCCTGCAGTTCTTTCCTTTTCTCTTGCAAGGTTTTGAAAAGTTCTGCTAAATTTTTCCCACTTAAAAGGTTGTGGTCCAGAGGAGCATCTATGATTTTTAATTTAAAATTCTCTGGTAGAGATTGTAGGCAAAGACAGGAATATATGCGTAAAGCAGATTCAGAGGCAGACAACCTGGTTGAAGCTTCTGCTGCATCGTAACTAAACCTGATGTCTGGCTACTTGCGTAGCTAGAGACAGTTTTGATGCAATGTCAGCTTTGGTTGGACAATCTGGGGTAGACGCCAGCAAGGTGGAAGCCTGGGAGATGAGGTCTAGGGTGTACTTAACCATGTGGGTTTGGTAATTGACAGCCCTGAAGGCCAGGGTAGAGGAGGTATATACAGTCTTACCCATTCTGTCCATGGTTTTGCTATCTGTTGGCAAAACTGAAGCAGAGGGTAATTGCCTACACTGTCTGGAGAGACAGCAATAACTGCTGGGTCAGCCAAGGGATGTTTCACCAGAAATTTCTGGGCACTTTGTAAAATCTATCCAGCCTTTTAGAGGAAGGAGGCTGGGAATCTGGGTTCTTGGAGACAGGGTTAAAGGCATCCAGGAAAGCTGGAAGCACAGGAGGAATAGCTGAAGGGGATTGGTGACTCAAGTTGCAAAAGTTCAAAATATCTTTTCTGGTTATCTGACATTAAGGCAGTATCCCACTTGAAGTACTCTTTCAGTTTTGTAATAGTTTACCCAAAGTTAATATCCTCTGGTGGGGAATCTCCTTCAATAGAGTCATCTGGGAAGTAAAAATCCCCAAGTGAAGCAATCTGACACACTCAGGAAATTCCTCAGAAAAGGAGTAGGACTGCTCTGGTTCTTCTCCCCGATGAGTAGTGGTTAAAGGTAGGGAGGAAGCAGAGGCTGGCCTGGGGCTCAGCACAGGAATATTGGTAGGTGCAGGGCCTAACGGCCATAAAGGCCTGCATTAGTGAGTTGGTAAATGACTGCTAATCCGGAGCTCCTTCAGGAGTAGGACTCAAGTGTTTAGTCTTTTGTTTTTTATTTGTTGGGGTAGGCTTAGAGACAGCGGCCTGGACTAGAACAGGAGAAGTCCTCAGTCAGCCGGACCAGGTGATGGTCCCCCCCTGTACGTCGGTTATGGCCGGCGTATGGATTAACTTTGTGGATGTACTTTCCATGACTGCAGAAATGGCCTCTTCCAGAGGAACAGTCAAAGCTGACAAGAGTAATCCGGTGTCCCTCTGCCCCTATATCGGTAGTTGGCGGGACATCCTATGGCAGAGCAGCATTGGGAGAAGGCCTGGAAACCTTGGCCTTCTTCCTCGGTTGTTCAGCTTGGGCGGCCAACTCAGGATCCATCCTGAGAGTGAGGCATTTTAGTCTGAGTTTCCAAATACAAGTGCAGCCAGTCAGCTGTGTAGGGTCTTTGGCATGAAAGAGTGACAAATGGAGCAGTCCTTATGATCTTGCTCCTTTCCTAAGCAAAATGTGCACAGGTCGTGAGAGTCCTTGCGAGTTTATCTGACGCCCACAGTTACATTTGCTCTTTTTCTCAGACATCAGCTAAAGGGGAACCTACAGCAACCAAACAAGCACATATAACAGAAAAAAATCCCCAATAGGGTACTTGTCTTTAGAAGTCTTCAGTCATAGGGCCAAAGCGGTCTAAGTAACGTCATCGGCATCTGAAAAGTTCTGAGGTCTGTGCGTGCAGACGTAATATTTATGGTCCCTGGTTTATGGCCTTGTGTGTGACATCCCACGCACCTACAGCATCCATGCTTAAGCTTTTGTATAGGAACAGACAGGTGCCTGAGGCAGAAAATCCCACAGTATGAATATTGAAACATATAAAAAGGAGGTCATCGAGCGTTCTGCTTCCCAACTGGCGAACAGGAGTCAGACGTTCACTGAGGCACAAAAATTCTGAAGGGGGAACTTGCAGACGTCACTTTTATGGCCTATGTCAATTTATGGCTCTGACCAGAGACTTCACACATATCCCCCTGCTCCAAAAACTTTGGTATACTGGCCGGATGTCCGGTGCTGCGGGCAGCAACCTCCTTATTGTGATGAATACTGCAACATGAGAATAAAAGGACACTTCTTTTTACTGATGTGCTGAACTGCAAGGTACCTGTTCCATGGACTCTGAAGTTGCCTAGATATGTCCTCCAAACTGTCTTGTGATTAGGGTCTGATTTGCTTCTAGGAGACTGAAAGGAACTCCTACATAAACATTGATGCTCTCTTCCTACCAAAGTATACACATTTTTCAGGTAAACTATGTGGACTGATGTTTCCAATGAAGGCTGGTGTTGGGACCAGTAGTTTTTTTTTTTTTGTTAGAACCACTGTAGTTTTCTTTTGCGTACTTTTTCAAGAGGGACCATCAACATGCATGAAGCCACATATGCCAGTATCCTCAGCAACTCCCTTGCTGTTATGGCTTGATGACTATGCACAATAAAAGATACTCTGAGGAACATTATCTTGGCAAAAAGGCATTCTGTTGAAGAGTCAAATTCTGCTTCTAAAAAAATGTAACCCAGTTATTGGATGACAGTTGTGACTTTTCTGTACTGTCAGGACTACGTCCATTTTCTGGAAGTAGTCTATGACAAGTTAAAAGGCTAGCAGAAGTTCCACAGTACAAACTACATCAATCAAGCAATCTAAATATGGGTAGAAGTGGACCCCCACCCCCCGTTCTGCAAAAAGCAAATACTGATGCCACACATTTGGTAAATTCCCTGGATGCAACAGATAATCCACAATAGATACAAATTTGGAAGAGGGACCCTCAAGCCTTAAAGTACAAGCACAGCTGTGTAAAATCTTAAAACAGTAGACATCCCTTCTCTCGACTGTTGCAGTACTCTCTTTACATAAGGGATTCCCTGCCAAGGGAAATCAAACATCTGGACAATATACCATAAGAAGTTACTAGGCTAAGGCCCTCGGACCCCTACAAGCCTAGCCAAATTCTACCTTTTTTTCCAAGATTAGCACCCAATGCCCATGTCCAAGATGGACACAGGTGGAACCCCCAGGGTGAATTTACGGCTATCCATCCAATCATCCAGACTGCATTTGAAGACGGCCAATGAGGTGCTCTGTTTAACATGAAGTGGAGTCTGCTCCAAAGGTGTGGTAACCTTTGGGAGACAAATCTGTCCGTCCAGCAGGTTCTATTAATATCACATACCAGGTTAGGGTCTTTAGAGCGAGTAACCTGTATACCCATTTGACTTGCAGATGTACAGTATTTCCAATAAAGCAGGGTCAGAGATTGCCTTGTATGCAAGGCAGAGATCACCTCCGATCAGAGTAGTCTGTATGAAACAGAATTAAGTGACAGTAATTTCAGACAACCCACATAAGACAGATGCTGAAAAACTTGAATTTTCCTTGTTCAGAACCTTTGTTGTTTCTCCAGTTGCTGCAGGTGCTTGGAAAGGTACATACCAAGGGAGACGTTTTACTCAATTAGGTTCCCTATTAAAGTAAGCGAACGCTTAATATTGGAAATGCCGTTTAATCGACTGGTAAATGTCGAAAAGGCAAAATCCCGAAGAAACTGAGCAGCGATTTTCCCAGGGCAAAAAAAAGCACTGGGCCATTTTCAGGACTTTGCTGTTTCCTCAGCTGTGGTGCGATCTCGGAGTTGGTATATTTAAGTAGGGGGGTGTGGGGAGGCAAAGCCCCCACTATTTTATTTTGTGTGTTTTTTTTTTTTTTTTTTTTGCAGACCAGCATTTTAGTAGCGGGGGATAGTGTCAAAAGCCTTAGTTAAGTCTAGGTAGGCTGTATGCACAGTTATCCTCTTATCCAGGGCCTTGGTGACTGTCCTAAAGTCCACCAGGTTTAACAGGCACAACCTCCCTTTGACAAATCCAAACGGAGTAGGGTCAAGGGTTTGGAGATTACCTGCATCTTTGATGACAAGGTCCACGAGGACTTGCTCCATAGCCTTGCAGATAAGGGTAGCCAGGCTAATAGGCCTATAGTTTCTGGGGTAAGCAGAAGCACCACCTTTGTGAAAAGGAATAACTACGTCTGTTTTCAATTCAGCTAGGACAAAGCCTGTGCATAGACAAGGACTGAAGAGAGTACCTGATGGTGTTGCTAATTCTTGTTGGAGTCCATGTAGAATGCAGCCTGGGATGTTATGTCCAATAGATACTGTGTTTTTGGCCTCAGACAGGATGTTTCCAATCTGCTCTTTAGCGATACAAGGTAGGGGAAAAGTGGTAGGGATGTCATGGGGTACGTGTGGCAGGGACAGGGGAGTGAAGATTTTACAGAACCAGTCAGCTAACAGGTTACCTATGTCCACAGGCTCAAATTATGTGCTATCATTAACTACCAGTTCGGCACAAATCTGTGCCTTTCCACTTAGGTTATGGATGTAACTAAAGAATGCCTTATGGTTGCCCTTTGTTGAAGAAGCCAACTTGGATTTGTAGCTTGCTTTGGATGACTTCATAAGTCTTATTTGCTTGTTTAAGCTGAAGAGGGAGTGTTTCCAGTTCAGGGCACGCTCCCTCTTACTCTTAGACAGCAATTTCTTCCTCTTATTGTAAAGCCCGTTAATGGGAGTTATCCACCAGGCAGGTTTGCTCTTCCTTGAGGAGCTTGTTTTGGTCCTATCAAGGACTGCAGTGTCAATACAGTTATACAGGTGTTTGTATACAGCATTGGTGCAGAACTTGGCAATGTTGTTAATTCCATCCTGGGTGGGGTGTGTGTGTGCAGTGAAGCTATTCATACCATCCAGTAAGATTCTAATTTGCTTTGGAGAAGTTTTTTTGGTTAAGTTGCTGCTGGGGGGGGGGGGGGGGGGTGTCAGGCATGATGTCTATAAAGCGTTAGGAATGTACACACATCCTAGGTCACACGCATGCTCCCATCACAAGGCATAGGGCATAAAGGATATGCATGGATGTACATAACTCAGAAGTGAAAGGCCCCAAGAAAGGAAAGTTGTGTAAAATCTTACCATAACCATAGATGTCCTCTTCCATGTTGCAGTACTCAATAGTGGGTTTACCCTTCTTCCTATAAGCTTGTCCGGCCAGGTTTCCAAAGCTTTTCCAGTCCCTGATGGTGCGTTGGATGTCTGACGTGTTGGCAGGTATGTTGGCCATAAATGTGACTTCTGCGTGCACCAGCCGTCAGAACCAAGAAAGCCCCTGATAGAGCCAGTCCTGAAGGCATAGCCTTGTATAGGAGCCGTGGAGAGCAAGTGCAAGGATGAGAGAGAAGGTGGGAGGGAAGGAATACTGCAACATGGAAGAGAAGAAAGTACAGTTTTGTACCTACCATAAATGTAGATGTCCGAACTGGATAGCATCTGCAGTCGTAACAACTGGGTTGTCCTGTCGTCAGGCAGCCCTTCAGTCGGCCGGATTCCAAAGTCCGGGTCCGGCTTCGGCTGATGTCGCACTTCACCCGACGTCATCTCTGTTGGTCTTCGGGTATAAAAGCATCAGCCGGCGCCATTTTCCTCAGTGTTTCTTGCCCCAGATGCCAGTAGCCCTCTTGAAGGCTAAAATTTGGATAGATGCCAATGTTTCCAAAAAGATAGAGGTAAACACAAAAATAAGCATGTATGTACATATATACAAACAAATACACCATAAAAGACTCCCCCCCACCAGCTAGCTATTAGGAGTACCACAGAGGGGAAGGAGGGAGGGTAATCCTGACTGCAGATGCTATCCAGTTCGGACATCTACATTTATGGTAGGTACAAAACTGTACTATGTCCTTCATGGATGCATCTGCAGTCATAACAACTGGGTAGAATACCATAGCCAACTAGGGGAGGAGGATAAAAGTAGATTATGGTGTGTTTAGGATCCCTTGCAGTACAGCAGTGGCAAACCCTGCTCGGGATCTGGAATATAGAGGCAAATTATAATGCTTGGCAAATGTATGCACGGAGGTCCAAGTAGCCGCCTCAATAATGTCTTTGGTTGCCACTCCTCGTAAGAAGGCTGTGGTGGTGGCTGTTGCCCTTGTAGAATGAGGTCTTATGTTCTGTGGAATTGGTTTTCCATGGAAGGAGTAACAGAATCGTATGCAATTTCCTATCCATTTGGAGATTGTCTGTTTGGAAATAGCTTTTCCTTCCCTTCCTGTTGCATAGGCTACAAAAAGTTGGTCAGTCTTTCTGCTATTTTTTGTTCTGTCCAAGTAGTAGCGTAGCTGTCTATGTACATCCAAGGTATGCAGTATTCTTTCCCTCTGTTTTGTGGATTGGGAAAGAAGGTAGGTAGGTGGATTGCCTGGTTTAAAGACACTCTGGATACCACCTTAGGCATAAATGTAGGATTAGTCCTCATGGACACTCTATCTTGGTGGAAGATTAGGAAGGGTTGCACTGCCATTAAGGCCTGTAGTTCTGAAACCCTCCTTGCTGAAGTAATTGCCAGTAGGAAAGCAGTTTTCCATGACAGGTGTTGTAGGTCTGCTGTTGCTGCTGGTTCAAAGGGTGATAGTGTCAACTTTTCTAGCACAAAGTTTAAGTCCCAAGCTGGTAATGGTGGTTTCCTTGGAGGTTTTACATTCTTGATTCCTCTGAGGAACTGCCTGAGCAAAGGGTGCGAAAAACAGGTGGATCAAAGCTGTATTCTGCTGAAATAGCTGATGCATGTATCTTGATGGAGGAGTAGGACAGGCCTGAATGAAGAAGTTCGCCAGATACTCCAGAATGTTAGGCATATCTATGTTTGACACATCTTTTCCTCTTTCCGTACTCCAAATGACAAACCTTTTCCATTTTCCAGCATAGTTCCTTCTTGTTGAAGGTCTGCGTGCTTCAAGAATAATGTCTTTAACTCTTTGGGAAAGTTCTGGATTAGCTGCTGCTATGTGATGTTCCATGCAGTCAGTTGCAACGTTTTTAGGTTTGGATGTATGATGCTGTAGTTGTTCTGAGTTAACATCAAAGGCATCAGGGGTATTGGCCACATATTGTTCCGAGACATGCTCCTCAGCAGTGGGTACCAGTGTGGTCTTGGCCAGTTTGGAGCTATCAGGATTATCCTTGGACGTTCTTCCTTGATTTTTAGTAGTACTTTGTGTATCAAGGGAAGAGGTGGGAATGCATATGCTGTTAGGCCTTTCCAGCTGAAGGAGAGCGAATCCACTTTCCATGCTAGTGGGTGGAATGTCCTTGTGCAGAACTTTTGAGCTGGTGATTGAGAGGTGATGCGAATAGATCTATCTGAGGCATTCCCATTTCTTTGAGATGGTCTTGAAGATGTCCGGTGCAGCTTCCATTCGTGGGCATCCAATGTGGTTCTGCTTAATATGTCTGCTAGAGTATTTTCTTTTCCGGTACAAATATTGCCTGTAACTGGATGTTGTAGCTGAGTGCCAGGGTCCACAGCTCCAAAGTCATTCTGCATAGGGGGTATGAATGAGTGCCTCCCCGTTTGTTGATGTACCACATGACTGTGGTGTTGTCTGTCCTTATCATCAACTGGCCCTCTTGGAGAAATGGTTTGAACTTTTGGATTGCCAGTTTTACTGCCAGCATTTCTTTTAGGTTGATGTGCAGGTGAAGTTGATCCTGTGTCCACAATCCTTGCACGCATTTGTCCAGCATGTGGGCCCCCCATCCTAGGTCTGAAGCGTCTGTTGTGATGGTCTGGCTTGCTTGACATCTGCGAAAGGGTAGGCCTGGGTTTGACTGACATGCCTGAGCCCACTATAGGAACTCCTGCTTTAAGCATGGAATTAGTGGGATTTCTGTTTCTAGGCTGTGTCTGTGTTGGGACCATAAATTCTTTAGGTACCACTGTAGTTTTCTCATATGTAGTCTGGCAAATGGGACCAAGATTATGCATGATGCCATGAAGCCCAAGGCCTGCAGTACTTTTCTTGCTGTTAACTTGTTCAGTTTTGTTAGTGCCAAGAAGTAAAGAGGGAGTTCTTTTTGTTTTTCTGTAGTCAGGAATGCCATTTGTTTTACTGTGTCCAATTCCACGCCCAAGAATGTCCTTGTTTGGGATGGTATCAGCCTTGACTTTTGTAAATTGACTGTGTATCCCAGTGCTTGTAGCAAGTAAATGACCCTTTGTAAATCTGTTGTCAGCTTGCTTTTGTTGTCCCCTTGTAGCAGGCAGTCGTCCAGGTATGGGTAAATTTGAATTCCCTGTAGTCTGCAATGGGCGATTACTGATGCCAGGCATTTCGTGAATACTCTGGGCAGTAGATAAGCCAAAGGGCAATGCTGAGAATTGATAGTGCTCTGATCCTGCAAGAAATCTGAGGTATCTTCTGCAGATTGGTCGAATGGGGACGTGCAGGTATGCCTCCTTGAGATCTAGAGTTACCAGCCAAGACTCCTTGCCCAGCATGGGAAGAAGTTGCTGTAGGGTCAGCATTTTGAATTTTGGGACAATGATGTATGTATTTAAGGTGGACAGGTCGAGAATTGGTCTCCAACTTTTTCCTTTCTTGGAACTAGGAATAGTCTGGAGTAGAACCCTTTCCTTGCTCTGCTGTTGGCACTCTTTCCACAGCTCTCATGTTTGCTAACTCCATTATCTGTTGTAGTGCCTCTGTTTTTGAATTGGAGGTAGATTTGGCATTCCTCTTTTGACTGGTAAAGTGTGGAAGTGAAACCGGTAACCTTGATCTATGGTTTGTAAAATCCACTTGTCTTTTGTTATGTAGTGCCAGTTCTTTGAAAATAAGGTTAACTTTCCGCCTAGAGGAGCTGCTATTTGTTCCCTGGTAGGCGGATTTAGGTTAAGTCACTGTGGTTGTGCTGATGTAGTGGCAGTGGTTGTGTCTGTGCCTCTGTTGTTACCTTGCCACTGTCGTCCTCTGTAGGCACCTCCTCTGGATTGGTTTCTGCCTCTGGAACGTCTATTCCTGCCCCTTTGAAATTTTGTGGAGTCAGGAAAGGACCAATTTTTGGCAGGCCAGTTCCTGCTAAACCTTGGGGGTTGAACCTGCAAGAAATCTTTAACCGTCTGAACAGATTTTGCCTTTTCTTCCATTTTCTTCATAACCTGCTGGGCAGGTGTACCAAACAAACTTGTCTTATCCATAGGAGCATCTAGCAACTTAGCTTTAACATGATCCGGTAAAGCTTGCTCCTTTAGCCATGCATGCCTTCTTATCACTGTGCCAGTCATGGCTGATCTAAATGAAGCCTCCAGTGCATCATAGCCACATTTTAAGGAATGGTTGCTAACCTGTTGTATGTTATTTACCATTTCTAATACATATTTCTTATCAAGAGATTCATCAGTGGTTAGTTTTTTTAGTTAACTGATCAAGCATAAACTCTTGGTATTGTATCATGTGAAACTGACAGTTTAAAGCTCTAGCTGAGAGAGTAGCTGAAGTGTAGACCTTTTTACCCCATCTGTCTAATGACCTTGCTTCCCTTTCAGAAGGAATAGGGTTTTTAGCTATGGTCGCGGCTACTGCCTTGGGACCCTGGGATATAGTTTCGGGTCTGCAAGTGGGGCCTTGTAAAGGTGGTGATGAGTATCTGGCACCCTGTAAAATCTGTCTGGTTTGGCAGGGGCTGGGGGTAAAGAATCTGGAGCGGAGCAGACATCATTGAAAGCATCATCCACCACAGAGAGAACAGGAGGTATAGCTAAGGGCCTGTGCTGTGGGAGGTGCAGAAAGGTCCTAAGTCTTTTCTGGAGTCTGAAAAATCCTGTTGCTGCCATTGGAACTGCTCTCGCATGGCATGTAAGGTTTCCCCAAAGGAGAATTCTTCTGGTGGGGAAGCAGCTGGAATGGATTCTTCAGCATCAGAATCTTCAAAATTGGAGAAAGGAGCCTCTGGCTGGTCAGTTATGTCTGATTCGTCAGCAGAATCATCAGAGGACACTGGCTCAGGGGGCTCTGCCCTAGGTCTCTCCTCTGGGGGCTGAGAGGCCCTGTCTGGGTGAGATTGAGATCCTCTAATTAATGAAATTAAATCTTCTGCCAAAGTAAGCATTTGAGAACTAGAAGAGGGCCTGGTTGTGGGGGGTTTAACAGGCACTGTCTTAGTAGTCTTGGCTGCTTTAGCCCTGGCGAAGGCCTTAATGGACATGGCTGCTGGAGGCCTAGCAGCACCACGTGCTGGGGTAGAGACATCCAAGGGAATGGTGTCTGATAAGTCAGTGGCAACCACCGTAGTGGATAAAATTTCTGAGGCCGATTCAAGAGTGGTAGCAGGGGCCTCAGTTGTAGAGATAGGTTCAGCTGTACTTTGATCAGTTTTCTCGGTTTCGGCCGAAACCGAGACACTTCATGGTTTCGGCCGAAACCGCGGACCGTGAGTGTCGGTCTTTATCTTTGCGTTTTTTGGCAGATTGGGTAGTCGGAGGATCCGTCGGCATAATGTACGCAAAATCAGAACCGAAAAACTGTTCTGCAAACTCCGACCGACGCCTAAGCGTTCGTCGGTTGAAAGAAGCACAGGCCGAACAGGCTGCTACGTCGTGGGCTGGGCCTAAACAAGGCAGACAATAAGAGTGGAAATCTTTATGAGGTATTTGTTTCCCACAGGTTAAACAATTATTAACTTTTTCTGACATCGGCTGAGGCAAGAAAGAGTCCCCAACGGGGTACTTAGCTTTAGAAGTCTTCGAAGTAGTATTCGGTAGAAGTAATCTCTGGATCCGACCGACCGGCACTTGCGAACAGCTTCTGCTTCGGGTGCCACGCGGCAAGAAAGACTGAGGAAAATGGCGTCGGCTGATGCTTTTATACCCAAAGACCAACAGAGATGACGTCGGGTGAAGTGCGACATCAGCCGAAGCCGGACCCGGACTTTGGAATCCGGCCGACTGAAGGGCTGCCTGACGACAGGACAACCCAGTTGTTATGACTGCAGATGCATCCATGAAGGACATCATCTATGGTTATGGTAAGATTTTACACAACTTTCCTATGTCCTTCTATTCCAATGCTGCATGATTCACTAGTGGGCAAGTAAAAAAGCTCACTGCTGGCGGGGGGGGGGGGGACCTGGATGAGGACTCCAGGAACCCATGCAGGATAGACCTGGCAAATCCTGCCCTGGCGATGTGGTCCAGTTTATAGTGCCTGGTGAAGGTCCAGTTTATAGTGTCTGGTGAAGGTGTGCACAGAGGACCAGGTAGCTTCTTCCAGAATGCAGTTGGTGTCTAGGCCTTTAAAAAAGGCTCCAGAGAAAGCCATGTCTCTTGTGGAATGGGCTCTGACGTTGCCTGCCAGTGTCTTCCCATATTATGTGTAACAAAAGGAAATGATACAAAGAAACAAAAGGAAGAGCCAGCAAAACCAAACCCCTTGAAAATAATTTATTGGATATAATTGTTGAATAAAATAAGGACAGCAAAAAAGTGCACAAACCGGTTTCGGCTGGTATACACAAACACAGCCTTCTTCAGTGTGAAACAAGTATACTTTTAGCATGCCTTTATATATAGTGTAAGTCACTCTGATTGGTTATTTAAAATTTGTCATTCAGACCGGGTGGGAAAAGCCCACCCAGCTTGACAATCCATTTTTTTCTCTTTGGAATTCAATAATGCATGCCAACCTGTTTTATTGGATTTTTTGCCCTTAATGATATCAATGACTGTGAACGTGAAGAATGCTGAAGGATGTATTAAATGGTGTTTAAATAAAGCATTATTAAGTCTTTCCTTTTTAATGTTGCTAATGTGCTCAGAAATTCTTAATCTAAGCGGTCTCGATGTTTGACCTATGTAAAATGCTCCACATGAGCATGTAGCTAAATAAATCAGCCAATCTGAGCTACAATTGGCAAAGAATTTTATGTCATAAAGCCTAGAAGTGTTTCTGCTAGTGAATTCTTTGGTTTTTGAAACTTTACAACAATTGGAACAATGTCCACAAGGAAAGCAACCAATTAATATGGCACCAGTCAGTGTACTTTGAATTGGTTCATAGTTTGGTAGATTGTGTCCATGTTTGTAATGACTGAATGTGCTCCCCAAGTTTTTACCTTTTCTGAATGAAAAAGAACATCTATTGGAAATAATGGGAGATAAATCAGTATCGTATTCTAAAATGTTCCAATGTCTGTTGACACTCCGAATAAGATTATCCGTGTTCCTGCCACATGTGGTAGTGAATCTGAGACATTGGTTGGAAGTAGTATTTTTTGACTTGTAAGTTAGGTCAGTCCTGTCCAAATGATCCACATGATGTATGGCGTCAGAGACATGGCCCATTTTATATTTCCTGTTCTTAAATCTCTTCTTGATAAGATCTTTACTATGTTCTCCATATGACACATTATCCGAACAAATATGTTTCAATCTAATGAATTGTGATTTAGGAATGTTTTTACAAATATGTGGAGGATGAAAACTACTGGCATGTAAGATTGTGTTATATTCAGGATGTTTTCTGAATATCTGTGTTTCCAAAGTATGGTCAGACAATCTGTGGATAGAAACATCTAGAAAAGTAATATTGTTGAAATCATAATGTAGGGTGAAACTGATACCCCATCGATTGTTATTCAAATATTCAACAAATTCATACACGTTTTCCAGATCACCTTTCCATACAGCCCAGCAATCGTCAAGGTAACGTCGCCATATATCTAGATATTCAAGATAAATGTTGTTACTGGTGTCATATATGAGATCCTTCTCCAAGTACACCATAAAAAGATCTGCATAAATTGGTGCGAATGAAGAGCCCATAGCAGTACCTTTCGTTTGCCAATAGCAAACGTCTTCATAAAAGAAAACATTGTTGGTTAGGACATATGAAGCCATATCCAGTAGGAATTCATTAAATTCACTTGTATATAATCCCGAAGTTTGTAGCCAGTAGGATAAAGATTCTAATCCTCCAGAGTGTGGCATGTTGATGTATAAAGCACTAACATCCAAGGTACACATGTGCCATTCCGGTTCTAGTTGCGTATCTGAAATGATTTGTAAAAAAATTGGTGGTATCCTGCAGACGTGAACGGATGAGTGTCAACAAAGGTTTCAATTTTTCAGTCAGGAAAAGGGACAAGGGTTCGGTAAAATATCCTCTACCTGATACAATGGGTCTCACTGGGGGGTGTCTGGGGTCCTTGTGTATTTTGGGCAAGAAATATATGTATTGATTGGATGGATCCTGTACTGTAAGCTGGTGCATAAGGTTAGAATCAATGATATATGCATCTTTGGCATATGTTAGAAATTCAGATATTTCTTTCTGAAATTTGGGTGTTGGGTTTATAACCATTTTAGAATACTTTGCATCAGATAGTTGTCTAAGAGCTTCATTGTTATATTCTTCCCAATTTAGAACCACTACAGCACCCCCTTTGTCGGCTGAAATTGTAACAATGTCATGGTTGTTTTGTAGATGTTCAATAGCTTGTTGTTCAGCCCTCGTGAGATTATTTGATAGAGTGTCAAATGGGGAGTGTGAATAATGTAAGTCTTGTAAAACATTATTTTGAAACTGCAAAACAGCAGGGTGCATGGGAGGGTTAAATGTAGACTTATGATATGTGAATTTTCGGGTAGGCTCACAATCATCAGAACAACCAAAAAACAATCTTAAATTCAATAATCTACAAAATGAAGAAACATCCTGTGCAAGAGAGTCTTCAGTAACAAAAAATCCTGGTACAAATGATAAGCCTTTATTAAGAACATTGATTTCCAAAGGTGACAAATCATAGTTAGACAAATTTAAAACATTATTATATGTCTGTGGTGCTACTTCGTCATGGCCATTTGTAAAAGACACTGTATGTCTGAAACCACTTTTATGTTTCCTCCCCCCTCTCTTATACCTGGTCCTAAAGGGACATTAGTCAATGATCTCTTGGGGGTGGGTGAGCCTGCTGCAATCTGCACGTCACTCTCTGGGCCAGAAAATGGTTCCTCGGTGGATGAACCAGCATCAGAAGTCCAATTATTTTTCAATATGGATTTTGGTCTTTTTCGTTTGGTCGGACGACTATGTGGGATATTGAATTTAACCTGCTTTTTAATTGTGCTAAAAGGATTATTGCCCTGGTAATCGAAGATATCTCTATTGAACTTGTGTATTTTTTTGGTTTTCAGTTGTGTTTCCAGAATTTTGAGGTCAGAAACCACTTTGGTCAAATGTTTTGTAAAAAAGCCTCTTTCTCAAAAGGTTTCACATCATTGGCTAGAGATAAAACAGTATTAATTTCTTTATCGATTGTACGCTCATAATACTTGTTTAGTGCTTCAACAAATGCCATACTTGATTTATGTTGAATATCTGCCCATTCGGACGATAAATCATCAATTTCAGCAACTAAGGGTTGAATCCTGACCCTTAGGCCTCGAGGTGTAATGTTTTTGGCGATATACGCCTTAAAAAGTTTGGCATGTCATACATTGGAGCGTAAAGACCTAATATGCTTGTGGAGTTTCTCGAAGGCCAAATTACAAGTGGTCTCTGATCCCAATGGTTCAGTATTGTTAGAACAATCATGGGATGAACCCAGGCCAAAAGCACTCAGATCGTCTCGGTCTGAGGAGAGTCCAGACACAAGACTAAACAAATCCATATTGATCTGTAAGAAAAAATCTAATATATATATAGATAGGACAATAATAGCTGAAAGCTACGTCCAAACAAGGAACAATGATAGACTCCAACAGAGACTACGTTCCTAATGAATGTCTTATGTCAGAACTCAGGGTTCTGAAAGGTGATGGTGGATATTCTGAAAACACACTGAAAAACTAAATTAGTTGTGCCGAATAATCCGTCAAAATATTTGACATATATCCGGACACCAGAAGCAATACCATAAAAAGTCACAAAATTATAAAGACTAAACAGTTATACTAATCAAAAAATATATATGTTTGTGTTGCAGGTATAAATGGAATATCAGCAAAAATTATATGCTGAAAATAAATGATAGCAACAATATATACCGATCCAGGTACTCAAACTAGATAAAGGTATAGAAAAAAATATGTATGAAAATGGAAATGAGGTTAAAGCTTAAGATTGCAAAAAAATAATCAAGTCCTTGAAAAAGCAACCTCAGAATGTGGCTATACCCTGTAAAAATGGTAATATGGCGTAACAAATTTACAGAGAATCCAGGGCTGTAAATGTCAAATCCTAGTTGAACAAGAAAACCCCTCGTGTGGTATGAATATATATATAATAGTGACCAATGAGTGACCTGACAAAGATATCAGGTTAGCTATAAGTCCTTATCCCCAGAATTATAAAATCTGAGATATATTCATAGATATAATTAGAAAAAATATATATATATATATATATATATATATATATATATATATATATATTGGAGTCAAAATGACTCAAAAAAAGGGGCAACAGTGGTAAATTATAATACTGTGTAAAAAGACAGGCTGAAAAAATATTTCAATGTGATATAATAAGCCCACATCTCATGACAAAGTAGTTGACCACACTGTACTCAAAATGCAAACTGTAATTGTTTGTAACAAAAGATAATTGGCTGCAAGCATAAATCTGTTGTCAGAAATATTAAATAAACCAACAAGTCAGAATTGCAGTATGCATGAACAACATTACGTAACATATCATGAAGTGCTTTTGGGTCCAAGTAGGTAGTGTAAACAGTAAACTCAAATTAAATATATGTAATGAGAGTCCAAGGAATAAAGTCCCAAATTCAAGTCCTCCTTTTCGATCTTTGTTATTGGGAAAAAAAAAGAATGTCAGTTCTGCTGATATATATCAAGTTCAAAAGATGACAATAATGTTCGTAAATCCTAAAGTTGCCCTATGCACATAGACATGAAATCACAAGGTTGGTCAAAAAGCTACTACCTATATATTCAGTTGTAGCTTATAAAAAGAATAAATTCAATACTGTTGTTACATAAGCACAAAAAAGCACAAAAAAGCACATAGTAATACATGCCCAAAACAACTGAATTGGTTCCAAAATGCAAAGCGCAGCCCAACTGAGTAAATTGCCCTATGCACATAGACATCAAAACACAAAGTTAGTCAAAAAAGAAGTGACTGCCTGTATATTAATCCGTTGCTTATAAAGAAAGTAAATTCAATACTGTTGTTACATAAGCACAAAAAAGCACATAATGATACATGCCCAAAAATGGCTGAACTGTTGTCGAAATACGAAGCATTACCCAACTCAATAATTGAACCAGAAAATTGTGCTACTGAATGCTGATACAAATAAATTTAAGTATGCTAATCACATAGTGTCCGAACAATTCAGTCCCAATAGAATAGTAGTAGTCGCTGATAAATATTTCCAATGTGGTGTAGAAAAATGGCCCCAGGATCAGGTTGTAATCTCTAAACATACAAAATGGCGTGGATATCAAGAAACGCTGTTTGTAAGGATACTGCAAAGGCTTACATGTAATGTCAGGGCCAAAAGTTATTATTCGAAGAATCGCAAAAAGGTATGCTCCAAAAGATTGGAATATGAATTGTAAGAACTCCTCGTCAGGAACACCACCAAAGAAAGGCAAGTTCAATATCAAGATAAAGGAAGAGGAAAGCAAGTGAAGTACAAAAAACTTCACGAAAAAATATAGGGTTATCTATTAACCTCCGTAGCTTGACAGCAGAAATGTGTGTGCAAATGAATTGACGGCAAACAAGACCTGAGGCATACCAGGAGAGTAGGCCATTTTAGGTAAAGGGAGGAGCCTGAGAGCTGGAGATACCTATCAGTTGAGAAATGAATGAAAATGGCATCAGATCTTAATTTAAGACTTAACTGCTGCAGACTCTGCCAAAGAAGAAAAACCACCAAGAAAGACACAGACATGAGTGGCAACTGTCTGGAGTCTGCAAATAAACACAACACCCATTTAAACTAGTCCTGAACTCACAACCTGTTAACTGTGCCTTTACAGATGAAAGACATTTGCCATGAAAGGAAGAAAAAGAAATCACCTTAGAAATCAGAGATATTGGGTTTGGTTGTTTCTAAGCAAAGTCCTGGGATGAAATGAAAACAAAAGCTGCTCAGATTTGTGAAAAAATCAGTCTTATGAAAATATGCAAATTCCAAAGTGCGTAGAACCATCTCACCAGAAGAATGAGAAGAAAAAAAGGAAGGAAGAAGATTAGTTTAAGTACAGGACAATACATTGACCAACCTGGGCATAAAAGGAAGATTAGTGAGCAGAGATACCCTCTCTCTATGAGAAAAGTACAGTTTTGTACCTACCATAAATGTAGATGTCTGATAGATATGCAACTGCAGTCATAACATATGGGTTGTCCTGCCTCAGGCAGCCCTCGGTCGGCCGGATTCCAAAGTCTGGGTCCGGCGTCGGCTGGTGTCGCCTCCTCTCCGACGGCAGAACGGCTGGAGTATAAAGGCATCAGCCGACGCCTTCTTCAGTGTTTCTTGCCCCAGATGCCAGGTGCCCTCCTAGGAAGGCTAAATTTGGTGAATGGATAAAGAATTCCAGACATGCACAACAGTAATAAACAGATACACCATAGAGATACCCCCAGCTAATAGGAATAGGGGTAGTGGACCCATAAAGAAGGTTGCAGAGGGGTAGGAGGGTGGGAGAATCAGACTGCAGTTGCATATCTATCGGACATCTACATTTATGGTAGGTACAAAACTGTACTATGTCCTTCAAGAATGCAACTGCAGTCATAACATATGGGTTGAATACCATAGCCAAGCTGGGGGTGGTTGGAACTAAGAAAGTGATGGTGTAGCTAAAATGCCCTGCAGGACTTCCGAAGCAAAGCCTGCTCGGGATCTGGAGTATAAAGGCAGGTTGTAGTGCTTGGTAAATGTATGCACGGAGCTCCATGTAGCAGCCTCTAGAATGTCCTTTGCAGCCACTCCTCTTAGGAAAGCTGTGGATGTGGCTATAGCTCTGGTGGAGTGTGGCCTAATATTGGCTGGCACACCTTTTCCATGAAAGGAATAGAATCTGATGCAGTGTCCAATCCACTTGGAAATTGTTTGTTTGGAGATTGCTTTTCCTTGTACTCCAGCAGCATAGGCTACAAGCAGTTGGTCAGACTTTCTGGTGGCCTTAGTTCTGTCCAAGTAGTAGCGTAGTTGCCTGTGTATGTCCAAAGTATGCAGCAGTGCTTCCCCCCTGTTTTGAGGATTGGGGAAGAAAGTAGGCAGGTGAATGGCTTGATTTAGAGACACCCTGGAAATTACTTTTGGCATGAATGAAGGATTGGTTCTTAGAGAGACTCTGTCCTGATGAAAAATGAGAAAAGGAGGTACTGCCATGAGTGCCTGTATCTCCGAGACTCTTCTTGCTGATGTGATTGCCAATAGGAAAACCGTTTTCCATGAGAGAAATTGCATTTCTGAAGTTGCTGCTGGTTCAAAGGGAGGAAGTTAATTTTTCCAAGACGAAGTTGAGGTCCCATGCAGGTACTGGCGGTTTCCTGGGAGGTTTGATATTCTTTATCCCCCTTAGGAACTGTCTTAGCAAAGGATGCGAAAACACAGGTGGATCACAATTGTATTTTGCTGAGATTGCTGAGGCATGAATCTTTATGGAAGAATATGAGAGACCAGTATGAAACATTTCTGCCAAGTATTCCAATATCTGAGGTATACTCAATACTGTTGTATCCTGACCCCTGTTAGCATTGCAGATGATGAATCTCTTCCACTTGGCTGAATAGCTTTTTCTGGTGGAAGGTCTGCGTGCTTCCAGTAAGATCTCAAACTTTTTTGGAAAGAGAGATATCGGAAGGAGTTATGGTAACCTCCAGGCAGTCAGATGCAATGTTTTCAGGTTTTGATGAACCGTCCTGTAATTGTGTTGTGTTTGAAGCAGAGGCCATAGGGGCAGAGGCCACGGTTTGGTCCGAGTTATGCTCAACAGCAATGGGTACCAGTGCTGCCTTGGCCAGTCTGGAGCTATCAAAATGCCTGTTGGTTGTTCTGCTTTGATCTTCAGTATCACCTTGGTCAGCAGTGGTAGAGGAGGGAATGCATAAATTGTTAGGGACTTCCAGCTGAAGGAGAGAGCATCCGTTTTCCAGGCTAGAGGATGGTGGGTCCTTGTACAGAACTTTTCCAGGTGATGATTCATGTGAGAAGCAAAGAGATCTATGTCCGGTCTTCCCCATGTCCTTATTATTTGTGAGAAAATGTGAGGATGCAGCATCCATTCGTGTGGATCCAAGAAATTTCTGCTCAGCTTGTCTGCCAGTACATTGTCCTTGCCTGGCACAAACTGGGATTGCAGATGTATCTTCAGACTTAGGGATTTTTCCCAGAGAATCATTGTTAGTCTGCAGAGGGATAAGAATGAGTGCCTCCTTGCTTGTTTATATACCACATAACAGTGGTGTTGTCTGTCCTTATTAGCAAATGTCCTTGTTGAAGTGATTTTTTGAAAGTCTCGATTGCATGTATCACTGCCAACATCTCTTTTTGGTTTATGTGCAGATGCCTTTCCTTGGTGTCCATTGACCTTGAATGCATCTGCCCTCCATGTGCGCCCCCCCCCATCCATGGTCTGAGGCGTCTGTTGTAATCATTTGACCTGCTTGAGGTTTGTTGAAAGACATGCCTTTGTTTAACTGACTTGCTTGAGCCCACCACAAAAAATCTCTTTGCAGACATGGAATGAGTGGGATTACGTCCTCTAGGCTTTGGCTGTGTTGGGACCATAAGCTTTTTAAGTACCATTGCAGCTTTCTCATATGAAGTCTTGCAAAAGGTATCAGAAGAATGCAAGATGCCATGAACCCCAGGGCCTGCAGGATTTTCCTTGCAGTCAGCTGGGAGAGCTTTGCTAGGCCTTTGAAGTACTCTGGTAACTGCTGTTGTTTTTCCTCTGTGAGATAAGCCATCTGTGTTTTTGTGTCCAGTTTGGCTCCTAGGAAAATAATCTGTTGGGATGGCAGAAGTCTTGATTTCTGAATGTTGACTGTGTATCCCAAGGCCTGTAGTAATTGAATGACATAGTCCAAGTTTGCTATCAAGGTTTGCTTGTTGTCTGCTTGTATGAGGCAGTCGTCCAGGTAGAGGTATATTTGAATCCCCTGGAGTCTGCAGTGTGCCACTACTGATGCCAGGCATTTCGTGAACACTCTGGGCGCAGTAGATAAGCCAAACGGCAATGCTGAGAATTGATAATGCTCTATCCCTGCAAGAAATCTGAGGTATCTTCTGCAGCTTTGTCTGATTGGGACATGCAGGTATGCCTCCTTGAGGTCCAGAGTGACCAGCCAAGACCCCTTGCCCAGCATGGGAAGGAGTTGCTGCAACGTCAGCATTTTGAACTTTGGCACAATGAGATAAGTATTTAGAGTAGACAAGTCCAGTATAGGTCTCCATTTGTTTTCCTTTCTTGGAACAAGGAACAGTCTTGAATAAAATCCCTGGCCTTGTTCCTGTGGAGGGACCTTTTCTATTGCTTTTATATTTAACAGCTTTGAAACTTGAATGAGTGCCTCTGCCCTTTGATGAAGTGGCAGGTTTGGCATGCCTTGTCTTATTGGTAAAGTATGGAAGTGGAATCTGTAACCTTTGTCTATTAAATCCAGAATCCAGTTGTCCTTGGTTAAGATATGCCAGTTTTTTGAGAATAAGGATAATTTTCCGCCCAAAGGTGCTTCTCTTTGAGCCTTTGTAGACGGTATTAAAGTCAAGTCATTGCGGTTGTCCTTGTGGTGTAGCTGGACTGCCTGCGCTACTTCTTTGATTTGGTGGTTGCCATTGGCGGCCCCTGTAGGAGCCTCGGTATTGCCCTCTACCTCGGGCACGCCTGATTTTTTCCCCTTTGAAACTTGTCAGTGTCTGGAAAGGACCAATTCTTTGAAGGCCAATTCCTGCTGAATCTGGGTGGCTGAACCTGGAGGAAATCTTTGACTGTCTGTACTGATTTAGCTTTTTCCTCAATGGACTTCAACACATCTTGTGCATTAGCACCAAAAAGCTTCTATTTTACCAGAGGTGCATCATGTAACTTTACTTTAACATGGTCTGGCAGTGGCTGTTCTTTTAATCAAGCATGTCTACGTATAACAGCCCCAGTCATAGCTGCCCTACATGAAGCCTCCAATGCATCATAACCACACTGAAGAAAATGATTGCTAATCTGCTGAGTGTTATGTACTAGATCCTGCAATGCCTTTCTATCAATAGGCTCAGGAGAGGCTAGCTTTTTCTGTAAATCATCCAGTAAAAAATCCTGTACTGAAACATATGAAAAAGGCAGTTAAGTGACCTCATGGCCAGGGTGGTAGAGGTATAAACTTTTTTACCCCATCGCTCCAGGGACCTAGCTTCCCTATCCGCTGGCAGTGGATTCTTGGCTGTGGAAGTAGCCACTCCCTTGGGGCCCTGTGAAATAGTTTCTAGATCCACAGCATGGGCCTTACAGAGATGTTTGTGGGTGTCAGGGACCCTATAATATCTGTCTGGCTTGACAGGAGCAGAAGGGAGAGAATCAGGGTTAGCACTGGAGTCGGAGAAAATATCATCCAGGACATCCATAACTGGAGGGATAGCTAAAGGTCTGTGCTGGGGTAGCTTGAGGAAGGTACGTAGCCTTTTCCTAGAATCAGAGAATTCCTGACCCTGCCACTTAAAATGCTCCCTCAGAGTGAAGGACTTCACAGAACGAAAAATCCTCTGGAGGAGAGGCAGAGGGAATTGATTCCTCAGCATCAGAGTCCTCAAAGGCCTGGAAGGATTCTTCTTGGGTATCTGAAGGCTCAGAATCCCCAGAGGCTTCAAATGAAGAGAGGTTGTCGGCCTGCTTAGTTCTGGGCCTTTTCTCTGCAGGCGGCTGAGAACCTCTGTCTGGATGAGGCTGAGACCTCCTGATAAGAGAAATAAGATCTGCAGCAAGAGACATGATCTGTTTATCAGAAGAAGGGGCCTGGGCAGTGGGTTTAGGATGGGCCTTGGCCTGGCTGGCGGCCTTAGCACGTGCAAAGGCCTTGATGGACATGGATACAGGAGGCCTAGCTGCCCCACGTGCAGGAGTAAACCTTGCCCACAGGAATGGTGTCGGGTAGATCCAGAACTTCGGTTTCTGGAGGAAAGTCAACAACCGGCACCGGTGTAGACTCAGAGACCGAAGGACGAGTTAACGCTGTGTCGTCAGCCTGGAGCAGTTGAATTACTGCTTCCGAAGGGACCGAAGCACTCGCGGAGGGTTTAGGAGGAGTATCGGTGGAGGACACGGGCCGAGGATGTCGGTCCCGGTCCTTTCGTTTTTTAGAAGATTGAGTAGTCAGTTGTTCCGACGGCATGATATAAGCGAAAGATTTGCCGAAAAAGTCTTTGGCAAATTCTGCCCGGCGCCTGAGAGTGCGCTTATTAAAGCAAGCGCAGGCAGCACAGGCCGAGACGTCGTGGTCTGGGCCCAGGCAAGGTAGGCAATAAGAATGGAAGTCCTTATGAGGTATTTGTTTACCACAAGACAAACAATTATTAACTTTCTCAATTTGTTCTGACATCGGCTGAGGCAAGAAAAAATGTTCCCCAACGGGGTACTTAGCTTTTAGATGACTTCGGTACTGAAAACACAGGAGCTGACCGACCGGCACTTGCGAACTGCTTCTGCTTCGGGAACCGCGCGGCAAGAAAGACTGGAGAAGATGGCGTCGGCCGATGCCTTTATACTCCAGCCGTTCTGACGTCGGAGAGGAGGCGACACCAGCCGACACCGGACCCAGACTTTGGAATCCGGCCGACCGAGGGCTGCCTGAGGCAGGACAACCCATATGTTATGACTGCAGTTGCATTCTTGAAGGACATCTTAAAAAAGGAGAATAGCCAAGACAGTCTGAAGTGCAGATACACTCTTGGCTGAACAGCCAAAAGGAGAAGTGTCTTCAAAGTACAATGTGACAAGGAAACTGAAGAAGCAGGCTCAAAAGCAGACTGGACCAATTTCTCAAGTACAAAACTGAGGTCCCAAGAAGGTGAAATAGGCTTTCTGGGAGACCCGATATGAATGCCTTTAAAGAACTGCTTAACCTCAAACCTAGAGACCAAAGGAGCCTTCAATGGCAGACAAGCAGAAATTGCTGACCAGTTAGTTTTAACTGGAGAATCTGTCAAACACAGCACTGAGCAGATCACACAAATGAGAGAGAGAGAAGTAGAGGAACACCCACAAACAGGAGATCCTGATGGCGAGAGAAGCACCAGACAAAATATTTTTCATCTGGACATGTAGGATTTTCTAGTAGTGGGTTTCCTGGCCTCCTACAGAACCTGCAGCATGTCCTCAAAAAGATGCGCTTAAAAGGGATCAAAATCCCCTATCAACCAGAGTGTTAGCTGAAGAGTGGACATGGGAAGATGGACAAGAGATCCATTGTCTTGTGTGAAAGACCCACCCAGTGAGGTAACTTGTGGTAACTGCCCGTGGCGAAGTGAGAGAGAAGGGGGGAACAAATGCTGTCTGGACAAGCAAGGTTTTGGGAGAGTCCTGCCTGATCTTGTGCAGAACTGGTGACATGAGAGGAAAGGATGGGAAAGAGTACAGAAACCATCCATTTCAAGGAAGAGAGAGGAGGGACACTTTCTAAGTCTGAGGACCTTAGACTCTGGAACATGAGAGGAAGTTCAAGACCACTGGTTCAGACCCAAATACTTCATTCTCTACAAAATCCAGCTAAAAATGTGCTACCTTTTATACAAAAAACACAAACTCAATAATGCAAACAATTAAATAAAAATACTTCCAATTAACCGCTCCATTTAGTCCTATCATCATTTTCAACAAACATTAGCTCTAAAATACAACCTTGGAGCATAGAAAAATCACTACCATATACATCTCTGGAATGACATGCCAAAATCTGGTCTTCCTTCTGATTTTTTTTATCTCCCTAATGTGTTCCATTAGCCTCACTTTAAAACTTCTTTTTGTTTCACCAATAAAAAAATAAACACTGACATCTTAAGGCATAAATAACCCCCTTACTATTACATGAAATACGTCCATTTGGTACATACTTGATTTTATTAATATACACAAAGAAACATATTATACACTTGCAAACTGAACTGTTGCATTTATAAGTGCCCCTGAACATTGGACAAACATTCAAATTAATTTTTGGCAACAAAATTCCCATGAACAAGCATGTCTTTTAAGCTCCTTCTCAGTTTGTATGACATCATAAGATGCAGAGCCTCTTCTACTGCTTTATTAGTATAACCTCTATTACAAAAAAAGAGGATGTATTATATATTTTTTCCAATAAGTTTGTCTCAACATTACATATGTGAACATGAAGTTAAATTCATTAGAAAAACATTTAGGGGAATATAAAAAAAAACAAAACTGCTATGGGATATCAAACTATGAAAATGGGTGGGCCTGTGTGTCTTCAACCAATCAGCAGTGTGGGAAAGGACAACATAACAGGGGAGGTTTTAAAAAAACGCTTTTGGTTTCCTAACTTTGCTTCTTCAGAAGAAACAAACAATGGTGGCTTAAGAAAGCTATAAGCATAACTATCTGGCTTTGCCAGCAGCTAAACAACCGGAGGAGCATGAACACTGGTTTTGGAGAGAAGGGGACAATGAGAGCAATTTAATCAGAAAAGAAAATGAAATGGCTTCTACACCAATGGAAATGGTTCTGGACAATGCACAACACCAGCAGCCAGGCATTTTAACAACAAAAGAAGCAGATGGCAATGACTGTTAGTATTAATTGTAATATGGTTGTAAATCTTTCTGGATGTATTTTGTCAGATGATCAATTTGCTGTTTTGAATTTGAGACTGAATTATGTCCCTGCTGTGCTACCTAGGAAACGTGTTTTAAGTCAGGAAGTTTTCCGTTTTGTTCGTAAGTTGCACCTTAAGGTTTATTATGTCAATTGTGATGTTAATTTACCACGTACTGATGCTTCTATGCAAGAAAGTTTTCATTCTTGTTTTTCAGATTTATGTCTATAGAACATGTGGAGAAAAACGTTATGGTCTTACCATAACGTTCCATCTGTTATAGAGCTTTATTCATTACTGTTAGGACTTCGGTTCCGTCCTCGGAACCGACACGGCCATTAGCAAGCTAGCGCCAGCCAAAAACTCTCAGCTAAGACCTACCCACAATGCCCCTCTGTCTCTTCAAATCGAGTTTGCCCATTTTAGTATGGAAGTAATAAGAGACACAGTAGGAGGCTCTGTCTGAGCAAATACTTTAACTGATAAGGAAATCCTGAAGTCCACCAGGAGTCTAGACAGGGGGAAGGAGGGTGGGAAGTAAAGAATGAATAAAGATCTACAACCCAGATGGAATGTTATGGTAAGACATAATTTCTTTATCTGATGATGTAAATCTTTATTCATTCCTTACTATTAGGACAGAGTCCCCAGCTACTTGAGTCCTGGGTGGCCCTAAGGAAGGACATTCATGAGCACCACAGAACCAAAAGATGCTCATGCCCTGTAGGCAAAATCAAATTTGTAATGAGTGATAAAGGTATGAGGTCTTGCCCAAGTGGCTGGTGCGCAGATATCCACCATAGAGCCTCTGGAATGAAAAGCCACCGAAGTCGACATCAACCTAGTAGAGTGAGCCTTTATTCTGGAAGGGAGGGACACTTTGTTCTGATGGTTGATGAAAGTAATGGCATTTTCTGCGCCAAGAAGATAGTCATTTTGTAAACGGGCTTACCCAATCTGGGTCCAGCAAAGGCCACAAATAATTGATCTGTTTTTCTGAAAGATTTAGTTTTGTCCAAGTAGAAACGAAGTACCTATGAACATTGAATATATGCAGAAGGTATTCTCCTCTATATGAATGATGAGGAAATAAAACCAGTAGGTCAATAGACTGATTAATGGAAAAAAACAAATGACTTTGGGCAAAAAGGAGGGGTCAGTACATAGGGACACTCTTTCCCTATGAAAATGAAGTAAGGTCGCTTGACACTCAAGGCCTGCAACCCGGATACTCTTCTCAGTGAGGTAAGGGCTACTAGAAGTAGTTTTCCAAAACAAAAAATTTATATCACAGGAGTTAAAGGGCTCAAAGGGAGGACTAGTTAACGACTGAAGCACTAGAGGAAAGTCCCATGCTCTATAGGAGGCCTGACCGGAGGTTTAATATGCAATACTCCTTTCATGAAGGTTTTACACAGTGTGACTTCGAAGAACTGTTAATTCCATTGTAAAAATTTTCAATAGCTGTTAAATGCACAGTAATCGTCAATGCTGAAGCTCCTGCGTGCAATAGGGTAGTCAGGTGTTGTAGGATCTTCTGAATAGGCAAGGAAAAGGGGTCTATGTTATGTTCTTCGGCCCATCTAGAAAACCTAGCCCATACTAGAATAAATTTTTCTGGTGGAAAGCTTGTGTGAAGCCAGAAATATCTCGAGAACAGGGGATGAGATATCAGGTAGCCTGGCAATCATCGGAAGTGGAGAAACCAAGCTGCGAGCTTGAGGCTGTGGAGATTGGTTGAATCAGTTCCTGAGGATGAGACACCAGACCTTGGGATTGATCCAGGATATACGGTCTGTGAATCAGATGAGGCCATAGGAAAGGGAACCAGACTTGACAGGGCCAATAAGGGGCAATGAGAATCACTCTACTTCTTAACCTTTGAGCTTTCTGAAGTAATTTTGGGATGAGAGGAAACGGGGGGGGGGGCATACAGAAGACCCGGGGGCCAATCATGCGTCAGAGCATCCCTCTGACTCCCCCTGAGGGGGGAATCAGGGCAAAATAGCTTCTGTATTTGTTGTTTACGGGAGAAGCAAACAGGTCGCAGCAAAGACTGCCCCAACGGCGGAAGAGCTAATCCGCTATTAAAGGACCGAGGGACCACTTGTAAGGCATCAAAACGTTCCTGCTCAGATTGTCCACAATAATGGAATGTGCAATGCTATGAGAAAGCAGCTGGAAGCCATCGCCCAATGCCAAATTCTCATGGCCTCCCAACACAGGGGTTAAGACTTGGTTCCGCATTGTTTGTTAATGTACCAGACGACTGACCTTGTCCGATTTGAATTGCAATGGTCCCAGAAGGAAGGGATCTGTGGAATGCTTGCAATGCTAAGAGAACTGTCCTCAATTCCAGGACATTTATGTGCAAATTGGCCTCCATGTGCGAACAGGTGCCTTGGACTGTCTTTCCCTGGAAATGTCCTACCCACCCTAACAGGGTAGCATCCACGGTCACCTTGGCTCTGGGCTGGGGATAACAGAATGGTCGACACCAAAGATTTGATTCTGGCTTCATCCACCAATGCATTTCTGTCTTGCAAAGGTTTGTAAGGTGTATCATGTGGTCAAGTGGATGGGTTAAGATCGACCATTGTGATGAAAGGAGCCACTGTACTAGTCGCATGTGCAACCTCGCCAGTTGAACTAAGGTAATGGTTGCTGACGTGGATCCCAATAGCTGAAGTACAAGGCGTGCTGGTACAAATGTCTGTGGAAGGAGGACTTGAATCTGGCTTATTTTTGAAAGACTGTGAGGAGGAAGGGAAGCTTGACAGGTCATTGGGTCAAAGATCACTCCAATGAATTCCAGTACTCTTGTTGGAGACATTTGTGATTTGTCCATGTTGATCGTGATACCTAGGCGAAGAGCAAGGCCATGAATGACTGAGAATGAGAAGATTCCTGGTCATCAAGAAATGGACTAAACTGTTGTCCCAAAAAGGGGTCATAAGAGGGAGAATATCTGGTTCTGGGAAGGTGCTCGACCTTTGGAACAGACAGTGTCAGTATCAGTGGAGCAGTACAAGACATTGGCACCGTGGCTGGGGATGGTGCTGATGCAGGTACAGTAGTCGGAGCCTGTGTCAAAACCAAGGTCGGCACCGATAGGATGGTGCCAAAGCTGGTACAGTGGTTGGAGTCAGAATTAAGTACGGCACAGAGGGAGAAGACACGGAGCCTGCTGCCGAAGTAGTCTGTGCCGAAGGCGCGGGAGAAGCCTGGTGTCGACTCGGTTCCAAGGAGGACGGAGACGTAGGAACTGAGTGACTCAGTTTCTCTATTTCACATCCTTAGTCTTAGGAGGTGGTGAGACCTCCGTCCTAGAAAGAGCTTCCGAGAAGGGTGTTTTCAGCACACCCTTCAAAATAAGCTTGTTCTGACGTTCTGCCAATGTAGGGTTGCTGAAGCTAGAACAAATATCACAAGATACATTGATATAGTCAAAGCCCAAACAATAAACGCACCGGGCGTGACCGTCTGAGTTGGGCATCTAACGCCCGTACTTGTCACACTGTTTAAATCCTCGTTTTGCTTTATCAGACATCATGGAAAAGTACAGTTTTGTACCTACCATAAATGTAAATGTTCGAGTGTTCACCCTGCTGCAGTCATCACACTTGGGTTATCCTGTCGTCAGGCGGTCCCGCAGTCGGCCGGATTTCCAAAGTCTTGGTCTGACGTCGGTTCCCGTCGCCTCATCCCTGAAGTCAGTGCGCCAGGGGTACATATATTGCAACAGACGCCATTTTCTTCAGTTTTTCTTGCCCCAGATGTCAGGTGCCCCCAAAAAGGTGATCAAAATTAGTACCAAAAGGTGTGAACACTGTACAAACACTAAATCCCTTCAGCTATAAGCAAATACATCAGTAAGGCATAGCAGAGATTTAGCCAGTAGATCAGAGGGGTTGGAGGGAGGGTAACCTGGACTGCAGCAGGGTGAACACTCGAACATCTACATTTATGGTAGGTACAAAACTGTACTATGTTCATCGTGTTACCCTGCTGCAGTCATCACACTTGGGTTGAGTCCCAAAGCTAAGGTAGGGTGGAGGTATCAGAGGGTTAGTAGAGGCAATGAGGCCCTGCAGAACTGCAGTGGCGAAGCCCGCTCTGGACTTAGAATAAAGAGGTAAGTGATAGTGTTTGGTGAAGGTGTGTACAGAACTCCAAGTTGCAGCTTCTAAAATTTCCTTGGTAGTAACCCCCCTGAGAAAGGCCGTAGAGGTAGCTGTTGCTCTGGTAGAGTGGGATCTAATGGTAGGAGGAACTGGTTTCCCATGATGGGTATAACAGAACTGTATGCAATGGCCTATCCATTTAGAAATGGTTTGTTTGGATATAGCCCTCCCCTTGAGAAGCTGTAGCATAGGATACAAAGAGCTGGTCAGTTTTCCTGAAAGCCTTAGTTTTATCCAAGTAGTAATGAAGCTGCCTGTGAATGTCCAAGGAATGCAGGAGTCTCTCACCTTTGTTCTGTGGATTGGGGAAGAAAGTGGGTAGGTGGATGGTTTGATTTAAAGCTACACTGGAAACCACCTTAGGCATGAAGGAAGGCTTAGTTCGTAGAGAAACTCCGTCTTGATGAAAGATGAGGAAAGGTTCCACTGCCTTTAGTGCCTGTAATTCTGAGACTCTCCTAGCAGAAGTTATTGCCAGGAGCAGGGCAGTCTTCCAAGATAGGAACTGAAGATCTGCAGAGAAAGCTAGTTCAAAGGGAGGTAAATAGAAGATGTGAGAGTGTTCAATCTCGCCGTTTGTTCTTACACATGGGTTCGGAGCCGATCCTCGGCTCCGTGTCGGCCGCTTGCAAGCTCTGCATCGAGAAGAAGCTCGAGACAACCTAATACCCACAATCCCCCTCTGCCTTTACCTCAGATCTAGTTTGCCGCTGCAGCGTTCGCATCACTGGGTCGAGCTCGAACAACTAAAGCTAAGATTAAGATTTTTTTCTTGTTGTTTCTACTTAAATTTCTTCTATAAACTTTGTTTAGTGACTAAGTGTGTGTGTGTGGTACGGTTGAGGAATTCTCGGTTCCGTTTAAGTTCAATTTTAAACTTATTAGAGTTTCCCTCTGGGCCTACCACCCCTTTAGGATTTGACAACTGGATTTGACAATTACTGGATATACATTTCTCTAACTGGATTTGACAATTACACCGGATTTGACATACTACCTGGACTTGACTTTTCACCTTTTTTTCCACATTTAGTTAAAATGTCTGAGAAGACTAAATCTGGTTTTAAGCGTTGCCAATGTGGGCAAAAAATGTCAATCACTGACAATCATAGTTCCTGCGTCTACTGTCTTGGCCCTCTCCATCTGCAAGAAGACTGCTCTATTTGTCATTCTTTCAGTGGGAGGGTCATGACAGATAGGCGCAGGAAACTCATGGATAGGGGTTTACTGAAACCTTCCTTTCAAGAGGCTCTGGATGCTTCAGACCAGGCATCCAAGTCCTCGAAGGAATCGAAGACATCGGAGCCCAAGTCATCGGCTCCGAGCTCTTCGGTTAAGGTTCGATCACCGGTTCCACAGACCTCGGGGCCGAGTGTTCAACTGTTGTCAGTGTCCGAGCCTCGAGTCTTGGAACCGGTGACGGAGCTCCCTCCCCCAACACTGTTGAGGTCGGCTCCGTCTTAGATTCCTTCGACCCGTTCTTCCAGGCCCCTCTCAGACACCGATGTTGACCGCGTGGTGCAGAAATTACTGGAGAATACGGCCTTATCCAAACTCATCTCAGTTTCCACCCAATTGGTGTCGAGACTTGAAGGCCTTCCATTATCTCCATCTGTTCCTCCTCCGAGACCTGTCCAGTCTTTGGAGCCGGAAGAGGCTGATCTACTGATTGTGGAGCCCTCGGTGCCAGAACCGTCTCTTTCTCGGTCGGCTCCGTTCACCTCAACTCCGTCGGATCCGGTACCGGAGTCTCGGAGCCGAAGATCCATCCTTGGTTCCGGGACCGAGAGTCGAACCGATGTTTCGGTTCCGACTCTCCCTCTCGGGGCCTCGGCTCGGATTGACTCGGTTCCGTCCTCGGGGTCGATACCTTCGGTGCCTGTTTCGGGGATTCTCCCCATTTCTTCGGAACCGGGAGATACCTCGACTCGGGACCCGGGGGCCTTCGATCTCATGAGGAAGGTGTTGTCTACTCAGACTACCACATCAGTAGAAGCAGCCTCTCCTCCCCATAAAGGACCGTTATCCTCCTCTGCACCAACGGTCACATCCAAGCGTCGAGCACCGGTGTCTCAGCCACCCTGGAGGTGCCCCTCTTCCTCGGAGGCTTCTTGGATGCTCCCCGAAGAAGTCCCTAGGAAAAGATTGTGTAAGAGGAGACACTTAGATTCTCCACAAGAATCATTGACATCGGACACTGACTTGGATGAGTCAGAAGGGTCCCCAAAGCCACCTTCAGAAGATGTCTCTTTTGCTGACATCTTGGAGATCCTAAAACAGAGAGGTGATTGGCAGTCCCTTCCCCCTTCTGAGGATGAGTCAGTCTTGCTGAAGGCATTTGGTGCTCGCCCTTCCTCCTCCTGGGTCACTCCGCCCTTCGATGAGTTAATGGAGCTGATTGCTCGAAGGGCGTGGGAGACACCTAACACGGTGGAACCAGTCCCTAGAAAGCCTAATAAGTATATTACTGCACCCCAAAACAAGGCTTACCTCACAAAGGGAGTTCCAGTGGACGCTATGGTGGTGGCAGCGGCCACGAAAAAGGAGATGTCGGAATCTTCCTCATCTGTCCATCCGCCTAACAAAGATTCTATGACTATGGACAGGTACGGGAAGCGCATTTTTAGTTCAGCGGCTTTTTCTATGCGATCCCTGAACTATTTGACCCACTTTACACGTCTACAGAGGGATCTAATCAAAGAGTTGGGAGATACCCTCCAGGGTACTACAGATGCTGCTGTTTCAGAGAAAGTTACAGCACATCTCAATACCCTTACATCCATTGTTAACTCATCCATGAGGCTGATCTCATACGCAGCCAAAGGATCGAGTAGGGCAGCAGCTTCAGCGATTGCTCTTCAAGACAATCCTGGATGCGCTTATGTTCATTTGCGGAAGCCTTCAAGTCTTCCTTTACTAACGCCCATTTGATGGTGCCACTCTCTTTGGCCCAAAAGTAAAGGAGACCCTTACCCGGTGTGAACAGGAGGGAAAGACTCTGTCTGCTGTCGGAGTCCGTTTTTCCACCCCTTCCAGACCGTACCCCAAAGGGCAACGCGGTGGGAAAATGTGGTTTCGAAAACCCCAAGGATCTTTCCCAGGCACGCAGGGTGATGCCCCCTCTAGAGGCAGAGGAGGGGGCAGAGGTGGAAGACGCCGCCCTGGCGGCAGAGGGGGTCCGCAAAACCAAGGTGACAGGGATACACCCCCTGGGAAACCTTTCCAGCACTCCTGAGAGGAGGCCCGACTGTCCTGCTCTGGAGGCAGTCGGGGGTCGCTTAGCTTTATACCCTCAGGCCTGGCAAAACATTACTACAGACAACTGGGTAAAAAGTGTTGTTACCAGAGGTTACAGAATACCATTCCTATCCACCCCCATTCCAAAGAGAAGACTCCCAGATGTGCCCCATCTGCGAGATCCAGCAGCTATAGAAATTTCAAAGCTGCTAGAAAAAGAGTCATCCAACCAGTCCCAGCGGACCAAATAGGATTCGGAACTTACTCAAGGTTCTTTTTAGTTCCAAAGAAGACAGGGGACTGGAGGCCGATTCTGGACCTAAGCAACCTCAACACCTTCGTCAAGAAAGAAAAGTTCCGAATGGTCACGCTTCAATCGATCCTTCCATTCTTACAGAAGGACGACTGGATGTGCTCAATAGATCTGAAGGACGATACTACCACATCAAAATGGCCAGGGCGTCCAGAGATCATTTGCGCTATCGGCTGGGAGCCAGTCACTATCAGTTTCGAGCCCTGCCCTTTGGTCTGACCTCAGCCCCCAGGGTTTTCACCAAATGCATGGCAGTGGTAGCGTCTCATCTGAGATGCCTAGGATTCCAGGTGTTTCCGTATCTGGACGACTGGCTCCTTTCTGCCACCACCAGCCAACTGATACAGGCCAGAGATTACACTCTACAACTTTGTGTTCACCTCGGAATTTCCGTAAATTTCGAAAAATCTTTACTACAGCCATCACAGCATATCTTATTCATAGGAGCGGAATTAGATTCGCATCATTTAATTCTAAGGCTCCCTCCAGAAAGGATAGCCTCACTACAAAGTCAAATATCTCTCCTTCTGTCATCCAGAAAATCCCCAGCAAAACTGGTTCTGAAGGTCTTGGGTCTCATGGCAGCTTCTCTCATTGCGATACCATTGGGAAGACTGCACATGAGAGTTCTACAATGGCTACCGTTTGCACAATGGTCGTTCCAACAGCTACCTCAGACACATGAAATTCTGATTACAAACACATACAAATCACATCTAGCCTGGTGGCTTTAGACTTGCAACCTTTCCAGCGGAAGACCATTTGTGCTACCCACGCCGACAGCTATGGTAACCACGGACGCTTCCCTGATAGGGTGGGGGGGCATCTTTCAGGGACAGACAGTCCAAGGCGAATGGACCAATTTAGAGTACAATCTGCACATCAATGTTCTAGAGTTGAGGGCAGTGTTTCTAGTGTTGCAACACTTTGCTCCCCCCTTCTTCCTCTAGGGACTATTGCAGTTCAGACAACATGTCTGTAGTCTGGTACATAAACAAGCAAGGGGGAGCCAGGTCTTATCAGCTATGCAGAGAGGCCATGAGAATTTGGCAATGGGCGGAGTCCACGGGTCGCTTTCTGATCGCAACGCACATCCCGGGGTCATCCAACGTTATAGCCGACAGGCTGAGCAGAGCAATCCTGTTGCCTCACGAGTGGTCCCTCAAACGGTCAGTTGCGAAGATTTTTCGGAAGTGGGGCCAGCCTTCCTGCGATCTCTTTGCGTCTCCAATGAACGCCAAATGCAGGAGCTACTTTGCCCTATTACCCCCTCCAGGGGAAGTCCCCAGGGACGTGCTGGTGCACGATTGGCCCCCAGGTCTCCTGTACGCTTTTCCTCCCTTTCCCCTGATTGCAAAGTTTCTGCAGAAAGCCAGCAACCTACAAAGGACGATAATCCTCATTGCCCCATTCTGGCCTCGTCAAATTTGGTTCCCCTTTCTTTTGCAACACCGCATTCGGGAACCGTGGATCCTGGACCCAGAGCCAGGTCTGCTGACTCACTCGTCAGGGGTTCCTCACCCCTCTCTCGAATCACTCCATCTAGCAGCTTGGCTGCTCCGCTTCCCTTTTTAGCCAGGTCTGATTCTCTTACACCGGCAGCTCAGAATATACTAGTGGCTTCTCATAAAGCTTCCACTACTAAGACCTACACTAGTAAATGGAAGCGTTTTGTTTTCTGGGCGAACTCACATCATTTGGACCCTGTCATAGCTCCGTTAAACAAGATATTGGAGTTTTTAACAGAATTGTTCCATCAAGGAGCTTCTCCTGCCACCTTAAGAGTGCAATTGGCTGCCATTTCCAACTTTCATGTGGAAGAATGTGGGGCACCTATTATGGCTCACAGACTTTGTAAGGCCTTTTTAAAAGGATCTTTTCACATTAGACCACCAGTTAGATCTCTCACATCACCTTGGAATCTGAACCTGTTATTATCCAAATTGATGTTGCCCCCTTTTGAACCAGCCTCCTCTTGTCCATTGAAGTATTTATCGTGGAAAACTCTCTTCTTGGTAGCCATTACATCCGCTAGGCGAGTGTCTGAGATTCAGGCTCTTTCTATTAAACACCCTTATTTGATCTTTCACTCTGACAGAGTATCTCTTCGCACTAATCCATCCTTTCTCCCCAAAGTTTGCTCTATCAATAACATTAATCAGTCCATTGAATTACCTACCTTTTCAAGAATCACTCTAATGAGTTAGAGTATATGTTACACAAATTGGATGTCCATAGACAACTCAGGTTTTATTTGGATAGAACAAAGGATCACAGGAAATCTGATCAACTTTTTGTAGCCTTTGCTGACAGCAGGAAAGGTGTAGCGGTTACTAAGCGAACTCTTTCCAAATGGCTAACTGATTGTATTATATACGTTTATGATTCTTCAAATCAAACTTTGTCTGTCAAACCTAAAGGACATTCTACAAGATCAGTGTCTACATCCCTGGCTCATGCAGCTCGCCTACCATTAGACACGATTTGTGCAGCTGCTACTTGGGCTAAACCACATACATTCATCTCTCATTACAAAGTGGACAGGGTTTCTAGGGACAGGGCAACCTTTGGTTCCACTGTGCTCAAGAACGTTCTCCCGTGAGTTCCTCAGGAACATGGAGCTGGGGACGCTACCCATGTGTAAGAACAAACGGCGAGATTGAACACTCTCACATAAAGAAGTTATGTCCTTACCATAACGTTCCATGTGGAGTGTTCATCTCGCCTTTGTTCTTACATTCCCACCCTCCCACCCTCAGGAAGAACGTTCAATTTGGTACCTGGTCTGGAATATCCTGCTTCTGCATTTGCAGTGGTTGTATATGTATGATGTACATGTGTATATATATAGTTATACATGATTTCTTGCTTTATGTAATTTTTGGCATGAGTGTGCTCTCTCTGACTACTGGTTTGCTTGCAAACTAGATCTGAGGTAAAGGCAGAGGGGGATTGTGGGTATTAGGTTGTCTCGAGCTTCTTCTCGATGCAGAGCTTGCAAGCGGCCGACACGGAGCCGAGGATCGGCTCCGAACCCATGTGTAAGAACAAACGGCGAGATTGAACACTCTCACATCGTTAGTTTTTCCAGAACAAAGTTGAGGTCCCATGTTGGTGTAGGAGCTCTTCTAGGTGGTCTAATGTTTTTTGCCCCTCTGAGGAACTGCCTTAGAAGAGGATGTGAAAATAAAGGTGGATTTGTGTCGTAGTGAGCTGAAATAGCTGAAGCATTGATTTTAATTGAGGAGAAGGAAAGTCCTTTGTGCAACATCTGAGCTAAACACTGCAGAATGTGAGGCATGTGAGGCTGAGTTGTGGCTTGGCCTTTAGCTTGGTTCCAGGCAGAAAACCTTTTCCATTTGTCCAAGTAAGCCTTCCTGGGGATTGGCCTGGCCTCCTGGCTTCCAGAAGAACATCCAGAACTGCTTGTGAAAGAGGGACTGGTTGGATGTTTAATAGATTTGCCATGCAGCCAGGTTTAAGGTTTTTAGCTGGCCGTGTAAAATCTGTTTGTTTTGCTGCGCGAGCAAATGAGGTATTTGAGGCAATATCCATGGTGGGCTGTGAGCCATATTCTTCAATAGCGGGTACCAGTGCTGGCGTGGCCAGTCTGGGGCTATGAGAATCAGTTGAGGTTTCTCCTGTTTGACCTTCAAAAGAACCTTTGCGAGAAGAGGTAATGGAGGTAAGGCATATGCTGTCAGGTTTTTCCAACTGAAGGAGAGAGCGTCCATTTTCCAAGCTTGATGGTGGAACGTCCTTGTACAAAATTTTGTCAGTTGGTAGTTTTGAGGACTGGCAAACAGGTCTATATTTGGAAGGCCCCATTTTTGAGTTATTGTAAAAATTTGTGTGTCTAGTTTCCACTCGTGGGGATCTTTGATGTTTCAGCTTAGGTCGTCTGCCAATGTGTTTTTCTGTCCTTGCAGGAATTGAGCTTGCAACTGGACTTGGTATCCCAGAGCTGTGTTCCATAAGATTATTGCTTGCCTGCAAAGAGGGTAGGAATGTGTGCCACCTTGTTTATGTACCACATTACTGTGGTGTTGTCTGTCTATTGCAAGTTGTCCTGGATGCAGTAGATCCTTGAAGGCTGTCAGAGCTTTCTGTACAGCTAGCATCTCTTTTTGATTTATGTGCAGTTTTCTTTGTTCTGCAGTCCATAGGCCTTGAATGCATTGCCCTGCCATGTGTGCCCCCCAGGCATAGTCTGAAGCATCTGTTGTGATAGTTTGCCTGGTTGGGGGCAAGGTGAAAGGCTGACCCTTGTTGAAGTGACATGCCTGTGACCACCACAGAAATTCCTGATGAAGGCAGGGAATGAGAGATATCACTGTGTCCAAGCTGTGGCTGTGTTGAGACCATACGCTTTTTAGGTACCACTGTAATTTCCTCATATGCAGTTTTGCAAATGGTATTATCAGAATGCAAGATGCCATGAAGCCCAAAGCCTGCAGAATTTTTCTTGCAGTTAATTGGGTCTTTGTTGCCATTGTCTTGAAATATTGAGTCAGTTGTAGTTGCTTGTCTGGTGTACGATAAGCCTTCTGGGCCATTGTGTCTAAACCGGCACCCAGGAATGTCATTTTTTGTGAGGGTACTAGTTTTGACTTCTTTTTGTTTACTGTGTACCCCAGACAATTTAGTAGATGCTTCACAAAAGCCAGATGATGTAAGAGAATGTCTTTTCTTTCTGCTTGGATGAGGCAGTCGTCCAGGTATGGATATATTTGAATTCCTCTGTCTGCAGTATGCAATTACTGGTGCCAGGCATTTTGTGAAAACTCTGGGCGCAGTAGTTAAGCCAAAGGGCAGTGCAGAGAATTGATAATGGGTTGAACCTGCAATGAAACGGAGGTATCTTCTGCAACTTTGTCTGATAGGGACATGCAAGTATGCCTCCTTGAGGTCCGTTACCAGCCATGCTTCCTTGCCCAACATGGGAAGTAGCTGCTGTAGTGTTTGCATCTTGAATTTGGGAACTTGTAAGTAAGTGTTTAGAATTGAAAGGTCCAGAATTGGTCTCCAAGCATTGTCCTTTCTGGGTACTAGAAAGAGCCTTGAGTAAAATCCTTGGCCTTGCTCTTGAGTCGGTACCCGTTGAATGGCTCTCATGGCCATGAGAGCTGTAATTTGTTTTTGAGCCTCTGCCCTTTGATTTTGTGGCAGGTTTGGCATTCCTCTTTTCATTGGCAAGGTGTGAAAGTGGAATATGTATCCTCGTAATTTGTCCTTTGTGACCATGTGCCAGTTGTCTGAAAAAAGTGCTAGTTTCCCCCCCAAGGGGGCTGACAAAAGAGCTTTGTTTGGCCAGCTGAGGTGCAAGTCATTGAGTTTGCCTTCTGGTGGGTTGAGACCTGTCTTCTCCTTTCTGGGTTGGAGTGCCCCATTGGCGAGGTTTATACTGGGCTTGTGGTTGGTCCTCTGCCCCTTGGGCGCCTGTATTTACCCCTCTGAGGTCTGTCAGTGGCTGGAAAGGACCAATTTTTTGTTGGCCAGTTTCTGCTGAAGCAAGGGGGTTGCACTTGTAGGAAATCTTTGACTGTCTGCATTGATTTCGCCTTATCTTCCATTTTCTTTAAAACTTCTTCTGCTTTAACTCCAAAAAGAACATCCTGCTGCAAGGGAGCATCTAGTAGTTTTGCTTTAACATGATCCGGCAGACTTTGTTCCTTTAACCAGGCATGCCTACGTATAACTGATCCAGTGACAGCTGCTCTGCAGGAGGCCTCCAAAGAATCAAACCCACATTGTAAGGTATGTTTGCCTACCTGCTCGGTGGCGTGCAACAAATCCTGTACTTTCAGTTCAGATTGTTGAGGGAGGGAGGTTATCTTTTGCTTTAACTGAGAGATTAGAAATTGCTGACACTTAAGCATATGAAATTGACAATTTAGTGCTCTCATAGCTAATGTGGCTGAGGTGTAAACCTTTCCCCCCACCTGTCTAGTGCTCTTGAGTTCCTCTCAGAAGGTACTGGGGTTTTTAGCCATGGAAGCCTTAGCCCCCTTGGGACCCTGGGAGAGTGTCTCTGGGTCAGCTACTGGGCTTTTGTAAAGAAATTTGTGGGAATCGGGTACTCTGTAGTATCTGTCAGGCTTAACAGGAGGTAGAGAGTCTGGGTTGAAACTGGATTCTAAATAGACATCATCCACAATGTCCAAAACAGGTGGGATGGCTAGAGGTCTGTGTTGAAGGAGTATAAGAAACTCTGAGCCTTTTCTTGGAATCAGAGCAATCCTGACCTTGCCAGTGAAAATGTTCCCTCATAGTGTGTAAAGTTTTTCCAAAAGAGAAGTCTTCAGGAGGGGAAGCTGAGGGAATAGAGTCCTCAGCATCAGAATCTTCATAAGGAGAGTAGGAATAGTCTTGGTCCTCAGAGAAATCCGAAGAAATAGTTGCTCAGAGGAAGCAGAATCTTCCTCTTGTCTAGGCCTTTTGTCAGGAGGAGGCTGTGAACCCCTGATAAGAGAAATCAAATCTTCAGCCATTTTGAGCATCTGTTTCTTGGGCATAGGGCCTTGAACAGGAGACTGAAGTGTAGTCTTTTTAGATTTAGGAGTCGTCTTCGACTTAGAAAACGTTTTGACTGTGAGCGTCGTCTGTCTGAAAACGCCTTCAGAAACCGATGGCGTTTCAGAAGCACCGACGTCCTTAGAAAGTAAATCGTCGGAAGGGCCTGAAGTAAAAGGCTGCGTCGGCCTAGTACATTCCATCAAAATATCCGTAGCGGTCTAGGGTTCCAGAACTTTGGTAGTCAGTGGCTGCGTCAGAGCCTCACTGATAACCGGAGACCGGATCAACCGAGGCCTCGGAATCGGGCTTAGGCCTGGGCTGTCTGTCCTTGTCCCTGCGCTTTTTGAGCACGCCAGTAGTCAGAAGCTCCGGCGGCATGTTATAGTTAAATTTTCTACCAAAATAGTGTTGTGCGAAATCAAAACGTCTTTTAATAGTACACATTAAACCTAGCACAAAAACTACAAGTGACGTCGTGATCAGGGCCTAGGCAAGGTATGCAATAAGAATGAAAATCCTTATGAGGTATTTGCTTCCCACAAGAAATACAACTGTTAACTTTTTCTGACATCGGTCTGAGGCAAGAAAAGTTTCCCCAATGGGGTACTTAGCTTTATAGAAGACTTGGGTCTGAAATTAGAATTCGACAATCTCAGGAGTCGGCCGACCGGCACTTGCGAACTGCTTCTGCTTCGGGCACCGTGCGGCAAGAAAGACTGAAGAAAATGGCGTCAGTTGCAATATATGTACCCCTGGCGCACTGACGTCAGGGATGAGGCGACGGCAACAGACGTCGGACCAAGACTTTGGAAATCCGGCCAACAGCGGGACCGCCTGACGACAGGATAACCCAAGTGTGATGACTGCAGCAGGGTAACACGATGAACATCTACACAACACTATAGTCCTAAACTACAATTTAACTAACCAAAAAACAACAAGGTTATAGAAGAGGAGTTTTTTTTTTTTTTAACAGAAAAAAAGTACCAACAATGGTACTAATACCACAAAGTGGTAGGGAAAGGGCCTACCAAAGGTAGGGGAGAGGGACAGTACCAGCGATGGGTAGGTTTTAGCAAGAAGGTATATAGATTTAAAGATGAAGAAATAATCTTAAGGGAAAACTGACTAGAGGAAGGTAATTATATAGATAAATCACAAAAAACACTGCACTTGGCTTGAGAAAGCTCGACACGTCTGAGGAGGAATGCTGCAAACGTGATCTGAAAAGACTAAGATGGGCATTGTGGGTAGGTCTTAGCTGAGAGTTTCTGGCTGGCGCAAGCTTGGTAACGGCCGTGTCAGTTCAGAGGACGGAACGGAAGTCTTAACAGTAAGGAATGAATAAAGATTTGCAACATCAGATTAATGCTTATTGCTCCACTGATACTTCTGTTGTGCCTATGAAAAGCAGATTTATTCCTCCCTATTCTAAAGAACAAAAGTATTCATTTTAATTCAGTGTTAAAATTTGCCATGAATGAAATGTGTGACAAGTTGTTAGATAATAAGAATAACTGACAGAGTGGAAAGCCCTAAAAGAATTGCAAGAAAGAAGGGATTTAATTATAAAACCATCGATTAAGGGAAATAACATAGTAATAATGCATTTTCAACAGTATTATAAAAATGTGCTTGTAACATTTATACAAAAAAGAGATGCAGGCAAAATGATGAAAGCTAGTAACCACAATAAAATCTTGCCTAGGACACCACAATGGAAACCTGCAGTCCAAGTAACACAGTTTATTGGTAGAAATAACACAAAATAACGCTAACAATCCACAATGCGTTTTCGATCAACAATCTTCTTCAGCAAAAACTGCAACAGTCTTCTTCAGCAAAAACTGAAACACTGAATAATGCTTCACTCCTGATTAAATAGCCCTGCCCTGTTGTCTGTCCACTTACAGAAATTGCTAATTAGTTTGAAAACATCAACTAATTTAAAGTACCAGTATGTAAAAAAATTTGTTTTTAACTTAACACACTGTATTTTAGTCAAATAGTTTTAAAATAAATAAATAATTGTTTACATAGTTAGAATATGAAATAACTTGAACATATTCTGATTAAAAAACATGTATGGTGTTATAAAATTTCACATTAAAACCACTTTGTTTAAAAACCTTTTTAAAACTGATTTCTTCCAAGTTATATATGTTGAATGTGATAAATGGTGACATCTGGTGGCTTTGTGATCCACCCCTAATATCCCTAGGTAAAGAGTCTAGCACAAAAAAAAAATTTCTGCTTGTGGGCAAGAAACTTGATGTCTAAACAATGCATTTTTCACATTTTGTTTTTTAACTTCGTATAAGTGTTCGTAAATGTGACATCTTAGTTTCCTTTCTGTTTTTCCCACATAAAACGAGGTACAGAAATTACAGGTTGCAAGATATACAACACCATTGCTGTTGCAGTTAAATGTACCTCTGCTAGTGAGTGTTCTATTCCTAGCTTCCAAAAAAATCTCCTTTTTGTTGCTAATCCTGGAGCATTGGGAACAAAACCCACATTTGTATGTCCCTACACCCAGGGTGCCAGTTTTCTTGTCTTTAGGGCCTCCAAATTCAAACATTTGTTTGAAATTGGTGTCCCTCCGATAAATAAATTTTAGTGGTCTTTGATTTTTGAAAGGTAAATCTGAAATTTGAAGAAATATTGACCATTCCTTAGATATAACTTGCCTAATAGGCCCTGAATCCCCCGTATAATCAAGTATATACGCTGTATCTAAAGAAGTGGTTTCTTTGGAGCCCAAATAGTTGGTTGTACTAGAGATGTTCTGTCCTCGAATAGGGGCAAATCTTTTGTGCCTTTCTTGGACCACTTCGAGTAAGGCCTCATCAAGTAGTGGTCTTGGATATCCCCTATCCATTAACATGTTGCAAACATTGTTACTTTCACTTGAAAATTCAGAGTCGTCTGAGGTCATTCGACTGACCCTAACAAGTTGTCCCTTCACTATGTTTTTCTTTTGAAAATAAGGGTGAGAACTTTGGTAGTGAAGGTATGAATTTGAAAAGGTTTTCTTGCGATGTATACCTGAGGAAAATCCTGTAGCCTGCTTTTTAAGTATAATGTCCAAGTACACACATTGTTCCACATTTGCCTCAAATGTGAAATCCAAAATGTTGGTGGTGTCTTTCAAATAATCCAAAAATTCATGGAATTTTTCCATTGTGTCTATCCAAAATATACATATGTCGTCCAGGAATCTCTTGTACAAACACCAGCATTGGGTGTATGGACTGTTCAAAATGTATAGTTTTTCCCACCTTTTCAAAACTATGTTGGCATATGTAGGGGCATATTTGGCACCCATGGCAACACCTTTCTTTTGTTTAAAAAATTCCCCTTGGAAGTACATGTAGTTGTTTTTTAAGATAGTTTCCATGAATAAAAGACAATTTGTAAAATCAAGGTGTGACAAAGTGCCTTGGTCCAAAATCTCTTCTTCCAACCATAAAAGGCCTGTCTCGTGTGGGATGGAACCAAATAAATCCACTATGTCTAGGGTAATAAAAATAAGGTCCGGTGAAAATAATTCTGTTTTAACACTCCTTAGAAAGTCCCAAGAATCCTTAAGGACCATGTCTCCAGTGTATGACAACACCTTCAGTTTGTCATCTACAAATTTGGCTAGTGGTGTAGTGATAGACCCCTCAGCCGAAACTATTAACCTAAGTGGTGGATCTGTGGGGTTCTTGTGAACCTTTGGTATTCCAAATACCGTCGGGATCCGAGGGTGTTGATTAAATAGAAAGTTGTTTTGGTCCTTACTGATGGAACCTTCCAACAATAAGTCATCCAACATTGTATGTATTTTGCTTTTAACTATGTTCACCTCATTGATCGAGGCCTTAGAATATTTACTAGTGTCATGTAGGGATTCCCTCATCTTGGATTCATACAAAATGTGGTCTATTAGAACTGTCCCCCCTCCCTTGTCAGGATGCATCACCCTCAAATTCTCATTCTGTTTAATTTCATTTAATAGTTTTTTCTCTGTTTGTGATAGGTTAGGAATAACATAATGGTTTGTGATAGTATTCCTTAGCTCTCTTTCCATTAAGTTGCCAAAATTCCTAAGTTGTGGGTGAAGCGGTGGATTAAAAACACTCTTCCTTTTGAGACCTGGGTTGGATGGTGTAGTTACTTCGGACCCATTGAATAATAAATATAAATTTTGTTTTCTCAAGAATAGTTTCAAGTCTATGATGGATCTGGGAATACTGGCCTTCCTATTGGGAAGGAAATTTAAAACCTTTTGAAAATAATTCAAAGTGTTCAGGCTTTACCTCCAGGTTACTATAGTTGAAAATTTTGTAATTGTTGAGTTCCCAAGTCTTCCCTTCCTGGAAGATGGCCACGTGATTGCCTATCTCCTGTTGTAACCCCTCTGGTTGTAGTAAACCCGATTTTGGTTGCGGATCCAATTGGATTGACGGGGGGGGGGGGCCTGACCTAAAGGGTATTCTTCCTGAGGTTGGTTGTCTCCAAAATCGTCCCTATGGTCATAATTGGGGTTTGGTGAGAGATACCTCTCTTCCCTAGTGGTCCTGTAATCTTGCATCCCTGAATAAAACTTAGGTTTACGGTATGCTACATTGTTCCTATATTCCTTCAGGTCCCTAGCCAGCTTACCACACTTCCTGTTCATGTTAGTAATGCAGTCTGAGTCTATTTGCCCAAAAATGTCATAATACTGTTGTTTTTCCTTGTCTAATTTAAAAATCAAATCATTAATTATCCTGTCGTTAGTGGTTTCCATTTCTTTTATCAAACAAGCCATAACCCTCTCGTTCTCTGTTAAAATGGCTTTAACAACCTCAAACCCACACAGGTCAAAAATTTTATTAAATTCAAGTGAAAAACTGACCCTTCCTCAACTTTGTTCGGGAACTTTGATAGTCTTAACCCTTTCGGTACTACCTCCTTTGCAAGGCACTCCTTTAAATAACTACAATCACATGCTAAACGTTTGTATTTGTCTAAAAGAAAGTATAATTCATCAAGACTTTGTTGGTATGTTTTGTAAGATTTAGCCCCTTTGTCACAAGTGTCATTTTGCATATTATAACATTTGCGCAAAATACCTTGAAAATCAAGGTTACATTGTTTGTTAGTGTCACCTTTGTTAATGTGTCCAGAAAGTCCTTCTCCTGGAATAAATGGTGGAGTTCCACTGTTTCTATTGAGTGAACTGCCACTCCGAAGAAGTCTCGGGAAGTCAACAAAATTTTGGCTCCCATGTGAAGTGGAACCATTGGCTTGGTTAAGTGAGCCAATGTCAGGGCAGGGAATAGCTTGGTCCGCTCCTTGGTGCGTTGTACCACTCATTTGTGCATTGCTCTGCAAACCAGGACTGAAAGCCCGTTGAAATGCACTAGTGTTGGAACCAGAATCACTTTGGCCGGCCCCTCGAGGTGAGTGTACTGGTGGTGTGGCGTTCCTACGTCCGGAAGCCCCGCCTACCAGGGAGTGGCAAACCAGAGTAAGTAGTTCCACTAGTTGGGTCAACTGACCTATAACCTTCCTGAGTTCACCTCTGCTTTCGTAGCAGAAGTCTGTGTTGGATACTGCTTCCGTGGTGTCAGCCATCTGAAAATTGAAGCAACAAATACAAAAAAGAGATGTAGGCAAAATGATTCATTTTAATTCAATGTTAAAATTTGCCATGAATGAAATGTGTGACAAGTTGTTAGATAATAAGAATAATTGACAGAGTGGAAAGCCCTAAAAGAATTGCAAGAAAGAAGGGATTTAATTATAAAACCATCGATTAAGGGAAATAAAATAGTAATAATGCATTTTCAACAGTATTATAAAATGTGCTTGTAACATTTATAGAATAAAGATGTTTATGAGAATAGTGATCACAAAAGTTATAAACAAGCTATAACCAAGTTTCAAGAGTTGCTGCAAAAAGGTGCGAGGTAGGGTACTTTTCAGATGAAGTGCATAAGAAATTTAATAGCGAAGGTTGTGTTCTAGCGACATTTTTGGTTTGCCAAAAACTGAATAAAGATAATGAATAACCCAGCAGGACGTCCCATTATTTCAGCTTGCAAATATTTTCTACATGGGGTTGGGCTTTTGTTACATATTTCTTTACCGTATGTTTTGAAAGTTCCATTCTATATTAAAGGCAATTTTGATTTTTTACATTAGATTTCTCATGTTAAGTGGAATAAAAACATGTATTGGATAACGGATGTTAAAAGTTTATATACATTAATTAACATAAGGATGGACTTCATTCTATAATGTATTTTCTGGGGGATAGCCCCTTAAACTAGTTGGTTGATTTGAATTTTTTTTACATTTTATAATGAAATTTTCAGGCAAAAACAGGGAACAGCTATGGGGACACCATTTGCTCCCATGTATGCAAATTTGTTCCCGGCTTATTTTGAGTTAGTATGTCTTTATAAATGTAATTTTGTGAATTATGTAAAATTTTCGTTTCACAGATTTAATTTTTATATGTGAAAGGGTAAAAATGAAATTTTACAGTTTGCAAATGATTTACAATAAAATACATTTAATTTGCCCTTTGATGGGCTACAACATGGCACTCAGGTGTCCTATTTAGATTTAATACTTAAGGGTTTGGATAATGGAAAAATTGTACTGGGGTGCATAGGAACTTTTTAGATGGAAGCCAGTACGTGTATGCCACTAGTTGCCAACCCCTCCAGGTTTTATCATTTTTGCCTTACGGTGAATTTTTAAGATCATCTAGAATATGTAATGTTGAGACAAATTTATTGGAAGAAATATATAATGCTTCCATTATGTTTTGTAATATAAGTTATAGTAAGAAAGCAATAGAGGAAGCCAAGCATAAACTTGTGTCAAAATCAAGAAATTATAGGTTTTGGGACAATTGGGGGTTAGAGAGAATGGTGGAAACAAGAATGAAAAAATGTATTTTGTTAGTATATACAATATCCAGAGTGAAGATGTTTGTAGTATTGTAAGATCTTACTGGAACTTTCTCCATAAAGACAGGGACTTGAGCAAAAGTTTGAATAAGCATCTCATGATGTCATACAAATGGGGAAGGAGATTAAAGGACATGCTTGTTCATAGGAATTTTGTCTAAACAAAAATTAATTTGAAAGTCTGTCCAATATCCATGGGCACTTACAAATGCAACAGTTCTGTTTGCAAGCATGCATGTTCCTTTGAGTATATTAATAAAAACAAGTATGTAAAATGGAACCTTTTTCATGTAACAGTAAGGGGGTTATTTAACCATTAAGATGCCGGTGTGGTTTATTTTATATTGGAAACAAAAATAAATTTTAAAGTGAGGCTAACTGAACACATTAGGGACATAAAAAATCAAAAGGAAGGCAAGATTCTGGCATGTCATTTCAGAGATGTACATGGTAGTGATTTTTCTATGCTCCAAGCTTGTATTTTAGAGTAAATCCTGTGTTGCACTTAATTTAAAATCATTTTTTTTCTCTTAAAACTGCATTTTACCTGACTTTGGCCTAGCACTCAAGTGTGGGGTCATTTACTGCACTGTTGTGATTTTGCTACTTGTGTATCTCCGCTACCTTTAAACTAAAACAAAAAAGAAAAAAAAAACGTGCTTTTTTCCCACTTTCTGAAATTTAAGAAAGTTCAGTTACAGATTTGCTGTTCTGAACTGTTTGTAAGTTTCTTGGAGGCCAGTGCTTGCTTGGACTAAAGGGAAGTCTCTGTGTTCATCAGTGGCAGTGGTTAACACTGAACAGCCTGCCTGTCCCTATAGGAGTGGTTACTACCTAGAAGCTGTAGTTTTCTTGGCCATTTTGGGTCAATTCTAAACTTCTTGATCTCCATCTCTTAAAACCCTGCAACCCTCTTTTAGCGCGGTCTTGCACACAGAGCAGCGTCGGGCAGCGGCACTTAAACAAGCTTAAACTATTCCCGGCTCCACAAAGTGTACTCTTCACTTTTTCCCTTAGAACTGCTCTAAATATCAAATTAAGCACTCTATTCTCATTCTAAAGCCCTGCACTTGCTCGTATAAGTAATCTCAAAGGTAAACAAAAACTAAAGCACTACATCGTCTTATACTCCTTCAAAGCATTTGCTCCCTATTGGTTCTTTCTGATCAGTCAATAAGTAGTTCCCTATATTATTCAGGCATGTCCAAAGGTCAGTTTCGAGTTTACTCTCCAGTCCAGCTGGTGAATCTGGGAATCCTGAGGCAATGTTACAACTGCCTTATGTATACAGACCACCCTCTCCCTCCTCTCAACAAGCTCAAATATATGTGAGAGATGCAACTATATAGCCAAACTGGAGAAAAAGCTCTCTCAACCCAGTACTGGCCCAGCCTGTCAGGAGGAGACGGTAACCACACACACCACAAATCCACTCTCACACAGACCTATCGCATCAGGAAAACAAACACACGAAAACATACTCGGATGCTCTAAATAAAACTTTGCATAAACAGCAGAGACCTCCAAAGCAGACATCCAAGCAACACCTACCACGTAGCACATAGCTCACAAAGTCAGTGTGCCACACAGTCACAGCCCTTAAGGCTAAACAACACACCTAATACAATTGTAATAGGTGACTATTGTCAGACACACTGACGTCCCACTCACCAGGCTGAACAAGGAAAAGGTCACTGTAAGCTGCCTGTCGGGTGCCAGGATCTGCCACATAACACAAGCACTCGGGTCACTCCAAAGCAAGTGCAAAGTATGACTCCGTCATTGTCCATGCTGGTGTGAATGACCCGAGATGTACCTCCCTGGACTACATGAAAAAAGACGTACAGGAGCTCTTTGATCATGTAGCCCAGGCCGGTATGACCCTGACCTTAAGTAGCATCTTACCCTCACCAAGAATGATGCCACAGTATAAAGACAAAATTATCAATTTTAACAATTGGCTAAAGTATTGGTGTCATTCAAAGGGGATCCAGTGTCTGTCAGCCTGGGATGACAGGCTCGACAAGCCACGTTGCTTCACTAGGGATGGCTTGCACCTGTCACCCCTGGGTTTTCGAATACTGGCCAAGGCTCTTGCTTTCCCCATAGTGCCTTTTTTAGGCAAGGCTCAAAAGACAAACCCACCCCCATAGACAACACAAAGAAAAAAAAACTAAGGGTAATGCTGCTCAACGCCAGAAGTCTAAACCTCAAGATGCACGCACTCGAGACTCTCCTCAGTATGGAGAATATCGATATCTGTGCAGTAACAGAAACCTGGTTCAAGGCTCCTGAGAGCACCCCAGCACTACCAGGCTACACTTCACACCATGCTTTCCGGCCCCAAAACTCAGACTGAACCACAAACGGAGGGGGAGTATCCATATTTATCAAAGATACCCACACCTCCAGGCTAGTGGCACTGCACGAAGCTTCAGAGACCATCCATGTGCAACAGTGGGCAAAACTGCCTTTCAGTTTGTAGCCTGCTACAGACCACCCTCCCAAACACAGGAATCTCACTCAGCATTCCTGATAACACTGGAGAATATGAAGGTCTCTCCAAACACTATTATATTGGGTGACTTCAACTACCCAAACATCGATTGGGAAAACTACTCAAGCCCAAACACCTTTGCCTAATGGTTCCTAGAATTTATAAACTCAAATGCTATGGAACAACTGGTTACCACTCCCACAAGAGGGGAAAACATACTGGATCTGGTCATCACCAACAAGGGGGCTCTTTGTTCCACACCAGAGGTATACCCCTCATTGGCAAGATCAGACAATAAACAAATCTCACTGGACATCCATATTCCGTCCCCACCCCTAGCCAAGGAAACCACGGTGAAGAACTTCTCAAAAGCACACTTCACAAAACTGAGGGGCAATCCTTCAAAGCCCCCGGGCCAGTGGACAATACGGCCCAAAATGCTGAATCCTTTACAAAAGCATTCTATGGACACCTACAGGAATGCATGGAGCATGCTATCCCAAATAAAACCAAGACTCACTCCTCCAAAAGGCAGGAGACCTGCCTGGTGGACCCCGGCCATAAATAAGAAATACAACAGAAGGAGAAAGATACTACATGACAGAGCAAAATCCCAAAATGGGAAGGCGTCACTGATCAGTCATAGCAAGAAACTACGACCCCTCATAAAATCTTCTAAGGCCAGCTTTGAATGAAAAATTGCACAAGACACTAAAGATAATCAGAAGGCCTTCTTTAGTTATGTCAGAAACCTGGGAGGAAACTCACAGATGTGCTCTGACAGTGCAAAATGACAAAAAATTCACTGAAGCCACAGACATTGCCAACATGCTGGCAGAAAGATTCAGTACAAAAGTACCCCCCCCCCCACAAAAAGAGCAAATGTCTAGCCCAACAGAGTGTAGCCTTCCTGAGATCACAGATGCACAGGTGAGAGCTGCCCTCTCCAAAGCTAAAAACACAGCATCAATGGGACCAGACGGTGTCCCGGGCTGCGTCTTACACGAGCTCCAAGAACAACTAAACCCTCATATAAAGTCACTGTTCAATCTCAGCCTTACTACAGGATATGTTCCCAAGGAATGGCGTACAGCAACAGTGGTCCCACTCCACAAAGGTGGTGCCACAACAGACCCCGGAAACTATCGCCCTATAAGCCTGACTAGCCTGGTCTGCAAAGCTATGGAATGTATCATAATGGAAATCATAAACAAAGACATTGGGAACCTCCAGACACTGGATCCTACCCAATTCAGCTTGGTTAAGGGCAGATCTTGCCTCTTGAACCTGGTCGACTTCTTTGAAGCAGTTACCAAAGCCATAGATGAAGGGAAGGTAGTCCACACAGCCTACCTGGACCTCGCAAAGGCCTTTGACACAATACCCCACTCGGGCATCATAAATAAGCTCACCAACTTAAATATCAACCCCTATGTCACAAGATGGGTTGCAAACTGGCTCGGGGATAGAGCCCACATGGTCAGAATAGCAGGTGCCAGGTCAGACTCAAAACCAGTTAAGTGGTGTCCCACAAGGCTCAGTCCTGGGACCTCTCTTGTTCGGTATATATTTCTCCGAGGTACAGGCTAACACGGGTGGACTATGGCTGACCAAGTTTGCAGATGACTGCAAACTGGGTGTTATAATCGAATCTCAGACTGACACAAGCATCCTCCAAAAGGGTCTCACAGAGACGGATAACTGGTGCCAGAGCCATAACCTAAAGCTAAATGCCAAAAAGTGCATAGTCATCCCCTTTGGAAAAAACAAAGTGCCCACAAATTACCACATAGGTGGTAATCCATTAAGTACGGTAGTAGTAATTAGGGACTTGGGGACCCAAGTAGACAGCAATCTCTCCTTTGACAATCACGTTGCCAAAGTGGTTAGAAAGACCTTCTATATAGCCCACCTTATCATGAAAGGGTTCACATCTAGATTAAGAGGTCATTGTGCCCCTCTACTCATCACTTATCAGGCCCATAATTGAGTTCAATGTCCCGTTGGGGATGTACCTTACCAGACACCTTCAGCAACTGGAAAGACCCCAAAAGTATCTCACCAAGAGGATCAAGGGGCTCAAACAAATGCCCTATGCAGTTCGGCTAAAGAAACTCCAGCTCTACTCAGTTGCATACTGCCTACTCAGAGGCGATCTGTCTGTGTCTGAACTTATAAAGCCATGTCCAACCCAGAATTAATGGACATGCTTCACCTGAGGAAATCTAAATCCCTTAGAGCTACACGCTCCAGGGACCTGAACCTCAGCACAGAAATAAATAGGACATGCTGGAGGGACAGATTCATATCCCAGAGGCTCCCCTCACTCTGGAACAAAATCCCAATCCATGTCAGGCAGAGCCCCTCACTGACGCTCTTCAAGAGAAATCTTGACGAATGGATGGGAGATCGTAAGTTTACCCCTGGGATCTCTTCTGTGTCACTGCTTGACAGAGGTACAGTAAACAAACCTTAAAGGGCTACCTTCTGTGACCTACTATACACTGGCACAGTCAACTAATCTAAATGGGTGGCGAAAGCCAAACATACTCTGGCTAGGCTTATAAATGCCCTAGGGCAAATAGCCTAGTATCAACCTATGAACCTATAAATATTTGTTGAAAATGATGACTTTTTTTGAAAGAAAAACAGTTATAAAAGGAACCTGTTTTTATTCTCAAATATGACACTATGGTCCCTATGGAACCAAATGGAGCGGTTAATTGTAACTATTTTGTTTGACTGAGTTTGTGTTTTTTGTATAAAAGGCAGTAGATTTTTAGCTGGATTTTGTAACTCCTTGAAAGGCTTGTACCGAGGTGCTACAGAATAAAATATTTGGGTCTGAACCAGTGGTCTTGATTTTTCTATCTTTGCTAGTTGTTTGGATAATAAAGGAAAATGCCTGTTCAGAGTGGAGGCAAAAAAAAAAAATCTGAGGAATATTCCATCAATGGGCAATGACCAGGAAACAACACTGTGAAGCATCCATTCATGAGCTTGTGTTCTGACCTGTTCAAAGGGTTTGCCACTAGATTGTGCTCTGGGAAAATCACCTTAAGAATCACTTGACACTGGAGAGCTAGATCCCAGACATGAAGAGCTAGCTTCCAAAGGAAACAGGACCTCATGCCTCCCCTGCTTACTGACATACCATATCACTGTGGTATTGTCTGTAAAATCTTCATTGAAGGGCCCAGGATAAAAGATGGAATGAAGCGCTAGTAGAGACAGAAGCAGAGCCCTCAACTCTTATGCTGATAGTTTGTCCTCTAATGAGGAAGCCAGAGAACTTGGACCTTCAGGGGTCACAAAAGGCACCTCACCTCGTCTGAGTATGTAAAAAGTCCCTAACTGGGAACCAGAGTTTAAAAATCAAGCCCTGGATTGACAGAATTGAAACTACCACTGAAGCTCGAGTATGAGAAAGAAAAAGCACAGGGAAAGCCAGGGCATGGAAGTGTTGAAGCTACACCAATTTAGGACACCACTGAAGTTTCCTCATATGAAGCCTTGCAAGAAGAAGCATGGGAATGGTGGAATCCATGAACCCAAAGACCTTGAGAAATTCCCTGGCTGTGACAGATAACAGAGGAAGAAAAGATTGGAAAAAGGTTATTAGAGACGGAGCCTTGCGGGCAGATGTACACTTACCATAAATGTAGATGTTCGAGTGTATTCATTGTTGCAGTCATCACTTTTGGGTTATCTGCTTGCAGTAGCCCTCAGTCAGCCTGATTAACTACGTCTTGGGTCCTGCGTCGGTTGCTGTCCCTTCTTCCATGACGTCAGGTCATCAGGGGGTTTAAAACATGCAGCCGACGCCATTACATCAGTTTTTCTTACCCCAGATGTCTGGTGCCCCCTTAATGGGAAGCAATTAAATCTATAAATATACAAGGTTATACCTCCAACAAAAAAGCAAATACACCAAAAAGCTTTTGAAGATAGCAAAGGAAAGTAGAGGTATATCCAAAAAAAGAAGGGGGCTAGAGGGAGGGCAACCAGGACTGCAACAGTGAACACACTCGAACATCTACATTTATGTCAAGTGTACACATCTGTACTATGTTCTTCGTGTTTCACTGTTGCTGTCATCAATTTTGGGTAGATTCCCAAAGCTAAAGATGGGAGGAGGTATTTAAATGGAATTAGGACCAGCTATAAGGCCCTGCAAGACCACAGTGGCAAAGCCAGCTCTGGATTTAAAGAAAATTGGCAGAAGGTAATGCTTGGTGAAAGTATGTACAAAACTCCAGATAGCAGCTTCTAGGATGTCCCTGGTAGGGATGCCTCTGAAAGGCTGTAGAGGCAGATGCAGCCCTGGTAGAGTGGGGTCTGATTCCCCTGTGGGATAAGTTTTGCATGGTGTTTGTAGCAGAAATGAATGCAATGGCCTATCCATTTGGAAACAGTTTGCTTTGAAATAGCCTTTCCCTCTGCCCCTGCAGCGAATGCCACCAGCAGTTGATCAGATTTCCTTTGAGGTTTAGTTCTGTACAAGTAGAATCTAAGCTGTCTGTGCACGTCTAAGGAGTGCAGCATCCGTTCCCCTTTGCTCTGTGGATTAGGAAAGAAGGTTGGCAAATATATAGACTGATTAAGGGCCACTGGGCATGAAGGAGGGATTGGTCCTGAGGGACACCCTGTCTGCATGAAAGATGATGAAAGGCTTCCACTAGCATGAGGGCCTATAATTCAGATACCCTTCTTGCTGTAGTGATTGCTAAAAGGAAAGCTGTTTTCCAAGAAAGGAATTTTAAGTCCGCAGTGGCAGCTGGCTCGAAAGGAGGAAGGGTGAGCTTTTCCAATACAAAGTTGAGGTCCGAGGCTGGAGTTGGATCTCTCCTGGGTGGTCGTAGATTTTTGGCCCCTCTGAGGAACGGCTTAAGCAGTGGATGAGAGAAAAGGGGTGGTTCTGTGTTATAATGAGCTGAGATTGGCTGAGGCGTGAATTATGATGGGAAGAGAAAGACAGGCCCTTATGAAGTATCTTAGTATTGTAAAATCTAAGGTAAATTGGGCACTGTTGTGCTCATCCCTTGAGATTGGTTCCAGGCACAGAATCTTTTCCATTTTTCCGCGTAAGACTTTCTGGTACTAGGCCTCCTTGCCTCTAAAATAATATCCATCACTAGTTTACTGAGGGATGGTAAATGAGAAATTATGTAATTAGCCAAGTTGCTAGGTTCAAGGTTTGAAGGTGAGGGTGCAGAATTTGGATCTCCTGTTGAGACAACAGAGTAAAAGTCTGAGGCGGGTGCCATGGGGCCCACCGTGAAGCACTGCGCAATAGGGGGTGCCAGTGCTGGCATTGTCAGTCTGGTGCAATTAAAATTGTCCTTGGTTTGTCTTCTTTGATCTTTAGTAGTACTTTGGACAGCAGAGGCAGCAGGAGGAAAGGCAAACTGATGGGTTTTTCCTGCTGAAGGACAGAGCAACCACTTTCCAAGCTTGTTTGTGGGGAGTCCTTGTGCAGAATTTCTCCGACTGACAGTTTTGGGGGAGGCAAACGGGTCTATATCTGGGCTTCCCCATTTGCCTGTCAACATGTTGAAAATCCTTGGTTCCAGTTTCCACTGGTGTGGGTCCATGAGGTTTGCTTAGTTCGTCTGCCAGTGTATTTAGTTTTCCTGGCAGGAATTGAGCTTGTAAATGTACTTGACAGCTCAGGGCTGTGTTCCATAATGCCATGGCTAGTCTACAGAGGGTGTAAATGTGTACCCCCCTCTGCTTGTTTATGTACCACATAACAGTGGTGGTGTCCATCTTTATCATTAATTGTCCTGGAAGAATGTGGTCCTTGAAGGCTGTCAGAGCATTCTGTACAGCTAACATTTCTTCTTGATTGATATGCAGGTGCATATGACTTGGGTTCTATTTGCCCTGAATGCACTTCCCTGCCAGGTGGGCCCCCCATGCATAGTCTGATGCGTCTGTTAAGGTTTGGGCGGCAAGGGGTAGTGTGAAAGGTAGTCCCCTGTTTTGGTGGCAGGCCTCTGCCCACAAAAGGAACTCTAGGCGTAGACAAGGTATGATACGAATTATTGCTTCTAGATCCTGTGAATGTTGACACCAAAGGCTTTTGAGATACCACTGCACTTTCCGCATATGCAGCCTTGATTATGGAATTAGAAGAATGCAGGAGGCCATGGACCCCAAGGCTTGCAGTATTTGCCTTGCAGATAACTGGGTTTTTGTGGCCACTTGTTTGAAGTAGGTTGTCAAATGAATCCGTTTCTCTGGCGTGAGGAAAGCCATCTGGGAAGTTGCACTCAAGCTTGCTCCCAGAAATATAATTTGTTGACAGGGTACCAGGTGTGATTTTGTTTCATTTATGGTGTACCCCAGACAAGTCAGTACCCTTTGAACAAAGGCCAGATGATTCAAAAGCATGTCTTGGCTTTCTGCCTGAATTAGACAATCGTCCAGATATGGGTATATTTAAATATTTGCCTGCAGAATGCAATGGCTGTAGCTAGGCACTTTGGCTTATCTACTGAGCCCAGGATATTCACAAAGAGCAGTGCAGAGAACGGATAGTGCATGTAGCCTGCTTTGAAGCATAGGTATTTTCTGCAAGACTCCCTGTTAGGGATGTGCAGGTATGCTTCTCTTAAGTCTAGTGTTGCCAACCATGCATCTTTGCCTAGCATAGGAAGCAGCTGGCGAAGAGTCAGCATCTTGAATTTTGGAATCACCAGAAAGGTATTTAGAGTAGAATGGTCCAGGATAGGACGCCATGTATTGCCTTATCTGGGTACCAGGAAAAGTCTCGAATAGAACCCTTGTCCTTTTTCCTTTTCTGGTACCAACTGAAGAGCCCCCATGCTTGAGAGAGAGAGTACTTGATTTTGGGCCTCTGCCCACTGATTTGGGAGTAGATCTGGCCACCCGCTTGGTGTTGGTAAGGTGTGGAAGTGAAATCTGTATCCTTGGGATACTATATTTAAAACCATTTGTCCTGGGTAATGAGCTCCCAGTTTTTGGCCTGCAGACCAATCTTTCCGCCTAAAGGAGCATTCAGTTGGGAAGTGCTTGCAAGTTTTAGAAGCAAGTCATTGAGATTGTTTTCCATAGGAGGGAGTCTTACTACTCCCTGATTTGGGTGCGGAAAACTCCCACTGCTTAGTCTTGTGTGTCCCCTGGGACTGACACCTGGGGTTTCTGCTATGTCTGGGTTTGGCTTAAGATCTTGAAGAGGCTGGAAAGGACCACTTCTTAGAGGGCAGTGCCTACTAAATCTAGGAGGCTGAACTTGTAAGAAATCTTTAACAGTTGGCATAGATTTAGCTTCATCTTCCATCTTTTTAAGAAATTCCTCAGCCTTGTTGCCAAACAGGCAGTCCTGATATAAGGCAGCATCCGACAATTTAGCTTTAACATGAACAGGTAAATACTGTTCCTTAAGCCAAGCATGCCTTCTGAGCACAGAACCAGTAACAGCAGCCCTGCAAGAGGCCTCTAAAGAATCAAATCCACATTGCAAAGTGCGTTTTCCAATCTGATCAGCAGAATGCATTAAATCCTGCAATTCTTTATTTTCCGCACAGTCAGGAATCAACATAATTTTCTGTTTAAGCAATCCAATAACATGTTGTTGACACTTTAACATACGGAACTGGCAGTTTAAAGCCCTAATGGCCAAGGTCGCAGAAGTGTAAACCTTCTTACCCCATCTATCCAGAGCCCTGGATTCTCTATCAGAAGAGATAGGATTTTTTTGCAGTAGAAGCCTTAATACCCTTGGGTCCCTGTGAAATAGTCTCTGGATCCGCAATAGGATTTTTAAAAAGGAACTTGTGTGAATCAGGAACCCTGTAATATCTGTCAGGTTTTCTGGGAGTTGAAGGCAGACGATCACGAGCTAAACTAGATTCCGAAAAGGCATCAACAATGTCTAGTACAGGAGGAACAGCTAAAGACCTATGCTGAGGCAGGAGTAAGAAATCTCTAAGCCTCTTTTTTGAATCAAAAAATCCTAGCTTTCCCAGTGGAAATGCTCACTTAAGAGTATGTAAGGTTTCACCAAAAGAAAAATCCTCTGGAGGGGAAGCAGGGGGACTAGAGTCCTCTGCATCAGAATCCTCACAAGGGCAAATCCAGATCAGAAGAATCAGAAAAATCAGAATCCTGGTCAGAAGATTGAAAACTTCAGCCCTTGGTCTCTAAGAAGGGGGAGGCTGGCTTCCCCGATTAGAGTTATAAGATCTTCAGCCATTCTTATTTGTTTTTTAGGCACAGAGGCCTGAGCATGCGGCCTGGGCATCATTTTTAAGGCATGGCCCAAGATTTAGGCCTAAAAGAAGGCGGCATCGGTTTAATATGCAAGTCCGTACGCCTGAATACACCCTCAGAAGCCAGAGCCTGCAGTGGCTCCGGACCCATCAAAGGTAGAGACATCTGCAAGTTCAATAGTTGAAGCATCTCGCGGCATACCAGACTCCGAATGGGTCTCAGTAGAGGCCTGCAAATCAGAAGTAGTGGGTATCCGGGGCTGCAAAAGCACCTCACTGAGAACTGGCGAAATGGCGACTGGCTTAGGAAAAGTGTCGTCGGCAGTTTTGGACCTCGGCAGCCTGTCTTTATCCTTGCGTTTTTTCGGAATCCTGGTAGTCGGATGGCTAAGAGACAACATTTCTGGATAATTAAAAAGTACAGTTTTGTACCTACCATAAATGTAGATGTTTGAGTGTAAACACTGCTGCAGTCATTACACTTGGGTTTATCCTGCCGTCAGGCAGTTCCCCAGTCGGTCTGAGTTCCAAAGTCTTGGTCCGGCATCGGTTGCTGTCGCCTCCTCCCTGACTTCAGTGCGATGGGTATATAAGATGCAGCAGACACCATTTTCCTCAGTTTTTCTTGCCAGAGATGTCAGGTGCCCCCAAATAGGTAGGCAATTCATATTGCTAGTAAAGTATACATAAGAAAAGCAAATTTTCAGTTACCAGCAAATATTCCCCATAGGTAGTAAACGGAAGAAGACATAGGTACGTACCAGCACGAAAGAGGGGAAGGAGGGAGGGTAATCTGGACTGCAGCAGTGTTTACACTCGAACATCTACATTTATGGTAGGTACAAAACTGTACTATGTTCATCTTGTTACACTGCTGCAGTCATTACACTTGGGTGGAATCCCAAAGCTGAGGTAGGTTGGCTGGTTCTATAAGGCATTAGGGGTAGCTATAAGGCCCTGCAGCACAGCAGTGGCGAAGCCAGCTCTGGATATGGAGTATAAAGGCAAATGGCAATGCTTGGTGAAGGTATGCACAGAACTCCATGTTGCTGCTTCCAAAATATCCTTGGTAGGTACTCCTCTGAGGTAGGCAGTTGAAGTGGCTGTTGCCCTGGAGTGAGATCTAATACTGCTAGGTACAGGCTTCCCATGGTGTGTATAGCAGAAACGTATACAATGTCCTATCCATTTTGAAATAGTCTGTTTTGAAATGGCTTTTCCCTGTGCTCCTGCAGCATACGCTACCAATAATTGCTCAGATTTTCTGAAAGCTTTGGTTTTGTCCAAGTAGAAGCGTAACTGACTGTGAATGTCCAAAGAAGGCAGTAGTCTCTCCCCTTTAGTCTGTGGTTTTGGATAAAAAAGTTGGCAAGTGAATAGTTTGGTTTAGAGCCACACTTGATACTACCTTAGGCATAAATGTAGGGTTAGTTCTTAAAGACACCTTGTCCTGGTGGAAAATGAGGAAAGGTTCCACTACCATTAGTGCCTGTAATTCTGAAACTCTTCGTGCTGATGTTATTGCCAACAGCAGAGCAGTTTTTTTGAGATATATTTTAATTCTGTTGTGCTAGCTGGCTCAAAAAGAGGTAAAGTTAATTTTTCCAAAACAAAGTTGAGGTCCCAAGTTGGAGTAGGTGCCCTACGGGGCGGTCTTCTGTTTTTAGCCCCTCTGAGGTACTGTTTTAGCAAAGGATTAGAGAAAATTGGTGGATCCGTATTGTAATGAGCAGAAATGGCAGAGGCGTGGATCTTGATGGATGAAAAGGAGAGCCCCTTGTCCAGCATCTCAGTTAAATATTGTAGTAGCTGAGGAATGTTTGGGACAAGAGGGTCAAGGCTGTGAGCCTGGTTCCAGGCACAGAATCTCTTCCATTTATCCGAATAGGCTTTCCTGGTACTAGGCCTTCTGGCCTCCAGAATGACATCCATAACAGCTTTGGAGAGAGGCATTGCTTGCTTGACTAAGGAATTGTCCATGCAGCTAGGTTTAAGATCTTTAGCTGACTGAAGTATCTGATTGTTGTGCTGAGTCAGCAGATGTGGGATTTGAGGCAAAATCCAGGGTGGTTCTTGTGCTAAGTTCTTTAAGATTGGGTACCAGTGCTGGCGTGGCCAGTCTGGTGTAATCAGGATCATCTTTGGCTCTTCATGCCTGGCTTTTAAGAGTACCTTTGGAAGGAGAGGTAAAGGTGGGAAAGCGTATACTTGTAGGTTTTCCCAGCTGAATGAGAGGGCATCCACTTTCCATGCTTGTGGATGATAACTCCTTGTGCAGAACTTCTGCAGCTGACAGTTCATTGGGGATGCAAACAGATCTATGTCCGGGCTCCACCATTTCTGTTATCATTCTGAATATTTGTGGATTCAATTCCCATTCGTGGGGATCCATGATGTTTCTGCTTAAGTCGTCTGCCAGTGTGTTTTTCTCTCCTGGCAGGAATTGTGCTTGCAGATGAACTTGGTAGTCTAGAGCTGTGTTCCACAAGGTCATGGCTTGTCTGCAGAGGGGGTAGGAGTGTGTGCCCCCTTGCTTGTTTATGTACCACATAACTGTGTGTTGTCTGTCTTTAGTAATAGTTGTCCTGGATGCAGCAGGTCCTTGAAAGCTATGAGGGCATTTTGTACAGCTAGCATCTCTGATTGATGTGAAGATGTCTTTGTTCTGCGGGCCACTTGCCCTGAATACATTTTCCTGCCATGTGTGCTCCCTAGGCGTAATCCGATGCATCTGTTGTCAGTGTTTGCCTGGCTGTGGGTTGAGTAAAAGCCTGTCCCTTGTTGAGGTGACAAGCTTGAGCCCACCATCAAAACTCCTGTTGAAGGCAAGGAATTAGTGGTATAACGGTTTCCAAACTTTGACAGTGTTGAGATCATAAACTCTTTAGGTACCATTGCAGTTTCCTCATATGCAGTCTGGCATATGGAATTAGTATTATGCAAGATGCCATGTAACCGAAGGCCTGCAGAATTTTTCTTGCAGGGAGTTGGGTCTTTGTTGCCATCAATTGAAAGTACTGAGTCAGTTGTCCTTGCTTGTATGGCGTGAGATAAGCCATCTGGGCCATTGTGTTCAAGTTGGCACCCAGGAATATTATCTCTCGAGGGCACTTGTTTTGATTTTTTTTTTCGTTTACTGTGTACCCCAGGCAAATTAACTTTTTTACCAATGCCAGATGCTTTAGAAGAATGTTCTTGCTCTGTGCTTGAATCAGGCAGTCGTCCAGGTACAGATAAATTTGAATTCCTTTCTGTCTGCAAAATGCAATTACTGGTGCCAGGCACTTTGTGAAGACCATGGGCACAGAGAATTGATAGTGCATTGAACCAGCTATGAATCTGAGGCATCTTCTCCAGATTTGTCGGATAGGGACATGCAGGTATGCCTCCTTGAGGTCCAAGGTCACGAGCCAAGCTTTCTTGCCCACCATGGGAAGAAGCTGCTGTAGTGTTAACATTTTGAATTTCGGACCATCCAGGTAACTGTTTAGACAACAAAGATCCAGAATGGGCCTCCAGGCTTTGTCCTTTCTGGGAACCAGAAAGAGTCTCGAGGAAAATCCTTGTCCTTGCTCCTGTGGTAGTACCTTTTGAATAGCTCTCATGTCCATGAGTGCTGTAATTTGTTTTTGAGCCTCTGCCCATTGATTTGGTGGCAGATTTGGCATTCCTTTTAACCTTGGCAGAGTGTGAAAGTGGAACCTGTAACCTTGAGATATAATGTTGAGAACCCATTTGTCTTTGGTGATTCAATGTCAATTGCGACAGAAAAGTGCCAGTTTTCCTTGTAAAGGGACTGCCAAGAGAGCTGTTTGGCAGCTGTAGTGGGAAGTCATTGAGGCTGCTTTCTCTATGGTTGGGGCCTGTCCTCCTCTTCTTTCAGGCCCGGTGCACCCCACTGTCGAGGCCTGTAAGGACCTTGTGGTTGACCTCTACCTCATGGACGTCTGTATCTGCCCCTTTGAGGTCTAACTGGAAAGGACCAATTCTTTGTTGGCCAATTTCTGCTAAATCGAGGAGGCTGAACCTGTAAGAAATCCTTCACAGTTTGCATAGATTTTGCCTTATCCTACATCTTCTTTAATACCTCTTCTGCCTTAACTCCAAATAACACATCCCGCTGCAAAGGTGCATCCAATAACTTTGCTTTAACATGATCTGGTAACGTATGTTCTTTTAAACAAGCATGTCTTCTAATGACAGAGCCTGTAACTGCTGCTCTACAGGAGGCCTCTAAAGAATCAAAACCACATCGCAGAGTATGTTTTCCCACTTGTTCAGCTGCATGCAATAAATCCTGCATTTCTTTAAAATTAGGAGGATCTGAATCTGGAAGCATTTTTTGTTTCAACTGAGACATCAAAAATTGCTGATATTGTAGCACGTGAAACTGGCAATTTAAGGCTCTCATTGCTAAAGTTGCAGACGTATATACTTTCTTTCCCCATCTGTCTAATGCTCTGGAATCTCAGTCAGAGGGAACTGGGTTTTTTGCTGATGAGGCCTTAATCCCTTTGGGTCCCTGAGAAATAGTTTCAGGGTCAGCAATAGGGCTTTTATACAGAAATTTGTGAGAGTCAGGGACACTATCTGTCAGGTTTAACTGGGGCTAGAGGTGAGGAGTCAGGATTTAAGCTGGATTCAGTATACACAATATCTAACACTGGTGGAATAGCAAGGGGTCTGTGTCGAGGTAATAAAAGGAAGTCTCTGAGCCTTTTCTTGGATTCTGAGTAATCCTGGCCTTCCCAATGGAAATGTTCCCTCAAGGTATGTAAGGTTTCCCCAAAGGAGTAGTCCTCAGGTGGCGAGGCTGATGGAATTGATTCCTCAGCATCAGAATCCTCATAAGGGGGGTAAAGAATATCCTAGGTCTGAGAATGAATCTGAAGAAATGGACACCTGGTCGGATGATTTATAGTCTGCATCCTGTCTGGGCCTTTTATCAGGGGGGGGGGGGACCCCCTGATCAGGGTGATTAGGTCTTCAGCCATTTTGAGCATTTGTTTCTTAGGCATGGAGGCCTGTCCTGGAGAGTGCTGTATATGTTTCTTTGCTTTTAAGGGAGGCTTAGACTTAGCAGAGGGTTTAATGCTTAACTGAGTAGGTCTGAAAACACCCTCTGAAGCGGTGGATTGCTCAGTTACTTCGGTTCCCTCTGAAGGGTTAGTTTCGGTAGGCTGAAAAACTTGTGCATCCGAAGGCCCAGCCAGCTCCATGTGGGAGTCTGAGGTGGCCTGTGGTTCTGCAGAAGCGGTAGTCAGGGGCTGCGAAGGCGCCTCGCTGAAAACCGGAGAACCGACGACCGGCCTAGATGAGGCCTAGTCAGTTTTGGGCCTCGGATGCCTGTCCTTGTCTCTGTGCTTTTTATGTATTCCGGTCGTCGGAAGTTCTGAAGGCATGGTGTCATTGAATTTTCCGCAAAAATAATGTCGGGCAAAATCAAACCGACGTTTAATAGTGCGCTTGTTAAACCTAGCACAAAACCGACAACCAGTGCCGTCGTGGTCTGGGCCTAGGCATGGGATACAATAGGAATGGAAATCCTTATGAGGTATTTGCTTCCCACAAGAAATACAGTTAACTTTTACTGACATCGGTCTGATGCAAGAAAAAGTTTTCCCAACGGGGTACTTAGCTTTGTAGAAGACTTCGGTTCTGGATTCGGAATGAAAATCTCAGGAGTCGGCCGACCGGCACTTGCGAACTGCTTTTGCGTCGGGCACCGCGCAGCAAGAAAGACTGAAGAAAATGGCATCGGCTGCATCTTATATAACCCTGTCGCACTGACGTCAGGGAGGAGGCGACAGCAACCGACGCCGGACCAAGACTTTGGAACTCAGGCCGACTGGGGAACCGCCTGACGGCAAGATAACCCAAGTGTAATAACTGGAGCAGTGTAACACGATTAACACAGAGAACCGAAATATTTAGAGGCAAAAATATACCGACGGATAGTGCGCTGATTAAATAAAGTACAAAACCAACAGCACGGTACGTTGTGGTCAGGGCCTAGGCAAGCAATACAGTACGAATGAAAATCTTTATGAGCTATTTGCTTTCCACAAGTAATGCAATTAACTTTTACTGACATTGGTAAGGAGGAAGAAAAAGTTTCCCCACCGGGATACTTCACTTTAGTTGAAGACTTCGGTTTTGAAACTAGAAAACAAAAATTTCAGGAGTCTGCCGACTGGCACTTGCGAACTGCTTCTGCTTCGGGCACCGCACGGCAAGAAAGACTGATGTAATGGTGTCGGCTGCATGTTTTATACCCCCTGATGACCTGACGTCATGGAAGAAGGGAGAGCAACCAATGCAGGACCCAAGACTTTGTTAATCAGGCCGACTGAGGGCTACTGCAAGCAGATAACCCAAAAGTGCTGATTGCAACAGGGAAACACTAAGAACATCGCCTCCAGTAAAAAGTAAATACCCATGCCATAAAAGATGGCCATAATGAGGATAGGAAAAAAGGACAGAGAGGGCCAGGGGGCTGCAGGGAGGGAAAGCAGGACTGCAACAGTGAATACATGCGAACATCTACATTTATGGTAAGTGTACACAACTGTACTATGTTCGTGTTTCACTGTTGCAGTCATCACACTTGGGCTGATTCCCAAAGCTGCGTAAGGGTGGAGGCAGTTAAGCAGTGTTGGGGCTGGCTAGCAGGCCTTGTAATACTGCTGTAGCAAATCCAGCTCTGGATTAAAAAAAATAGGTAAGTGGTAATGCTTGGTGAAGGTGTGTACAGAACTCCAGGTTGCAGCTTCCAGGATGTCCCTGGTGAGGACCCCCCCTGAGAAATGCTGTAGAGGTTGAAGTAGCTCAAGTGGAACGAGTTCTGATCCCCAGAGGTATAGGTTTTCCATGGTGCTTGTAGCAGAAATGGATGCAGTGTGCTATCCATTTGGAAATGGTTTGCTTCGAAATGGTCTTGTTCTCTGCCCCTGTAGCAAAGCTGACTAGTAGCTGGTCAGATTTTCTGAAAGGCTTAGTCCTGTCAAGGTAGAACATGAGCGGTCTGGGCACGTCCAATGAGTGCAGGATCCTTTCCCCTCTATTCTGAGGATTAAGGAAAAAGGTTGGTAAATGGATGGATTGGTTTAAAGCCACTCTGGATACCACCTTGGGCATAAAGGAAGGGTTAGCCCTGAGGGAAACCCTGTCAGCATGGAAAATAATGAAGGGCTCCACTGCCATTAGTACCTGTAACTCAGACACTCTTCTTGCTGAAGTAATAGCTAGAAGTAAGACTGTTTTCCAAGAGAGGAATTTTAACTCTGCTGAAGCAGCAGGTTCAAAACGGGGAAGTGTGAGCTTTTCCAGTGCAAAGTTAAGGTCCTAGGCCGGGATGGGAGCTCTCCTAGGGGGCCTTAAATTGTTAGCTCTTCACAGGAACTGCTTGATGAGAGGGTGAGAAAAGACAGGAGGCTCAGTATAATAATGAACTGAGATGGCAGAGGCAAGAATCTTAATGGATGAGAAGGAAGGGCTCTGTGGAGCTGCTCTGCTAAGTAATCAAGGATTTGAGGTAAGTTGGGCACAGCTGTGTCCTTTCCTCGAGACCAACTCCAAGAATAATAACTTTTAAGCATAGGATTTCCTAGTACTAAGCCTTCTGGCCTCAAGGATGACCTCCAGCACCTGTTTGCTGAAGGATGCTGGTGGTGTACTCATGGGATAAGCTAGGCTGCAAGGATTAGGGTTTGCAGCTATGGATACAAAATCTGTTCCTCCTGCTGAGACAGCAGGGAAGGTGTCTGATGTAGGTGCCAGGGTGGCACTGTTGTCAGACTGCGTAGGAGTGGGTACCAGTGCTGGCATGGCCAGTCTGGTGCAATAAGGATTGCCCTTGGTCTGTCCTGTTAGATCTTGAGTAGTACTTCTCAGAGGAGGGGCAGAGGAGGAAAGGCATAAATTAAGAGGTTTCCCATGTAAAGGATAGGGCATCCACCATCCAGGCTCTGCTGTGAGGGTTCTTAGTGCAAAATTAGTTCAATTGGTGGTTTTGGGGGGAGGCAGAAAGGCCCACCTCCGGAGTTCCAACCTCTGGGTTAGAAGTTTGAATGAGTTGGGTTCCAGTTTCCACTCGTGCGGGTCCAGTAGATTTCTGCTTATGTCATCTGCCAGTGAATTTTGCTTGTCTGGCAGGAACCGAGCTTGGAGCAGCACTTGGATGCTCAAGGCTGTGTTCCACAGAGCCATGGCTAACCTGCAGAGTGGGTAAGAATGAGTCCCACCCTGCTTGTTTATGTACCACAACTGTGGTGTTTGTCTTTATCAGGAGCTGTCCTTTAAGGATACGGTATCTGAAGACTGTCGGAGCATTCTGTACAGCTAGCATCTCTTTTTGATTGATATGAAGGGGAATTTGTTCTGGGCTCCATTTGCCTTGAATGCATTTGCCAGGCATATGAGCCCCCCATGCATAGTCTGATGCGTGTGTTGTCAGGGTTTGGGCGGTGAGGGGTTGAGTGAAAGGAAGTCTCTTGTTGTAGTTGGATGCTTCTGCCCACTAAAGGAACTCTGCCCTTAGACAAGGTAAGATTGGAATAACTGTTTCCAGTTCCTGAGAGTGTTGACACCAGAGAGCTTTTAAGTACCACTGAAGTTTCCTCATACGCAGTCTTGCATATGGAATTAGCAGAATGCATGAGGCCATGAACCTTAGGGCTTGCAGTATTTTCCTTGCAGATAGCTGGGTTTTGTTGGCCATTAGCTTGAAATAGTTTGTCAGATGGACCTGCTTTTCTGGAGTGAGGAATGCCATCTGGGAAGTTGTGTTCAAGCTTGCTCCCAGCAATAAAATTTGTTGGCTGGGGACCAGTTGTGATTTCTTTTTGTTGACAGTGTATCCCAGTGAAGTTAGAAGTCCTTATACAATGCCAGGTGCTGAAGTAGCAATTCTTGACTGTCCGCCTGAATCAGGTAATCATCCAAGTATGGGTAGATCTGAATTTTTCTCTGCCTGCAGTATGTAATGGCTGCAGCCAGGCATTTTGTGAATACTCTGGGCACAGTAGATAAGCCAAAGGGAAGTGCAGAGAACAGATAGTGCATAGAGCCTGCCCTGAAATGTAGATATTTCCTGCAAGACTCCCATATGAGGACGTGCAGATAAGCTTCTTTTCAGTCTAGGGTGACTAACCAGGCATCCTTGGCTAGCACAGGAAGAAGCTGTTGCAGTTTAATCACTTTGAATTTTGGGACCACCAGAAAGGTGTTGAGAATTGATAGATCCAGAATAGGGCACCAGGAGCTCCCTTTTCTGGGCACCAGGAACAGTCTGGAGTAGAAACCCTGTCCCCTTTGTTCTACTGGAAAAGGGTGAATAGCCCTGATATGGAGAAGGGAAAGTACTTGCTTTTGAGCCTCTGCCCATTGGTTTGGAGAAAGGTCTGGCAACCCGCTTAGTGTTGGCAGTGAGTGGAAATAGAATCTGCATACCTGGGATACCATGTTTAGAAGCCATCGTGCCCGAGTAATGGACATCCAGTTTTTTGCATGAAGGGCGAGTTTTCCTCCTAGGGGCGCAAGTACTTGGACATGGCTGGGAAGGATAATTGGAAAGTCATTGTGAACTTTTTCCATAAGGGGGTGGCTTTCCGCTCCCTGGTTTTGAAGTGGAAACACTCTATTGTTTAGATCTCTGCATACCCTGAGACTGTAGTCTTTGTGGTCCATTTCCCCTGGGTTTGGACTGTGAAGGCCTGAGAGGGACTGGAAATGACCAGTTCTTTGAAGGCTAATGCCTATTGAATCTAAGTGGCTGGATCTGCAAGAAATCTTTGACCGTTTGCATAAATTAAATTTTTTCGTCCATCTTTTTAAGAACTACTACTGCTTTTGTGCCAAGCAAACAGTCCTGATTTAATGGAGCATCTAGGAATTTTGCTTTGACATGGTCAGGCAAGACTTGTTCTTTCAGCCAAGCACGTCTTCTCAGTACAGACCACATTGCAAAGTACATTTACTAACTTGGTTTGCAGAACACATTAACTCCTGTAAAATAGAAGTTATGTTCTTACCATAACGTTCCATGTTAGTTGTCTTCTTCTCGCCTTCTTTCTTGCTGGATGGGTTCGGAGCCGACCTCGGCTCCACGCCACTCTAAAAGCTCGAGAGTTGGTTCCACCGGCTCGAGGCTCCCCTTATATCCCACAATGCTAGGCGGTATTACCTCAGATCTCGTTTGTAAGCTAGGCCCAGCCAATAATAAATCCAGAACTACTGGAAATGGGAAAAACCCACCTCTATAAAATGAAAGGAAGAAGGTGACCTGAAACCTGATGAAGGAATATATGCATAGTATACCATATACATATATACAATAGAGGTGGTAGGAAGAAAGGTCACAATCAAACTCCTCTAGGTCTGTCCAGGCTAGGGGGAAGGAGGGTGGGACGCAAGAAAGAAGGCGAGAAGAAGACAACTAACATGGAACGTTATGGTAAGAACATAACTTCTATATGTTAATTTGTCCATCTCGCATTCATTCTTGCTGGATGGGACCGCGTCCCTAGCACCTTGTCCCGGGTGGCCTATCGGAACAGACTCTTGAGTACAGTGGAACCAAAGTTAGCTCTATGTCTAGAAGCTAAACCCAACTTATAATGAGAAATGAAAGTGTGAGGAGTAGCCCATGTAGCTGCTGCACAAATGGTATCAATAGGCAGCCTGTCTTGGAAAGCTATAGAAGTAGCCAAAGCTCTAGTTGAATGAGCCTTAGGTCTGTTAGGCAACTTTTGGTGTCTAATCTCATACACAAAGGAAATCAAGGATGTTAGCCATCTGGAGAGTGATACCTTCGAAACTGGAAGGCCCCCTTTCTGCCTTCTGCATAAGAGGCAAACAATTGGTCAGTTTTCCTGACCTGTTTGGTCCTATCCAAATAATACCTTAATTGTCGATGAACATCTAGCCAATGTAATTTTTGTTCAGACCTGTTAGAATAGTTAGGAAAAAACACAGGGAGGTCAATGTTTTGATTTAGATTTGCCGCAGAGGCTACTTTAGGTAAAAAGGATGGATTGGTCCGTAAGGATACCCTATCCTTATGAAACAACAGATACGGTGGTCGACTGCTGAGTGCATGAAGCTCTGAGACCCTTCTAGTCAAGTAATGGCTATCAGAAAGAGGGTCTTCCAGGATAGCAATTTCATTGAACAGGAAGCTGCAGGTTCAAAAGGGGGGAGAATCAAAGATGCGAGAACTAAATTAAGGTCCCAAGAAGGAGGAGGATTTCTTATAGGAGGCTTAAGAAGAAAAACTCCCTTCAAGAAAGCTTTGCAAAACTTGTGAGACATGATGGCAGAATCTGAGATGCCCACATGAAAGTTAGACATAGCTGCCAATTGAACCTTAAGAGTAGATGGAGACGAACCTGCATGGAATAGTTCGGCTAGGAAATCAAGGACTATTTGAATGGGAGCAGTGAAAGGATCTATGTCCCTTCCTTGAGCCCAATAGGAGAAACGTTTCCACTTACTAAGATAAATCTTCCGAGTGGAAGATTTATGGGAAGCTATCAAAATATCTCGAACAGAGTGAGATATTTGAGGAAGCCTGGCTAAGGTTGGAATTGGAGGAACCAAGCAGTGAGGTTCAGAGAGGGAGGGAGCGATGTAACTGACCCGACTGATGGATCAAAAGATCTGGAACTAGGTCCAGATGCCAGGGTTGCTCCAACAGAAATTGATGTAGAAAGGGGAACCAAACCTGTCGAGGCCAGTAAGGTGCAATGAGGATCAATGAGGCCTTCTGAGCGATAGCTTTCTGTATCACTTGAGAGATTAGTGGGAAGGGAGGGAATGCATACAGAAGTCCCCGGGGCCAAACTTGGACTAGAGCGTCTCTGCTGGGCTGGCCTGGTAAAGGAAAGAGGGTAAAATAATCTTTGCACTTGCTGTTTTGGGGAGTAGCAAAAAGGTCGCAGCAAGGCTGGCCCAACTTGAGAAAAATTTTCTCCAAGATAGAATTTTTCAGAGACCACTCGTGAGGCATGAGAATAGCTCTGCTCAATTTGTCCGCGATGAGATTGGACTTTCCGGGGATGTGCGTTGCTATCAGAAACCGCTGAAAAGAAATCGCCCATTGCCACAGTCTGAGTGCTTCTCGACATAGGGGGTAGGACCTGGTTCCGCCTTGTTTGTTGATATACCACACTACAGACATGTTGTCCGTCTGAATTGCTATCGTTCCCAAGGGAAGAGAGTCTTGAAGGGCTTGCAAAGTTAAAAGCACTGCTTTCATCTCTAGAACATTTATATGCAAGTGGCGTTCGTCTGGTTGCCATATGTCCTGGACTGTTCTGCCCTGATAATGCCCCCCCCCCCCACCCGATCAGGGAGGCGTCCATTGTCAGAGTAGCAACCGGAGGGGGAGGGACAAAGGGTCTTCCTAGGAAGAGCTGGGGGGAAGAAATCCACCAAAGAAGATGATTCTTGCATGCTTGCGTTATCACAATGGTGTGGGACATCGGGAGTTGTTGGTACGACCATTGTGTGAAGAGCATCCATTGAAGGATTCTCATGTGAAATCTGGCTAATAGAAGTAGAAGGATAGCAGCCGCCATACTCCCCAGTACTTTTAGGACTAATCTGACTTTGACTCTGTTGCTGTGGAAAAGAAGGGAGACCAGTTTGTGTATGTCTGCTATCCTTTGGTCTGCGAGTCTCGCAGACATGTTGACTGTCTAGATTTGCGCCTATGAAGGTAATAGCACGACAAGGCGACAAAACAGACTTTTCGCAATTTATTGAGATACCTAACTTTTGAAAAATGCGAAAGGTGTAGTCTCTGGCAAGTAGAAGAAGATGCTTGGTAGGAGCTGTAAGAAGCCAGTCGTCTAAGTATGGAAACACCTGGAATCCTTGACGTCTCAGGTGAGAGGCTACCACTGCCATGCATTTGGTAAACACCCGGGGGGCAGTGGTGAGTCCAAAGGGCAGGGCTCTGAATTGAAAGTGACTGGTTCCCAGCCTGAAGCGGAGGAATCTCCTGGAGCGTCTGTTCATTTTTATATGATAGTACGCATCCTGGAGGTCTATAGAGCACATCCAGTTTTCCTTTCCCAATAGGGGTAGGATGGAGTGTAACGTGACCATCCGAAATCTTGTTTTCTTGACAGACTTGTTCAAGATACTGAGATCCAAAATGGGTCTCCAGTCCCCTGTTTTCTTTGGAACCAAAAAGAATATGGAGTAGATTCCGGATCCTTGCTGGTCTGCTGGCACTGGCTGAATGGCTCTTTTTGCAAGCAACTTTGATATTTCCAACGCTGCTTGATCCCTTTGAGCGGGTGGAACATCTGGAAGGGATTTTTTTGATTGATTTGGAATGCGAAAGAACGGAATGGAATAGCCTTCGGAAATGATGGACTGTACCCACTTGTCTTAAGTTAGGGATCGCCAGGCTTCTGGGTACAGTGACAATCTTCCCCCGACTGCCTCCGAAGGTGGACAGTCGGGCAACACCTCAGGGATGCTGGAAGGGCTTATCGGAAAAGGTTTCTCGATTGCCCTGGTTCTGCGGACCCCCCCCTGCCTCTAGGGCGATGTCTACCATTATTGTTCCCACCTCTGCCTCTAGAGGGGAACAGACTCTGTGCGTCAGGCAAAGTCCCTTGAGATTGTTTGCGGAACCACATTTTTCCACTTTTCTGGCCTTTGGGGTAAGGCCTAGAAGGAGTAGAAAAACGGACTCCGACGGCAGAAAGTTTTGCCATCCGTCTCGCACCTTGTCAAGGTTTCTTTCACTTGAGGACCAAAGAGGGACGATCCATCAAACGGGGAATTAGTGAAAGACGTTTTAAAGGGGTCCGCAAAATTGCATAGCCGCATCCAGGCATGCCGGCGTAAGGCCACACCTGTCCCTGCGGCTCTGCTCGCTCCATCAGCCACATATGAAAGGAGGCGCATGGAGGAGTTAGCTATAGAATTTAGGGTAGCCAGCTGAGCGTTCATCTTGTCCTGAAAACCCGCAGCTGTAGGATCCTTTAACATCTCACTCGCTTCCTTGATCAAGTCTCTTTGAAGACGAGTGAAATGACAGAGGTAGTTCAGCGAACGCATAGCAAAGGTCGCTGACGAAAACATCCGCTTCCCGTACCTGTCCATAGACCTAGATTCCTTGTTAGGGGGATGGACAGGCACCGAAGGATCAGCTAGCTCCTTCTTAGTGGCGGCAGCTACCACCATAGCATCCACAGAAACTCCCTTAGTCAGAAATTGCTTATCTGCTTTTGCTGTAATAAACTTTGAAGGTCTCCTGGGGGTAGGGTCCACAGAGTCAGGAGCCGTCCAAGCCTTTTTTGCTACCACCTGCATAAGGGGGTCAAAAGGGGGGGGACACCCAGGAGGTGGAAGGGCGAGAGCCAAACGCCTCAAGATACACAGATTCATCCTCCGAAGGGTTAAGGGCTGGCCAATTTCCCCTCTGTTTCAAGATCTCTAGAATGTCTGCAAAGGAGACATCTTCAGAAGGGGAACGGGGGAACCCTCAGAATCCTCTAAATCCGTGTCAGAGGTGACAGACTCAGGTGAGTCTATGTGCTTACTCTTGCACTTTCTCTTCCTAGGGGGCTCCCCTGCCAATTCAGGAGAGGCCTCGGAAGAGGATGAGATCCCCACAGGGGATTCTTGAGGAGCTGGCTCTCTGCGGTCTGGGATGAGGGAGTGAGTAGACATAACCTGAGGCACCGAAGAGGGAGGGACGGACGGAGCCGACTGTGGAGTTGAACCGGGTTCCAACACACTCCGCATGACTTCGAAGGCACCCCTGTCAGGCAGAGCCAGAGGTCCCCGCTCCGAAAAGCTGAAAACCTCCCTCGGCACCGACAGCGATGGCTCCGAGGCCGATGTCGGAGCCGAACTCACCAGCGCCGATGCGCCGAGAGGGAGAGCGGGGTTGGACAAGGGTCCGATGCCACTCACCCCCTCGGAGCCGATGAGGTAAGTCCGGCGCCAAGATTCTTCCAAGGAAGAAATCGGAGCCGACGACGGCGCCGAAGACAATTGTATCGGCTCCGACGCTGCCACAGTCTCGGGTCCGAAACGCCCCGGCTCCGAGCTCAAAGGAGTCAGAGGAGGAACATTTTGAGAGATAGGATTAAGCATCAACTGATGAGTCGGGCTCTGAAGCATTTGGGCCAGTGCCTCGGACTTAAGAAGTCGACTCACTACCCTCTGAAGGTCATGGTCAGAAAGTCTCAACCTAGAGGAGTGACATCTATGGCTCCGTTCAGACAGCAAGGGAGATGCTGGAGCCGAATGAACGGAGCCAAGGGACGGTGACCTGGACCTCTTCCTAGATGTCGGTTCCGATAGTCTGATTGGAGCCGACTCAGATATTTCCAATACATCGGGGCTCCAGCCGGAGCAGAGGGAATCACAGAAGTAGAAGTTCGAGTCTCATCGGCTCCAGCCGGAGCCGATGTTGTAGTAGACTTCGATGTCTTGGGTGTCGACTCAGTAGCTGGAGTCGAAGACCTAGAAGCCTTAGAAGGTTTGCCCGAAGAAACAGTCGGGGGACCCTCAGGCTTTAGCAAGCCTCGTAAAATGAGCTTATTCTTTCTTTCCTGCAGGACTCTAGGGCTGAAGCCATGGCATACAGCACAAGAGTCCTGCAGGTGTAAAGGTCCCAGGCAATACACACAAGAAGTGTGACCGTCTGTCAGAGACATTTTCTGACAGCACGAGTCACACTTCTTGAAGCCTGAGATCTTCGAATCCTTGGACATTTCAAATAACAAGTGCAATCACACCCAAGCACAAACACACCGATTACACTCTGAAGTAAAATAAAACTAATTTAAACTAGTAAGTTTAGATAGTCTTTAAAGTCCCTACTAAAACACACAACTCTAGGAGGGATGAGAGGGCCCGAAGGCCTAAGGGAAGAACAGAAGTTCTTGTTTGGTACGGAGAGAGAAAAACAAGGGGAAAGGGATAAAATCCTTTAAAAGTAAGGGGATACTGGTCAAAAACTAATTTAAAAAGGGATTTTCTAAAGTTTTTAAACTGTTCAGTACACTAACCTGAAGCCGGTTGAACCAACACACCTCGATAGCTGTAGCGGCAAACGAGATCTGGGGTAATACCGCCTAGCATTGTGGGATATAAGGGGAGCCTCGAGCCGGTGGAACCAACTCTCGAGCTTTTAGAGTGTCTGAGTCGGAGCCGAGGTCGGCTCAGAACCCATCCAGCAAGAATGAAGGCGAGATGGACAACTTAACATTCTTTGTTTTCTGCACAGGAAGCAACACCATTTTTTTTAATTAGTTCTATAATATGTTGCTGGTACTTCAACATGTGAAACTAGCAATTCAAAGCCCTGATGGCAAGAGTTGCAGAGGTATATACCTTCGTACCCCCCATCTATTTACAGCTCTAGAATCCCTGTCTGAAGGGGGTATGCTTTTTGGCTGCAGTAGCCTTAATGCCTTTAGGTCCCTGGGAAATTGTCTCTGGATCCGCAGTAGGATTCTTAAAGAGAAATTTATGAGAATCAGGTATTCTGTAGTACTACCAAGCAGACACTTGGAGACTCACTTTGATCTGATGAAGCGTACGTAGCAGTACGCGAAAGCGCTTATCCTGTATTTTGTTTCCAATAAATCGCTTTGTTTTCGTTTTGGAAGAGTGGTTCTGGTTTTTGATTCAGCACACATTGTTTCGTGGTGAGTCTCCAAGTGTTGCTTGCTAATACTCTTCACTTTTCACGTGGAGACACTGTGCGTGCTGCGGTATTTTTTGTGGTATTCTGTAGTACCTGTCAAGTTTTCTAGGAGCTGGTGGTAAGGTGTCAGGAGTAAGACTGGACGCCAAGAAGACAGTCTACAATATCCAGGACAGGGGGTATAGCTAGATGCCTGTGCAGAGGCAAATCTTAAAAACTCCCAGAGTCTCTTTTTGGACTGGGGATAGTCCTGGCATTACCAACGGAAACGCTTTCTTAAGGTATGTAAGGTTTCACCAAAAGAGAAATCCTCTGTAAGGGAGGCAGAGGGAATGGATTCCTCTGCATCTGAATCCTTATAGGTAGATAAGGGTATGTCCTGGTAATCAGAAGGGTCAAAGTCATCAGTCTCCTGGTCTGTAGAATCAGAAGGAAATTCAATTATTTATCTTTTGGCAGAGGAAGGCTGGCTTTCCCTAATTAGAGTAATATGGTCTTCAGCCATTCTAAGCATTTGTTTTTGTGGTATGGGAGGATGAGCATGCACTTTGGATGTCTGTTTACTAGGCATAGTGCGAACTCTGGGCCTGAGAAACTCGTAGTTTTAGCAGGAAATGAAGTTGTCTGTTTAATATGAATATTGGTAGGTCGGAATACACCCTCAGAAGCCAGTGCCTGAACAGCGGCTCCTGACCCATCCAAGGTTGACATCCACAGGTTCCATAGTCGAAGAAGCATCTCACTGCATACCGGACTCCGAATGGGCCTCAGCAAAGGCCTGCAAAACTATAGAAGCAGGCATCAGGGGCTGCAAAGGCACCTCACTGAGTACCGGCGGACTGGCGACAAGCTTAACTGAAATATCATCGGCAGTTTTTGACCTATGCGGTCTCTCTCTCTCTCTCTGTCTTGGCACTTTTTCAGAAGACCGGTAGTTGGATGGCTTACCGAAGCCATTTCGGAATACTGAGAATGACAATGAAAGAATTTAGCTATAAAAATAGCCCAATGACGAATGGTTCGGGCGTTAAACAAGGCACAAAACTAACAGCTAAGGACATCATGGTCTGGGCCTAAACAGGTGACGCAGTAAGAATGAAAATCTCAGAGGTATTTGCTTTCCACAGGCAAGACAATTGTTAATTTTTTCTGACATCTGTTAGAGCAAGAAAAAAGAATCCCCAACAGGGTACTTAGCTTTAGAAGACTTCAGGTCTGAAACGCGAAAAACGAAAATGTCAGGTAGAGGCCGACCGGCACTTGCAAACAGCTTCGGCTTCGGGCTCCTTCTCGGCAAGAAAGACCCATTTAATGGGGTCAGCTGCATGTTTTATACCCCTGATGACCTGATGTCATGAAAGAGGCGACATCATCCAACGCAGAAATCCCAAGATTCAGGTATTCAGGCCGATTGAGGGCTACCTGCAGGCAGATAACCCAAGTGTGATGACTGCAACAGTGAAATACGATGAACATCTGTCTGAAGCCTGCATCAGAGGAAAATACAACTCTGGGAAGGCATCAGAACTGTTTTCTGAAGGTTTATGGAGAACCTAGACTATGAAAAGGCAAGCACTAAACTTGGAACCTGAAGCAGGCTGCTGGGTGTAGGAGACTGAATAGGCAGACAGTGTAGAAAGGGTAAAATATGAATACCTCGAAGGCTGCAAAAAGCAATGGCAGGAGCAAGGCATTTGGTTTATATCCTCAGGGTACAGTAGACAGGCCAAAGGCAAAACACAGAACTGAAAATGCAAGGAAGAGACAAATGTAAAAAGATCAGAGATGTGGTATGCACTCTTGAGGTCCAAACACACTAGAAAGGCCTGAAGAAGTAGATGAGAAAGCGGTCTGTGGGGGATGACATCCAAAAGGAAGAAATCCTGAGAAAGGTGTAGAGCAGTGAGAAATCCAGAATTTATCTACATGTACCCTCCTTTTATTGGACCAAAAACATTGGAGGAAAAAAATCCCTCCCACTTGGGTGGGAGCCACAGCTTGAATGGTGCCCTGATTCAAAAGGGAATGAAGAACTTCTGGGAAATGAGGAAGCCCGAGGAGATTGAAGAAAGCCTGAAAAGGGAGGAAAGGACTTTCAAACCATTAAATATCCTTGACAGATATTACATAGAAGCCAAGAGTCTGAGGCAATTCAAAGCCAATTTGGAAGAGACAGGGGAAGGCGGGACAGAGAAAGGAACCTGGAAGAGGTAAGGGGAAAGCAAACAGTCAAAGCCAAGCTCGTCCTATAAGTATTATTTGGGAGGCAGGAGTCCGACTAGACTTAGGAAGAACATGGAGAGAACCCTTCTTACCCTTATAAGGAAGGCAAGATTGCCTACGAACAAAGGCAGACATGGAAAGATAATTCCTCCTAAACTTAGGAAAAGGAGAAACAAAAATATTTTTCAGCTTCGACAAGGCTCTGCCCTTATCCTAGAGTAACTTGGATAAGTCAGCAGCAGCAGTAGCAGATGCAAAACCATTTTTGTTACTCAAAGGAGCATCCAAAAGTTTGGCATTGATGTTATCGGGCAAAGCTTGTAGACGAAGCAAATAACACCTCATGACTCATCCAAAGGCAGCAACCCTGGAAGAGGCATCAACTGCATCATAACTGCATTTGACTGAATGGCAAACAACTTGCAATGCAGATCCCAGCAAAGAAAGGGCTGAAGCCTTCTCCTCAGAGTCAGGAAGGTCAGAAACCACCTTAAAAACTTGAGAAAGGGGAGTCAAGCATGCCTGGTTATACAAGTCTGGTACTTTATGGCCCTAAAGGACAAAGTGGCAACAGCTTAAACTTTCTTGCCTAACCCTTCCATAGCCATACCATCCTTATCAGAAGGCAACAGCTTGGTAGTGGGCAACAACTCTGATGGCTTGTCAGAAGTGAATGACATTACAGAAGGGCATTTATAAAGTAATGTGCACTCCTCAGGCACCTTGTAGAACCCATCCTACTTTTTTCGGTACAACAGGCTGACTGTGAGGGGCTACAGAAGCTGTAGAAACAGTATCCAAAAGGGCAGACCGAATAGGAGGAACAGCAGATGGTTTGGAAGACTCCAGGAGCTCATACCACCTTTTGTGAATATCAGAGACCTGGAAAAAAAACCCACTTAAAATAGTTCATCATGCAGGTGATATCCACAAAGGACAGCTCTTCCAAAGGGGAGTCTGGACTTAAGGAATCTTCCTCATCTGAATCATCGTCTAAGGTAGAAGGGGCTTGAGAAGAACAAAATCCAGATCCTTATGTGAGGAGTCCAATTCCCTAGACCTCCTGACTGGAGTGGAAGACTGGGGAGAAGGAACGGAGACCCTATGAGACTGTTTCAAGGCCAAAACATTAAATAAACCCTAAGTAAAATCCACCATTCATAATGGAACCCTTCACAACAGGGAAACTGTGCTTTGTCTTTTGTTTCTTTCTGCAAGATGCCCACTCGAAACACCCTCTCAGGTCAGACCCCTGAAGAGACTAATAGCTACGGAAATGTTCTCCCTCACAAAAATTTGAGGCATTCCCCCATGTCCCTTTTATATCAGCTGGGATTCCCCCTCAATGTACAGCACAGACATTTGAAAAGCCTCTGAGGACATGTGAGAAGTAGGCTCGATGATGGACTCCTATAGGGTTGCGGCAGAGGAATCTGAAGAAAGCACCAGATGCTCTTCAGGGCTTTCACCAGCCTCAAGAGACACATCGAGGGAGGCTGGACAACTGCAAGTTTGGGACTGACTTTTTTGGTATTTCCTGCAAGATGGCTTGCGATTGAACAGGATTCCACCAAAGCACCCCGATCTAACAACTTAAAAGACACTGGTTCTCCAGGTATATTGACGGACAGGAGACTACGAAGGGTCTTGAGTACAACCACTTGAAAGACAGAACACTGTGCATGTCCTGGGAAAGTATCCAAACAAGACAGACACTGTTCGTGATTGTTTTTCATAGGAACCTGCCTCACACACTGACATTTTCCATGTCTTGATAAACACAGCAACAAGAAAATGAAAAAAAAAAAAAAAAAACACAAAGGGACCCAACTAAAAAAAAAAAACTTCTTGGTAACCAGCACAGCAGGGGGCTGTACAGACCAACAGACAACTGCATTTGGACAGATGGCAAAGTAGTTCTGGGTGTCTGCATCTGAACGTCACCTTTATGCCCCATGTTGAATGTGGGAAGCATACGTGTGACCATGGTGCCTACAACAGCTGAAGGCTTTGGTGTACTAGCCGGATGTTGGGCTATCCTTGGCATGAGATCCCTTGGGTGAATAATACTGCAACAATGACATGGAAGGACATCAATAATTAGTCCAAGGGTCCAGCATACACTGTCTCGGGATGGAATCAGTGGAAGCTCTATATGTCCTTACAAAGAAACTACTTTAGGTTTGGATAATAAGGCTCTCGGGACTGAATGCCAAAGTCTCCTTAAAACCCTTTCTGAAACACAAGCCCTTGAAACACTACGTTGAGCTGAAATATTTTATTACTTAAATAGAATTGTTTTTGTCTTATGTGCTTATGACATTATGTCTAAGAAGTTATCTTGTATGATGTCACTAATCGGAATGCTTTAATTAATAATTTTTTATGATGGTGTATGTCTGATGAAGCGGTTAGTTAAACAGTGAAAGTGCTAATATCTCAATAAACTGTTTATTTTTACATTCTGCCTGCTGTGAGTAACTGAGGTTATTTTTGCTCCATTTACTTATTTGTACCTACACTGGTTACGCAGAAAGTCTGAGCCATCTTTATATTTACTTTAGGTCTCCCCTGTATCAGCAGGTCAACTGAAGTACACAGCCCTGAAATGCCAGCACTAGAACTGCTGAGGTGACTCTGAAGCCAAAGTCACTTTGCAAGATTTCAGCATCAAAGGTTCAAATGCCAAGCACCTCAACACAGGCAACTACCTCAGCAATACTGTGCGTCTCTGTACTGGGTGCTCAATGTTTAGCGTCTCAACCTTAGTGGTCCCCTGGCACCTACGAAACCACTGGCGCAAAGGGCATTGGCACACAAAAAATGGTATCCACCAGTGTCACAAAAGATAAAGGTGTTAGTGAAAACTCCATCACTATTAGAACCAAAATGGGGCTGAACGAGGAACAACAAGATGGGGTCTTCCCAAGCCGTCCTAGGAAATGAAGGGGGATGAGATGACACTGCACTTTAGGTGGTCTTCAAGAAGGGCAGACATATGTTCCCAAACCAAAAATAAGGGCTTCTAACTGATCTATAAAAACAAAGAGAAATGCAGATCTCAAAGTAAGAAACCTCAATGGCTTGGATTCCAAAGTTAAATTCACAGCCTTTTTCTTTGGAGAAGTCTGTTGTACTGAACTCCTGCTGAGGTGGGGAAGACTTGACCAGACTAGTCAACTTCCCTGATTAAGAAGTGTTGGCCTCTGAAACTTTAGCTGGGACATAGAGAATGGAGATGTTCAACTGTTCAGCCCTTCAACTTTTTTCTTTTTCTCGGGTCAGTCTGTTTTAATGATGTCCTCTTTATCCAAGGATAGTTCCTCACCCCCCCCCCCCAATCAAACTTGGGAGTGAAACAGTCAAAAGTTTGCACCTCCTATTAAGGAGGGTAAAGGAGCTTAATTTTTTATAAATAAGAAAGTTGCTAAATTAATTTTCTCACCTCCAGACACCTCAGACATTGGGGAGGAGGGAATCAATAGCTACACCCCTTGCACTTACTGAACAAAATCTTAGATTCTTTCTCCATTTGGAAGGCCTAACTCTACAATCTGCTATCACTGTAGCAGACGAGGAAAAAAGCAACAACACTCCTTGTCGCAAACTACAAATATACTGTTACTCTAGAACAATGAAGAAAATGTTTAGAAGGAAGAATAAGATGGTTTAATGCTGATTAGTGACAGGAAGAGAAGTGAAAGAAAAGAAAAACACAAATTCACACCGTTCTGGCCCCCATGTCTCTAATAGACAGAAGTCAACGGGCAGTACATAAATTGCCAGCTCATATACCCCCCACATAACCTTTAGCTATCCGTTTACTAACATATCCTACCATGTAGCTGCCCAAGGAACTCTGGAGAAAAACTGGGCTGGGTTGCACGGCTATGCTTTTAAAAAACCTAGTGGTTGTTAGATTCACAGATTTACACTAGACTATGAAAGAGTAAATTAATAAATCACCAGAAAGGGCTACAAAAGGCTCAGTAGCCTCCAAACAATCACTAACAAATGCCAATTTAGAAAACAGAAGATAACCACTTATCTGCTCAGCATTAACAGAAATATCTGCTCAGCATTAACAGAAATAACCACTATGTCTCATGCTCATTGAGAGAAGTCAATAACCTTCAATGATGTCATGACAGAATAGTTGTGTAAAATTTTACCATAACCATAGATGTCCTCTTCCTTGTTGCAGTATCATAGGGCCATAAACCAAGGACCTTAAATGTGATGTCGGCATGCACAGATCTCAGAACTTAAATGCTCAGTTCCATAGAGAACAAGAGATGTCAGCCAGAGGTGCAAAGGGTCACGTGCTGGCTAGTCTGCCCCTGACGTAGGGTAGAGCTTCAGAGTGCCCTAAAGATATCTCAGTAGTCCTTTAGGAGGATAGGTGGGTGGGAAGGAATATGCAGCATGGAAGGGAAGGACATTGATGGTTTTGGTAAGATTTTGCACAACTATTCTATGTCCTTCTATTCTTATGTTGCAGTATTCTTACTCTGGGAGAGTACCATAGCTTAATTAGATGGAAGGGTGGAGGTAAATATAGCGGATTCCACAAAACCCTGCAGGATTGCTCTAGCAAACCCTGCCCGGGTTCTGGAGACATGGTCCAATCTGTAGAGTTTGATGAGGGTGTGAATTGTGGACTAGGTGAGGTGGCTGCTTCTAGGATGGAGGCTGTGTCCAGGCCTTTGAGGAAGGCTTTGGAGGTTGCCATGCCCCTGGTAGAGTGAACTCTTACCCCACACTAAGAATACTGCAACATAGGAATACAAGGACATCTGAAGTGCTTGCCTCACCAGTCCCATTTGATTCAGTGTCCCAACAGGACCAGAATAAATCTTACTATTCATAATATGCATGCCCCCCCAATAAAATACAGGGTGTAAAGGACATTTTTAGAGAACTGATGGCTTTTCAGCAAAAGACAGTGGCAGTGAAATGAAAAAGTACGTAGCAAAGATGACATGGGGGGGGGGGGATGACAAGCCAATAAAAGATTTCTCAAGTGCCACTTAAGAAAACATAAATAAATAAATAAAATAAATAAATTAAATAAATTTTGTGTTGATTATTTCATTTCATCTGGATTTATTCGGAGCTTTGGTTCGTTTTAAGGAAGATACATCTCACTCATCTCACCACTTGTTCTATTTACACGGATGTATTACTAACTTATAACAAGTTAACAAGTAGGCTAGTAACCAGGAATACTATTAACTTAAGAAAACATGTTGACTTATTTGAGGTAAAAGACTATGGAAGTAAAAGAAAAGCTACAGAATCTGGTAACTACAGAAACCGGGTGAGAAAGGACAAGTCTTGTCTTTCAGCTTTTCCTGGTTAGGGGTCGCCACAGCGGAACTCCAGTCCGCTAATGATTGGCAGTGGATTTTTATGGTGCCAAGGTGCCAGCCCGATGCCCAACCTTCAAAGAAGGCACACCCATTCATGCACTACCTGCATGTCTTTAAACGTCACTTGATGTCGGGGAGGACATGCTGACAAGTGCTACATATTAAAAGAAAAGTACAGTTTTGTACCTACCATAAATGTAGATGTCCGAACTGGATAGCATCTGCAGTCATAACAAATGGGTTGTCCTGTCGTCAGGCAGCCCTTCGGTCGGCCGGATTCCAAAGTCTGGGTCCGGCTTTGGTTGATGTCGCACTTCACCCGACGTCATCTCTGCTGGTCTTCGGGTATAAAGGCATCAGCCGACGCCATTTTCCTCAGTGTTTCTTGCCCCAGATGCCAGTTGCCCTCTTGGAAGGCTAAATTTTGGATAAATGCCAAGGTTTCCAAAAAGATAGAAGGCAAACACAAATAATAAGCATGTATGTACATATATACAAACAAATACACCATAAGAGACTCCCCCCCCCCCCCAGCTAGCTATTCGGAGGGTAAATACCCTAGGAGTACCACAGAGGGGAAGGAGGGAGGGTAATCCTGACTGCAGATGCTATCCAGTTTGGACATCTATATTTATGGTAGGTACAAAACTGTACTATGTCCTTCATGGATGCATCTGCAGTCATAACAAATGGGTAGAATACCATAGCCAACTAGGGGAGGAGGAAGAAAAAATTATGGTGTGGTTAGAATCCCTTGCAGTACAGCAGTGGCAAACCCTGCTCGGGATCTAGAACACAGAGGTAAATTATAATGCTTGGCAAATGTATGCACGGAGGTCCAAGTAGCCGCCTCAATAATGTCCTTGGTTGCCACTCCTCATAAGAAAGCTGTGGTAGTGGCTGTAGCCCTTGTAGAATGAGGCCTTATGTTCTGTGGAATTGGTTTTCTATGGTAGGAGTAACAGAATCTTATGCAATTTCCTATCCATTTGGAGATTGTCTGTTTGGAAATTGCTTTTCCTTCCCTTCCTGTTGCATAGGCTACAAAAAGCTGGTCAGTTTTTGTTACTTTTGGTTTTGTCCAGGTAGTAGCGTAGCTGTCTATGTACATCCAAGGTATGCAGCATTCTTTCCCTCTGTTTTGTGGATTGGGAAGAAGGTAGGTAGGTGGATTGCCTGGTTTAAAGACACTCTGGATACCACCTTAGGCATAAATGTAGGATTAGTTCTCATGGACACCCTATCTTGATGGAAGATTAGGAAGGGTTGAACTGCCATTAAGGCCTGTAGTTCAGAAACCCTCCTTGCTGAGGTAATTGCCAGTAGGAAAGCAGTTTTCCATGACAGGTGCTGTAGATCTGCTGTTGCTGCTGGTTCAAACGGAGGGAGTGTCAACTTTTCTAGCACAAAGTTCAAGTCCCATGCTGGTAATGGTGGTTTCCTAGGAGGTTTTACATTCTTGATCCCTCTGAGGAACTGCCTGAGTAGAGGATGTGAAAAGACAGGTGGATCAAAGCTGTATTCTGCTGAAATAGCTGATGCCTGTATCTTGATGGAGGAATAGGACAGGTCTGTATGTAGAAGCTCTGCCAAATACTCCAGAATGTTAGCAATATCTATATTCGACACATCTTTTCCTCTTTCAGCACTCCAAATGACAAACCTTTTCCATTTTCCTGCATAGTTCCTTCTTGTTGAAGGTCTGCGGGCTTCAAGGATAATGTCTTTAACCCTTTGGGAAAGATCTGGATTAGTTGCTGCTATGTGATGTTCCAGGCAGTCAGTTGCAAAGTTTTTAGGTTTGGATGCATGATGCTGTAGTTGTTCTGAGTCAACATCAAAGGCATCAGGGGTATTGACCACGTTTCCTCCTGAGACATGTTCCTCAGCAAAGGGTACCAGTGTTGTCTTGGCCAGTTCGGAGCTATCAGTATTATCCTTGGACGTTCCTCTTTGATTTTCAGTAATACCTTGTGTATCAAGGGAAGAGGTGGAAATGCATATGCTGTCAGACCTTTCCAGCTGAAGGAGAGCGAATCCACCTTCCATGCAAGTGGGTGGAATGTCCTTGTGCAGAATTTTTTGAGCTGGTGATTGAGAGGGGAGGCGAATAGATCTATTTGTGGCATTCCCCATTTCTTTGTGATGGTCTTGAAGATGTCCGGGTGTAGCATCCATTCGTGAGCATCCGAGGTGGTTCTGCTTAACATGTCTGCTAGGGTGTTCTCTTTTCCTGGTACAAATATTGCCTGTAACTGGATGTTGTAGCTGAGTGCCAGATTCCAAAGGTCCAAAGTCATTCTGCATAGGGGGTATGAATGAGTGCCTCCCTGTTTGTTGATGTACCACATGACTGTGGTGTTGTCTGTCCTTATCATCAAATGGCCTTCTTTGAGGAATGGTCTGAATTTTTGGATTGCCAGTTTTACTGCCAGCATTTCTTTTTGGTTTATGTGCAGGTGCAGCTGGTCCTGAGTCCACAATCCTTGAACGCATTTGTCCAGCATGTGCGCCCCCCCATCCTAGGTCTGAGGCGTCTGTTGTGATGGTTTGGCTTGTTCGAAAGTTGTGGAAGGGTAGGCCTGGGTTTGACTGGCATGCTTGAGCCCACCATAAGAACTCCTGTTTTAGGCATGGGATTAGTGGTATTTCTGCTTCTAGGCTGTGCCTGTGTTGAGACCATAAATTCTTTAGGTACCACTGTAGTTTTCTCATATGCAGCCTGGCATGTGGGACCAAGATTATGCATGATGCCATGAAGCCCAAGGCCTGCAGAACTTTTCTTGCTGTTAGTTTGTTCTGTTTTGTTAATGCCAAGAAGTAAAGAGGGAGTTCTTTTGTTTTTCTGCAGTTAGGAATGCCATTTGTTTTACTGTGTCCAATTCAGCCCAAGAATGTTCTTGTTTGGGATGGTATCAGCCTTGACTTTTGTAAATTGACTGTGTATCCCAGGGCTTGTAGCAAGTAAATGACCCTTTGTAAATCTGTTGTCAGCTTGCTTTTGTTGTCCGCTTGTAGCAGGCAGTCGTCCAGGTATGGATAAATTTGGATTCCCTGTAGTCTGCAGTGAGCGATTACTGATGCCAGGCATTTTGTGAATACTCTGGGCGCAGTAGATAAGCCAAAGGGCAATGCTGAGAATTGATAATGCTCTGATCCTGCAAGAAATCTGAGGTATCTTCTGCAATTTGGTCGAATGGGGACGTGCAGGTATGCCTCCTTGAGATCTAGAGTTACCAGCCAACACTCCTTGCCCAGCATGGGAAGAAGTTGCTGTAGGGTCAGCATTTTGAATTTTGGGACAATGATATATGTGTTTAAGATGGACAGGTCGAGAATAAGTCTCCAACTTTTTTCTTTTCTTGGTACTAGGAAGAGTCTGGAATAGAATCCTTTGCCCTGTTCTGTTATTGGTACCCTTTCCACAGCTCTCATCTTTGTTAATTCCGTTATCTGTTGTAGAGCTTCTATTTTTTGATTTGGAGGCAGGTTTGGCATTCTTCTTTTTACTGGTAAGGTGTGGAAGTGGAACCGGTAGCCTTGGTCTATGGTTTGCAAAATCCACTTGTCTTTTGTGATATAGTGCCAATTTTTCGAAAATAAGGCTAATTTTCCGCCTAATGGTGCTGCTATTTGCTCCCTGGTAGGCGGAGTTAGAGCCAAGTCACTGAGATTGTCCTGTTGCAGTGGTAGTGGTTGTGTCTGTGCCTCTGTTATTACCTTGCCACTGTCGTCCTCTGTAGGCACCTCCTCTGGATTGATTTCTGCCTCTGGAGCGTCTATTCCTGCCCCTTTGGGATCTTGTGGAGTCAGGAAAGGACCAATTTTTGGCAGGCCAGTTCCTGCTAAACCTTGGGGGCTGAACCTGTAAGAAATCTTTAACTGTTTGTACAGATTTTGCCTTTTCTTCCATTTTCTTCATTACCTGCTGGGCAGGTGTACCAAATAAACTGGCCTTATCCATAGGAGCATCTAATAGCTTAGCTTTAACATGATCCGGTAAGACCTGCTCTTTCAACCATGCATGTCTTCTTATCACTGTGCCAGTCATGGCTGATCTAAATGAAGCCTCCAGTGCATCATAGCCACATTTTAAGGAATGGTTACTAACCTGTTGTATGTTATTCATTTCTAATACATATTTCTTATCTATAGATTCATCAGAGGATACTTTTTTAGTTAACTGATCAAGCATAAACTCTTGGTATTGGATCATGTGAAACTGACAGTTTAAAGCTCTAGCTGAGAGAGTAGCAGAGGTGTAAACTTTTTCCCCATCTGTCCAAGGACCTGGATTCCCTTTCTGAAGGAATAGGGTTTTGCTGTGGTCGAGGCTACTGCCTTAGGCCCCTGGGAAATAGTTTCGGGGTCTGCCAGTGGGGCCTTGTATAGGTGGTGATGAGTGTCTGGAACCCTGTAAAATCTATCAGGTTTGGCAGGGGCTGGAGGTAAAGAATCAGGAGCAGTGCAGACATCATTAAATGCATCATCCACAACAGGCAAAACAGGAGGTATAGCTAAGGGCCTATGTTGTGGTAAATGCAGAAAAGTCCTAAGCCTTTTCTTGAATCTGAGAAATCTTGTCCCTGCCATTGAAATTGTTCTCTCATGGCATGTAAGGTTTCCCCAAAGGAAAATTCCTCTGGTGGAGAGGCAGCTGGAATGGATTCTTCAGCATCGGAGTCTTCATAAGTAGAGAAAGGATCCTCTGGCTGTTCTGTAATGTCGGAGTCATCCGCAGAATCATCAGAGGACACTGGCTCGGGGGGCTCTGTCCTAGGTCTCTTTTCAGGGGGCTGAGAGGCCCTGTCTGGGTGAGATTGGGATCCCCTAATTAAGGATATTAAATCTTCTGCCAGAGTAAGCATTTGTGAACTAGAAGTGGGCCTGTGTGAGGGAGATTTAACAGGCACTGACTTAGCAGATTTGGCTGCTTTAGCCCTGGCAAAGGCCTTGATAGACATGGCTGCAGGGGGTCTAGCAGCACCACGTGCTGGGGTAGAAACATCCAAAGGGATGGTGTCTGATAACTCACTGGAAACCACAGTAGTAGGCAAAATTTCTGAGGCCGATTCAGGTAAGGTAGCAGGAGCCTCAGTAGTAGCCATGGATTCGGCTGAAGATTGACCAGTTTTCTCGGTTTCGGCCAAAACCGCGGACCGCGAGTGTCGGTCTTTTTCCTTGCGTTTAACAATTTGGGTAGTCGGAGGATCCGACGGCATAATGTAAGCAAAGTCTGAGCCGAAAAACTGTTCAGCAAACTCCGACCGACGCCTTAGCGTTCGTCGGTTGAAGGAAGCGCAGGCCGAACAGGCTGCTACGTCGTGGTCTGGGCCTAAGGCAGACAATAAGAGTGGAAATCTATATGAGGTATTTGTTTCCCACAAGTTAAACAGTTATTGACTTTTTCTGACATCGGCTGAGGCAAGAAAGAGTCCCCAACGGGGTACTTAGCTTTTTAGAAGTCTTCGAAGTAGTATTCGGTAGTAGTAATTTCTGGATCTGACCGACCGGCACTTGCAAACAGCTTCTGCTTGAGCCACGGCAAGAAAGACTGAGGAAAATGGCGTCGGCTGATGCCTTTATACCCGAAGACCAGCAGAGATGACGTCAGGTGAAGTGCGACATCAGCCGAAGCCGGACCCAGACTTTGGAATCCGGCCGACCGAAGGGCTGCCTGACGACAGGACAACCCATTTGTTATGACTGCAGATGCATCCATGAAGGACATCACCATCAGTCAAGGAAAGAAATGCATCCAGTAATACTACAAGACCATTCCCCCCACCATATACCCTGCAAAAAGAGAATATATTCACTGATAAAGATTTGCCATTTCCCCACTTACCTTTTGTACATACAAGATTTTAAACATTGGGTTGATCAATTGCTGAAAAGGGCGCTACAGAAACTAAGTACTAGAAAAGATTTTTCCCCTTAATTGGGACAACTGTAAAAGTACAGTTTTGTACCTACCATAAATGTAGTAGAGTGTATACACTGCTGCAGTCATTACACATGGGTTACCCTGCAGTCAGGCGGTTCCCCAGTCGGCCTGAGTTCCAAAGTCTTGGCCTGGTGTCGGTTGCTGTCGCCTCCTCCCTGACGTCAGTGCGACAGGGGTATAGAAGATGCAGCCGACGCCATTTTCTTCAGTCTTTCTTGCCCCAGATGTCAGGTGCCTCTAAATAGGTAGGCAATTCCAATTGCTAATAAAACATACAAAAGAAAAGCAAAAAACAACTTACAGCTACCAGCAAATACACCCCCATAGTTAGTAAGGGTAGAAGACATACGTACGTACCAGCCAATAAGAGGGGAAGGAGGGAGGGTAACCTGGATTGCAGCAGTGTATACACTCAAACATCTACATTTATGGTAGGTACAAAACTGTACTATGTTCATCGTGTTACACTGCTGCAGTCATTACACTTGGGTAGAATCCCAAAGCTGAGGTAGGGTGGCTGGTTCTATAAGGCATAAAGGGTGGCTATAAGGCCCTGCAGCACTGCAGTGGCGAAGCCAGCTCTGGATTTAGAGTATAGAGGCAGATGGTAATGCTTGGTGAAGGTATGTACAGAACTCCAAGTTGCTGCGTCCAAAATATCCTTGGTAGATACTCCCCTGAGGTAGGCTGTTGAAGTGGCTGTTGCCCTGGTGGAGTGAGATCTAATGCTGCTAGGTATAGGTTTTCCATGGTATGTGTAGCAGAAACATATACAATGTCCTATCCATTTTGAAATAGTCTGTTTTGAAATGGCTTTTCTCTGTGCTCCTGCAGCATATACTACCAATAATTGCTCAGATTTTCTGAAAGCTTTGGTTTTGTCCAAGCAGAAGCGTAACTACCTGTGAATGTCCAAAGAGTGCAGTAATCTCTCCCCTTTATTCTGTGGTTTAGGATAAAAAGTTGGCAGGTGAATAGTTTGGTTTAGAGCCACACTGGATACCACCTTTGGCATAAACGTAGGGTTAGTTCTTAAAGACACCCTGTCCTGGTGGAAAATGTGGAAAGGTTCCACTGCCATTAGTGCCTGTAATTCTGAAACTCTGCGTGCTGATGTTATTGCCAGGATATATAAATTTTAATTCTGATGTGTTAGCTGGCTCAAAAGGAGGTAAAGTTAGTTTTTCCAAAACAAACTTGAGGTCCCAAGTTGAAGGAGGTGCTCTACGGGGCGGTCTTATGTTTTTAGCCCCTCCGAGGTACTGTTTTAACAGAGGATTAGAGAAAATTGGTGGATCCATGTTGTAACGAGCAGAGATGGCAGAGGCGTGAATCTTGATGGATGAGAAGGAGAGGCCTTTGTCCAGCATCTCAGTTAAGTATTGTAGTATCTGAGGAATGTTTGGGACAAGAGGGTCAAGGCTGTGAGCTTGGTTCCAGGCACAGAATCTCTTCCATTTATCCTAATAGGCTTTCCTGGTACTAGGCCTTCTGGCCTCCAGAATTACATCCATAACAGCTTTTGAGAGAGGCATTGCTTGTTTGACTAAGGAATCTTCCATGCAGCTAGGTTTAAGGTCTTTAGCTGGCTGTGTAGTATTTGATTGTTGCGCTGAGTCAGCAGAAGTGGGATTCGAGGCAAAATCTAGGGTGATTCTTGTGCTAAGCTCCTCAAGATTGGGTACCAGTGCTGGCATGGCCAGTCTGGTGCAATCAGGATCATCTTTGGCTCTTCTTGCTTGGCTTTTATGAGTACCTTTGGCAGGAGAGGTAGTGGTGGGAAAGCGTATACTTGTAGTTTCTCCCAGCTGAATGAGAAGGCATCCACTTTCCATGCTTGTGGATGGTAACTCCTTGTGCAGAAGTTTGGTAGCTGACAGTTTTTATTGGAGATGCAAACAGATCTATGTCCGGGCTGCACCATTTCTGGTTCATCATTCTGAATATTTGTGGATTCAGTTCCCATTCGTGGGGATCCATGATGTTTCTGCTTAAGTCATCCGCCAGTGTGTTTTACTCTCCTGGCAGGAATTGTGCTTGCAGATGAACTTGAAGGTTTATAGTCGTGTTCCACAAGGTCAGGGCTCGTCTGCATAGGGGGTAGGAGTGAGTGCCCTCTTGCTTGTTTATGTACCACAACTGTGGTGTTGTCTGTCTTTATCAGTAGTTGTCCTGGATGCAGCAGGTCCTTGAAAGCTATAAGGGCATTTTGTACAGCTAGCATCTCTTTTTGATTGATGTGAAGATGCCTTTGTTCTGCTGGCCACGTGCCCTGAATACATTTGCCTGCCATGTGGCTCCCCAGGCGTAATCCCGATGCATCTGTTGTCAGTATTTGCCTGGCTGTAGGTTGCGTAAAAGGCTGTCCCTTGTTTAGGTGACAAGCTTGAGCCCATCATTGAAAGTCCTGTTAAAGGCAAGGGATTAGTGGTATAACTGTTTCCAAACGTTGACAGTGTTGAGACCATACATTTTTTAGGTACTATTGTAGTTTCCTCACATGCAGTTTGGCATATGGAATTAGTAGTATGCAGGATGCCATGTAACCCAAGGCCTGCAGATTTTTTCTTGCAGGGAGTTGGGTCTGTTTCCATCAACTGAAAGTATTGAGTCAGTTGTCCTTGCTCGTCTGGCGTGAGATAAGCCATCTGGGCCATTACGTTCAAGCTGGCACCCAGGAATATAATCTCTTGTGAGGGCATTAGTTTTGATTTCTTTTTGTTTACTGTGTACCCCAGGCAACTTAATAACTTTCTTACAAACGCCAGATGCTTTAGAAGAATGTCCTTGCTCTCTGCTTGAATCAGGCTGTCGTCTAGGTACGGATAAATTTGAATTCCTTTCTGTCTGCAAAATGCAATTACTGGTGCCAGGCACTTTGTGAAGACCCTGGGCACAGTAGATAAGCCAAAGGGCAGTGCAGAGAATTGGTAGTGCAATGAACCAGCTATGAATCTGAGGTATCTAATGCAGTTTTGTCTGATAGGGACATGCAGGTATGCCTCCTTGAGGTCCAAAGTCACGAGCCAAGATTTCTTGCCCAGCATGGGAAGAAGCTGCTGTAATGTCAACATTTTGAATTTGGAAACATCCAGGTAGTGTTTAGAGATAAAGATCCAGAATGGGCCTCCAGGCTTTGTCTTTTCTGGGTACCAGAAAGAGTCTTGAGTAAAATCCTTGTCCTTGGTCCTGTGATATCCAGGAGTGCTGTAATTTGTTTTTGAGCCTCTGCCCATTGATTTGGTGGCAGATTTGGCATTCCTTGGCAGTGTGTGAAAGTGCAACCTGTAACCTTGAAATACAATGTTGAGAACCCATTTGTCTTTGGTGATCATTTGCCAATTGTGGTAGAAGAGTGCCAGTTTTCCTCCCAAGGGAGCTGCCAAGAGGGATTTGTTTGGCAGCTGTAGTGGTAAGTCATTGGAGCTGCTTTTTATATGGTTGGGGCCTGTCTTCCCCTTCTTTCTGGCCTGATGCAATCCACTGTCGAGGCCTATAAGGACCTTGCGTTTGACCCCTACCTCTTGGACGTCTGTATCTTCCCCTTTGAGGTCTGTCTGTAATTGTAAAGGACCAATTCTTAGTTGGCCAGTTTCTGCTAAATCTAGGAGGCTGAACCTGTAAGAAATCCTTCACCGTTTGCATAGATTGTGCCTTATCCTCAATTTTCTTTAATACCTCCTTCTGCCTCAACTCCAAATAACACATCCTGCTGCAAAGGTGCATCCAATAATTTTGGTTCTGGATTCGGAATGAAAATCTCAGGAGACAGCCGACCGGCACTTGTGAACTGCTTTTGCTTCGGGCACCGCGCGACAAGAAAGACTGGAGAAAATGGCGTCGGCTGCATCTTATATACCCCTGTCGCACTGACGTCAGGGAGGAGGCGACGGCAACTGACGCCGGACCAAGACTTTGGAACTCAGGCCAACTGTGGAACCGCCTGACGGCAGGATAACCCAAGTGTAATGACTGCAGTAGTGTAACACGATGAACATCTGGAAATAAGGATTTCACTGAAACCAGATTCCTAATAAATATGAATAGAGAACCAAATTAAAAAAAAAAAAGTCTTCAAAGTTGGCAAAAAATCCTCAACCAGAAAGAGGAGGGATGAGATGGGAGCAATGGAAAGAACTCTGAAAAGCAGCAATACCATCAATGACAACATACAAAGAAAAATAAATTAATACAAGTTTAAGGCAGTGACATAACTATCTTGAAATGCTACCAATCTGTTGTCAAGACAAAGGCAAAAGACTAATTTCTAAGATTAGAAACCAGGAAAATTGTAGTCTTGAAGCAGAACCTCAGACTTGTCAAAGTAATGTCACTATGCACTTGATGCACGTATGCCCACATTCCGAGAAAAACATATTTCATCAAGTCTTGCCGTTTCCTACATTTTAACACTACTTTTGGACTCAATAAACTTTTTATTATACATTTTTAGATGCAATTCCAGAGTCTGCTTGCATGGGGTCTAGCATCTTGACCTTTGTAAACTACCTCCAGGTATTGCACAATATAGTGTTTGGCTTTAAAATATTACATCACAGCCCCTAGGCTCCTGTCAATACATTGATTTTACATGCGTTTTCACATATACCCTGCTTTCTTTTAGTCAAGTTTAATTACCATTTCTTGTCAATGACTACTTAAAAGACAAACAGGGACTCGTATAGAATAGCTGTGTAAAGTCTTACCATAGCCATAGATGTCCTTCTCTTGGATATTGCAGTATTTATACTGTGGCATTTCCAGCTCTCAGGTGATCCGAAGTCGGCTCCTACACAAAAGCTTAAGTCTGGCTGCTGTAGGTGTGTGGGACATCACACGTAGGGCCATAACCAGAGACTATACGTGTGATGTCTACATGTACAGACCTCAGAACTTGAGGCCCAGGTAAGTGTGTATAAGCAAAAGGAGAAGCTGAAGAGCAAATGTCCCTGCAGGGCTAAACAGATGCGCCTGTAGGGAGAGGATACATAGGTGTAGACAAAGCATCGATAAAAAGGGAGTATGGAGGGAGGGAAGGAATACTGTAACATGGAAGAGAAGGACATCTACGGTTATGGTAAGACTGTACACAACTATTCTATGTCCTTCTATTTCTATGTTGCAGTATTCATACTGTGGGAGAGTACCACAGCTTAGGAAGAGTGATGGGTGGGGGCAGAGGTAGAGGACTCCAAGAATCCCTGCAGGATTGCCCTGGCAAATCCAGCTCTGGCCATGGAGACATGGTCTAGCTTGTAGTATTTAGTGAAAGTGCGAACTGTAGACCAGGTAGCAACTTCCATGATGGGAGGCCGTGTCCAGCTCTTTGAGAAGGGCTTTAGAAGTAGCCATTACTCTATTGGAATGTGCTCTAATCCCTAGGGCCAGTGGTTTGCCATGGTGAAAGTGGCAGAAGTTATGTACTCACCATAACGTTCAATGTATGTAAGTCCATCTCACCTCACATTCTTACCTGGGGTTTCGGAGCAGAATGTCGGCTCTGACTCGGCCATACTT